>NC_000069.6:137700972-138000972 GCF_000001635.26 Mus musculus
ATTGAACTCAGGTCCTTAACAAGGACAGTGTGAACTCCTAACTGCTGAGCCATCTCCCCAGCCCTAAAAATGATAGCTTTAAAACATACTCTGAGACAGACTGTCTTTAATTGATTTGTCTATAGATACAACACAGCTGAGGACAATATTGACAAACAAGAAAGTATATTTATAAGAATTCCTCAAAGCAAAACACCAAAAGAAAGAATAAAATGTTTTAACAAAAGAAAACTCTAAGAATGTAGGCTACTGATGCAGTTTCGAGGAGATATGAACCATGTAGCAATCTATAACTAAAGCCCAGAAGGGAAAGACCAGAACAGGAAACAATCTGAACCAAATATTTTTCAAAGATAATACCAAAAACTTTCTCAAAGATTATAAACATTTCTTTAAAAAAACATTTTAAAAGGATCACATAGCCCAGAAGTTTAGAAACTACTAACCAAGATCAATCAAAACAACAATTAAACTGTAGACACATCTATTCAAACCAGACAATGAAACACAAAGACAAAATACAGATAATATAAAAAGTGACTTTCTATATACAACAAAGGTTAGAATTACAGCAGACATCTGAAGCTAAGACCGAGAGAAATGGGATGAAATATTTAAAGTGCTCAAAGAAGTGAAATTCTGCTGCTATAAATTCTATATTCAGTGAAAATATTTTTCAAGAGTAAAGGCAAATCAAATATAAACTGCTGTTGGCTGGAGGTTTAACTTTCTCCACCGACTTTTAACCTGTAAAGTCATCACTCTAGACAAGAATAGCATGTATCATAAATTTAGATAAAGAAATTTTTCTTTTTTTTTTTTTTTTTTTGTTTGTTTGTTTTTTTTTTGTTTTTTGAGACAGGGTTTCTCTGTGTAGCTCTGGCTGTCCTGGAACTCACTTTGTAGACCAGGCCGGCCTCGAACTCAGAAATCCGCCTGCCTCTGCCTCCCAAGTGCTGGGATTAAAGGCATGTGCCACCACGCCCGGCTGAAATTTTTCTTGATGAAGGAAAAAATAGTGATTTTTTTTTTCTCATATTATAATCTAGAGTTCATATTCCACCTGTTAGCATTTCTTCTGGGTTCTGCCCCACAGGTACCTGGCAATAGCCAGGTGTGCCTTACTCACTATAAAAGGGACTGCTTGCCCCTCTCCTCATTCTCTTGCTCTCTTACTCTCTTACCTACTTCCCTCTCTGCCCCTTCTGTCCTGATTCTTTCCCCTTCTCTCTCCACATGTTCATGGCCAGTCTCTCTCTCTCTCTCTCTCTCTCTCTCTCTACTCCCTCAACTCCCCTCCCCATTCCCCAAATAAAGGGGGGCTGAGAGGGGCCTCAGCATGGGCAGAAGCATGCCCCACCTCCACCCCTACCCCTGCACCATACCGCCTCTATCAAACATATCCTTGGCTTCCCTTTCTTTCTTTCTTTCTTTCTTTCTTTCTTTCTTTCTTTCTTTCTTTTTTATTTTACTCTTTTTTAAAAATTAGGTATTTATTTCATTTACATTTCCAATGCTATCCCAAAAGTCCCCCACACCCCTCCCCTACCCACCCACTCCCACTTCTTGGCCCTGGTGTTCCCCTGTACTGAGGCAGATAAATTTTGCACAACCAATGGGCCTCTCTTTCCACTGATGGCCGACTAGGCCATCTTCTGATACATATGCAGCTAGAAAAACGAGCTCAGGGGAGTACTGGTTAGTTCATATTGTTGTTCCACCTATAGGGTTGCAGATCCCGCCAGCTCCTTGGGTACTTTCTCTAGCTCCTCCATTGCGAGCCCTGTGATCCACCCAATAGCTGACTGTGAGCATCCACTTCTGTGTTTGCTAGGCCCCTGCATAGTCTCACCAGAGACAGCTATATCAGGGTCCTTTCAGCAAAATCTTGCTAGTGTATGCAATGGTGTCAGTGTTTGGAGGCTGATTATGGGATGGATCCCTGGATATGGCAGTCTCTAGTTGGTCCATCCTTTCATCTCGGCTCCAAACTTTGTCTCTGTAACTCCTTCCATGGGTGTTTTGTTCCCAATTCTAAGAAGGGGCAAAGTATCCACACTTTGGTCTTCATTCTTCTTGAGTTTCATGTGTTTCACAAATTTTATCTTATATCTTGGGTGTTCTAAGTTTCTGGGCTAATATCCACTTATCAGTGGGTACATATCATGTGAGTTCTTTTGTGATTAGGTTACCTCACTCAGGATGATTGGACCTCCAGGTCCAACCATTTGCCTAGGAATTTCATAAATTCATTCTTTTTAATGGCTGAGTAGTACTCCATTGTGTAAATGTACCACGTTTTCTGTATCCATTCCTCTGTTGAGGGGCATCTGGGTTCTTTCCAGCTTCTGGCTATTATCCTAAATCAGATAGGGGACTAATATCGAATATATATAAAGAACTCAAGAAGGTGGACTCCAGAAAATCAAATAACCCCATTAAAAAATGGGGCTCAGAGCTAAACAAAGAATTCTCACCTGAGGAATACCGAATGGCTGAGAAGCACCTTAATCATCAGGGAAATGCAAATCAAAACAACCCTGAGATTCCACCTCACACCAGTCAGAATGGCTAAGATCAAAAATTCAGGTGGCAGCAGATGCTGGCGAGGATGTGGAGAAAGAGGAACACTCCTCCACTGTTGGTGGGATTGCAAGCTTGTACAATTACTCTGGAAATCAGTCTGGTGGTTCCTCAGAAAATTGGACATAGTACTACCAGACGATCCCACAATACCTCTCCTGGGCATATATCCAGAAGATGTTCCAACCGGTAAGAAGGACACATACTCCACTATGTTCATAGCAGCCTTATTTATAATAGCCAGAAGCTGGAAAGAACCCTTTCTTTTTCATAAAACAAAACCACCATCAAAGTACCTTATGTGGATAAAGGCTAGAAGCAAAGCTTATATAAAGTTTTTATTACTATTATAATATACCTATATATCAGAGACACTAAGGCAAATTACCAATCTTTCCCATCTAATTAACGGCTAATGGGACCAATATTTATGATCAGAAATAGAATTTATTCCTTGAGCATCTTAAGGTATCTTTGTAAACTGAATCCCCTAAGCAGAGCAGACTCTGATAGGTATCTATTCTAAGACAGGATTCTGACTCCCCTGTGCTTCCTTGATATCTTGCAATGTGATGGTTCATTTATGTGCCAACTTGGCTAAGGACTATCATCAGATATTTAGTTGAACATTATTCTGGATGTTTCCATGGAGATTTTTTTTTTTTTGTACTCAGTGTCTAAGTCATCAGAATGCTTTCTCTGCTCTGGGTGGGCCTCATCCAATCAGTTAAAAGCCAGAATAAATAAAAGTGTTCAACCTGTCTTGCTTACAAACAGAATTCTCCTGAATGAGGCCCCTTGAACTTTCCCGTTCATACCAACACTGACGTTGGGCTCAAACTGGGATAGGGGCTCTGCAGATTTTGCATTTGTAGTCTCTGTAGTCAGGCAAGCCAGTTCCTTATCATAAGTCAATATGCAGATGATAGATTAGTAGTTAATAGGTAGATAGACAAAGAAGGGACAGATAATATTTAACTGAACTACGTTCAAAATAAGATTTGGAGGGTAAACTTAGTTAATATCCCCTCTCACCCAAACCAGAAAGAATCCTACTCCTGTTTTTAATGATGGCTGTGATGGTTAATATTATCTACTTGTCAGGCTCTAGCACTGACTAGGCATGCATGAAATGACTATCTATATCTGGCTAACTGAGAAGGGAAGAGATGCCCTAAATGCTGGCAACACCTTTCCATAAACTTGAGTTCTTGACTCAATAAGAGGCATTAGCATTCATTGCTCTTTGCTTCCTGCCTACAGCTGCAAAGTGACCAGATGTCTCAATTTCATTCCACCGTGATCCCCACACCATGATGACTGGACCATTAAATTGTAAGCCAAATAAGCCCTTCCCACTTCAGTTGTTTCTCATTACGTTGTTTTTTGTTTGTTTGTTTGTTTGTTGTCACAGTAATGAAAAAGTAACAGATACACAAAAATTGGTATAGAGAATTGGGGCCATTTCTGTGGTAAGCCTGACTATGTGGGTCTTGGGCCTTTGGAATTGTGTTTGGGATGGGCTGTGAAAGAGTTTGCAGCACTGGACTGGAAAAGCCCTTGAATAACATAATCAAAGCTTAATAGGTCATCCTGGTGAGAGCTAGGGAGACACAAATTCTAAGAAAGACAGACAGTAGAGGCCTAGCCCGTGATGTGTCAGAGGGGAACTAAGACTCTCAAGAACTGGGCAAGGGACCACACATGGGGCATTCTACAAAGAAACTGGCTGCATTCTGCCTGTGCCCCAAGAACTCGATGAGACAGAGTATCAGGATAATGGGGCAGGTTTTCTGTTGGAGGAAATGTTAAGAAAAGATGACATTCAGGCAGTGCCATGGTCACTTTTTCATCTAAGGTGATAGTGAAAGAAAACAGAAAGGTAGGAAAGATGGGAAGTTTGGCAAGAAAAAAAAAAGGTGAGAAACTTGAAGGTTCCCCACTCAGAAAGTGGACATAGTAAACATCTATAATGGTTTAAGAGATTAATTGCCACAAACTTTTCTACCCAGGCTCTTTGCCTAGGCCATGAGTTTCGGTTTGTTTTCCAACTAGCTTGTAACTTACATAACCCATTCTTTGTTATCTTGCCTCAGTTTCAAGCATCAAACTTCCACAGAATTCGGGGTGAATCTCCTGCCCTGCACTCTTTCCCAGAACCCTATCTCTCTCTACCAAATGTCCCTCCTTTTAATCCTGCCTCAGCCCATGGGCCAGCAGCTTTTTATTGACAGGTGATGCTTCCACACAGTACTTAAGAGAGTCACTCTACAATTAGTACTATTAAAGAGAGATGTGCTTTCCACTGGGGCAATAAAGAAGTTGCTCTGAGGGATAGGCTCTACCCATCTTATGAAAAGTGAGATCATTTTGAATGCTGCGAAATTAATCCAAGGGTGTCTTGAAAGGGTCCCCTGCTTCTGGAAAGTAACTCCCTATATAAACAGACAACACGATCACTTCATGGTCTGGTCAAGGGGAAGTCTTCTTATAAATTTGAGAAAGAGAGAGATAGACATAGACAGAAAAAGACAGAGAGAGACATAGAGACAGACAATAACAGAGAGAGAGACAATAACAGAGAGAGGGAGAGAGAGAGACAGAGAGAGAGAGACAGAGAGACAGAGAGAGAGAGAGAGAGAGTCAGAAGTATCTGGGAGAGTCTAGAATAGAAAGAGAAAAAATAGGATTAATATATCGAGCAGATTGGACCTGGCCAAGGCTACCTGTGAGAGACTTAGTAGCAAAGGATAGAGAATGGAGCAAGCCTAGTGAGAAGCAGGGGTACCTCACTGAGAGAGGGTATGGAAGAGCAAAATGAAAACAGCAGAGCTATTTCATGGGGAAGGATTGAAGGGAGCTTCAGAAATTCAGGTAGAGAAGGAGGTGAGAAAAGCTAGGATGGAGTGTGGAATAAAATACGTATCAGGAACTTGTGATACTGAGGAGGCCACAGGAAGCTATTTGTCCCTTCTGTCGCTTTAAAGAAAGGAGTCCTTTTGGTAGAGGGAACCAACTTCATGAGAATGCTGGCTTTTATCTAAATGCCAGGAATCTTCCAATAGTCCAGGTTAAGGCCATTTCTGGGTATTGGACCACCCTTTGGAATCTGGGGAAATGGGTCTCCTTTGTACCTAATGCTTCCTAAAGTAGAGCTGTCCTAGAGTCTGCATAGGTGTTGGTACAGCTGTGGTTGGTGGGGGCTGGGCTCCATCCCAAGCTGGCAGCAGAATTTGACAGGATCAATCTATGTGTATTGGTCATGCAAACATAAAAGATGCATGATTGAGAGTCATGGAGTCTTGCCCCATGGCTCCAGGCACTGTGTCATAGTGTTGAGGTCCGAACAAGGTTTCCCTGAGAGGGAACTTTATGAAGCTCTGAAGGTGATGCCAATTTTACAATAGAGAGCCCAGTGTCAGAGATGCCAGAACTATGGAAATGTCCACAACTTAAAGCCTTATGTATAGAATAGTGCTAGCCCAAGGAAGAGGTCATGTGTGCTGTGTGGGTTTGAGGGATGGGGTTACCTAATCCTTTAACACAGCCAGAGAATTCCAGCACAAGCTTGATGGGGCAGCAGGAGCTGTTTACCCTGCTGGGTCAGTCTCCTTTGCATTAGTCCCATCATCCCTTGCTATACTCCCTTTCTTCCATCTTGAAATGGGGATTGTCATGCTGTGTCATTGTATGTTGCAAATGTGTGGCTTGTTTTCAACTCTTATTTTACTTTATGTTATACGTGTTCCATTTGCATTTATGTGTGTGCACATTTTGTGTGTCTGGCGCCCATAGAGGTCAGAAGAAGGCATGGGATCTCTTGGAACTGTAGCTGTGGTTGGTTGTTAGCTGCCATGTGGGTGCTGAAACTAAATTTGCATCCTTTCCAAGAGCAGCCAGTACTTTTAACTGCTGAACCATCTCTCCAGCCCCTATTTCTATTTTATAGGCTATCCCAGCTAAGAGATTTCCTTGAGTCTCAAATGAGACTTAGATGTTTAACGTTAAACAGGTTTGGAATTGTTAAAGACTGTGGGGACTGTCGAAGTTTGAATTAGTGTGTTTTGCTTTGTTCCCTGGCCATGAGTCAGTGGGGATAAGGAGAGGGAAGTTAAGGCTTTAAAATGATGTGTTTGGGTGTTAGCATTTCTTCTAGGCTCCGCCCAACAGTTACCTAGCAACAGCCAGGTAGGTCTGGCTTGCTATAAAAGGGACTGTTTGGCCTCTCTTCACTCTGCCCCCTTTCTCTCTCTGATTCCATTCTCTCTGACTCCTTTCTCCCTCTCTCTCCTTTCCCCTCACTCCCCTCTCTCCATATGTTCCCCAGCTGGCCTCTCGCCTCTCGGCCTCCTCCTCCTCCTCCTCCTCCTCCTCCTCCTCCTCCTCCTCCTCTTCATCCTGGTCCTCCCCCTTCCTCTCCCCCTCCCCCCTCTCTCCTTCTCTGCCCATCTCCTTCTCTGCCTCTACTCCTTCTCAACCCCATTTCCCATGCCTCCAAATAAACTCTATTCTATAGGAGACGAGAAGTGTCCGTGGCTGGGACCTTGGAGGGAGAGGATGTCTCAGCACCAGCCTGCTGAGACACCCCTCCCTCTGCACCCTACTACACGCTACAAAACATAACGTTGGCTTTACAAAACATATCAAAGCTGACAAGGGGTGGAGGTGCCAAGATTAATACCATCAACTTCCTAGCCACCTAGGAAACAACCCCCTAGGCATGCCTTTGAGGACAATCTCCATTAGGTTAACCTGGGGCAAGCCTGTGGAGGACTGTGTAAGCTGAGTGAATTTAGACAGGAAGACCCGCCTGGGAAGTGAGTGGAACCATTTCACGAGCTGAGGATATCAACTAAATAAAACAAAGGGAGCAAGCCCCAGCATCTATGGCTCTCTGCTTTCTGACTCAATGTGGCCAGATGGTGCTCCTACTGCCAGGGCTCCCCCTGCATGACCAACGGTCTCCTCAAAGCATGAGGAAAATAAACCCTTTCTTCCTCAAGTCGTGTCTTACACAGTGTTTTGTTACAAAAGAAGAAGAATGACTAAACAGCTTAATCCTGGTGGTTGATAAATAAAAATGTACTTTCGATCTAAGAGATTTAGATTAATTAATGTAACACAAAAGATAAAATAAGACAGTTCTTAAGTCTTAAAACATCATTTTTCCCACAGAACTATGAAATACTTTTATGGAACTGATGATAATGTTATGAGGGTTGTAAAGATGATGATGAAGAAGGAGGAGGAGGAGACATTGGTGGTGGTGATATGGGGGGTGGGGAGTGGTAGTGGTATGGGTGGCTAAAATACAAGTCTTCATGGCTTCTTAAGCTTATTATTCTATTATCTGCATAACTGCTGATGAACAAAACTCCCTGAGTACAAATGATTCCATTGCTGCTTTTACACAAATAATCTTGCTTTAAAAATTACTTCTCTGTTAAATATTGATCACAGTGCTAACCTTGGTCTCTCACTGCATTCTAGGATTCATTAGGCTATCTTGAAAAACTAGTGGAATTGGCTCTGTGTGTGTGTGTGTGTGTGTGTGTGTGTGTGTGTGTGTGTGTGTGTGTTTGTGTGTTTATTGTTAATAAGTTTAATATTTCCTGGCAAGAGTTCCAGCCATGGATTTTGATCAGTATGGAAATGCAATTTTCCACTGAAACAAAGAAGCACAAGCCACATTCTGACTAGGCTTCTTATTCTAGGTACAGTCTTTATTCACAATCAACAAAAGGGGATCAGAATACAAATGCACGTAATCAAATGTTGCTTTAATTTTCAGGAGAGAGAAAGCTTGTACACTTGGCTGAATGCTTCAGTCATTTCCCAATATTCACAGGAAACTTAATGAGATCCCAACGATGAATGTGAAGATAACGGTCAACATAATTATGGCTATTATGCCAATTATTTCTTTTCCACCTCCATGTGAGAGAATAAACATTATGGTGTTAGTAATTTTTAAATTGAATTCAGTCAACAAATGCTTATTTCACAACGTCAAGAAAAAGACATTGCAGGCATAAGATGTGTTTCCAGGGATAATCACTCACTGGGCTTGAGAAGAAGAAAAAACAAACAAACAAACAAACAAACCCGACAGCATTCTACATAGCTGTTGTGTTAACCCTCTCCTTTGCACTGAGTGTTCACAGTAAGGAGGTCACTGCTGGTCACATCTGAGAAAACATGGCCTTCACAGTGTGGGACCTGAGGCACTGGGAGAAATTAGCCAGATCACAATCTCCCTCCACTTCTAAAATTATTTTGAACTTCGTGCATGTGTACGGTGTATTTTTATCATATCCGCCCACAGTCACCCCTTCGTTCTTCCCACTGAACGTATTCCCAGCAATCCCTCGTCCTATGCCCCAGCCTTTTTTTTTTAATCTTTACACAAGTCATTTTTCAAGATTTTTTTTAAAACTGACGCTTTAGAACAAACCAGATTTGTCTAAAAGTGCCAGAAAGAAAGAATTGGAGACATTTAAAAGTTCTGTCATCGTTCCAAACGAAATGGCTGAGGTTGCCTGTAAGTGTTTGAGCTATCTAAACACCCACAGAAAGTTCTAGGGGGTGAAGTAACCACAGCAGTTGGCCATTCTGCCTACAAAATGCCAGGCAATTGTTTTCTCTTGCGTTTTAAATTACTATTCACTTATCTGTTTTTGCTAAATGTTGGGTCCACTTCAGACTTTCCTGAGCAAGCTTCGAACAGTAATGTTTGAAGAAAGAAATCAGAAAACTCTTCCTATGTGTGAGTGAAGACAACATTCCCTAACAGAAAGAGAATCATATTAAGAATAAAGTATGGCAGTTTGGCCCAATGACAAACCCCCAGCAATAAGACAGAAAGATTTAAACAGGGCCAAGAATCTGCCATGTTGAATATAAGACAAATGAGAGCGGGAGTTTCTGTCCCCTGTAATATACCACCAGCCTTGGTAAGGGACTGGGGGAGGGTAGGGGGCAGATAGATTGACCTAGGAACAGGAAATAGAATGGATATAGGAGGAAAAGGGTGTAGAATGGGAGGATCAAGTGGGGAGGGGGAGGGAAGGAAGGGATGGGGGAGACTATCTGAAAGAGACAGTTAAATTGAAGGGCCATTTGGAGGGTGGTACGGAAACCTGATACAGTAGAGCCTTACATATATGAAAGAAACCTAAAAGAAGCCACCAAACAATAGGGAAAGCAGAGCTCCAACTGAGGTACTGGGTTTGAGTTACATCTAATGGAGTTGTTAGCCAAAGTGGGAACCCCTAAACAACCCAAGCTGTTACCAAAACTGTAGGTTACTCTCCACCAAACTAATGGCAAGATCCTGCTTGTAAGACAACAGCTACACAGCTCCTTGAACACAGAGAATTTCCCTGGTACCTACAAAGAATGCTCCAGTGTCTTTGGTTAAAAAAGAAAAAAGAAAAAAAGACACTGTACTCTCTACGAAAGGAGAAATGTGAATATCAACCCAGCCACAGCCTCAAACCCTTTGATATTCAAGGATGTCCTGCCTCTATGTGTGTGTGTCTGTGGCTTTGTGGGTGTATGTCTGTGCCTGTGTGTGTGTGTATGTGTCTGTGCCTGTGTGTGTGTATGTGTCTCTGTGTCTGTGTGTGGGGGGGAGTGTTTGTTTATGTCTGTGTGTGTCTGTGTATGTCTCTGTGTGTGTTTTTGTGTCTGTGTATATGTGTCTCTGTGTCTGTGGGGGGGTTTGTTTGTGTCTGTGTGTATGTCTGTCTGTGTGTGTGTTTTTGTGTCTATGTGTATGTGTCTCTGTGTGTGTGTGTGTCTGTGTATATGTGTCTCTGTATCTGTGTGTGGGGGGTGTGTGTGTTTGTTTGTGTCTGTGTGTTTCTGTGTGTATGTCTGTGTGTGTGTGTGTGTGTGTGTGTGTGTGTGTGTTTGTGTCTGTGTGTATGTGTCTCTGTGTCTGTGTATGCGTGTGTCTTCCTCAACTTCTCTCCATCTTAGCCTTTGAGACCGTGTCTTACTGGACCTGGAGCTCTCTAATTCTGTCAGACTGACTGTCCAGCAAGGCCTGCAGATCCTCGTGTTTCCACCCCTGGAGCACTAGACTATAGTCACACAACTCCACACTCAGCCTTTTACAAGACATTATGGACCTGAACTCAGATCACGGTGACTGCCTACACAGCTTGTTACCAGCTGAGTCAGCTCCCAAGCCGCTAGACATAGGGGGTTTGTTGGGAGGTTTTCTTTATTTGTTCATATTTCTGTATTTTGTTTGTTTGGCTAGTTGGTTTGGTTTGGTTTGATTGATATATTAGTTAGGGTACCCATTGCTATGAAAAGACACCATGACCAAAGCAATTCTTATAAAGAAAATCATTTAATTGGGGCT
This sequence comes from Mus musculus, assembly GCF_000001635.26. NCBI lineage: Eukaryota > Metazoa > Chordata > Mammalia > Rodentia > Muridae > Mus > Mus musculus. Next base: position 137,711,930 of record NC_000069.6, read on the forward strand.
GGCTTACAGGTTCAGAGGATCAGTTCATTATCATCAAGGTGGGAGCATGGCAGCTTCCAGGAAGGCATGGTGCTGGAGGAACTGAGAGTTCTGCATCTTGTTTCAAAAGCAGACAGGAGAAAACTCTCTTTCAGACAGCTAGAAAAAAGGCCTCAAAGCCCCCTCCCACAGTGACACACTTCCTCCAACAAAGCCACACCTTCCCCAACATGGCCACACCAACTCCAACAAGGACACATCTCCTCAAGTGCCAATCCCTGAGCCAAACATTCAAACAGCCACAGTTGGTTGGGTTAGGGTTTGGGGTGTTTGTCTCTTTTTCTTTTGAGGTAAAAGTTTCTATTGGGTTTATGATGAGATAAGACTACCAGAAACTTCAGTGTTTCTATGAACAACTTATCGATTAAAAGATGGATCTAGAATAGAATGATGTTTATTTGGGGGCATGAGAAGACAGTGGTTGAGAAGGGAGCAGAGGCAGAGAAAGAGAGGGATCAGAGAAGGATACAGAGAGAGAGGAAGAAGGGAAGAGCAGAAGCCAGCCGGGAACACATGGTGGGGGAACAGAGAAAGGGAGGGGGTCAAAGAGAGAGAAAAGGATCTGAGAGAGCAAGAGAGACCAAACAGTCATTTTATAGTAAGCCAGGCTCCCACTTTTCCACTTTGGCCTCTCCACTGGCTGTTGTTAGGTAACTTTTGGGCGTTGCCTAGAAGAAATGCTAACAGCCAGCATCCACTCCAGGTCAGTATCTTTTTTTTTTTTTTTTTTTCTTCTGTTTCCTATTTGGAAGTATCTTGAGGTTCGTGAGGTTTTGCTGTTTGTCATGTGTTTGACATGAGGAACTCATAAGCTCCAGTTATCTTCCTGCCTTCACCTCCCAAGTTCCTAGGAATCCAGTGGCATACCACCACATTCTGCTATTATCTTTCTTTTGATAAACTCCATTGAATTCTAAATATTTTCCTGTATTAGCTTGTGTCTCATTATAGCTCAACCAAACCCAAACCTTTAGCAAACAAAAGAAGTATTCAAATAATTCCCTGAGGCTCTACCTAGCTCCATTGCCTCCTCTGATAGCAAACTGAAATTTGTGCTAAGACACACCTGATTGTGCTCCACGGCCTCCAACACACTAAATGAAGAGGTGTGTGAGTTTTCATCTTTTTCCACATTCCTACCAGGACCATGTGTGTGTGTGTGCGCGCGCGCGCGTATAGTTGCCCCTATGGGCCTTTCTGAAGTATATACACTTTTAAGTAATGCTCTCTAGGCAAAATTGTATCAAGGATCAAGTATATGATATAACGAAAACAGCCACTAACGCTGATTTTCTTTTCCTCTACTTCAAGACCCCAGGAAAACATCCAGAGGCAGCTTCTCAGAAGACAGCACATGGCCTAGAGGTCTCCAAGTCTCCCACCTTGTTCTCTCCACTTTTCCTGGCAAGTCACCAGACAATGGGCATATGTACTTGACACAAGACTACAGTTAGACCCTGTAGGGCAAAGGCAAGAGAGTACCCGTCATCTCAACATCCTGTTAATCTATACAAAGAATCAAACTAAACCATGTCTTTAATTTTGCAAATGAATAGAAGAGGAGAATCCTTTTGTAAGGATAAATTTGTATAATAAGTACAATCTGCAAAATGGCCCTGGACAACTTCAGTCATAATATCCAATTGAAGAAATACAAAGAAGAAAGATGGACAGAAAATAGTTCTTCCTCCATACAAAGATGTGATTCTAAAATGTGGTTTTAAAAATAAGAATCTTTCATAGTCAAGAAAGTGTATAGTGTATATTATATAAATGTATACTATAATTATATAATTCCGTAATCTACAGATTTTTCTCAGCAAAGTCACAATAGGATTTTCATATCTATTTCGAATGAAGATTAAGACTAAGAACAGCTTAGGGCTAGAGAAATGGTCCTGCAGTTAAAAGTGCTTGCTGCTTTTGCAGAGGACCAGAATCCCAGCACCCACACCGTGATTCACAACTGCCTAGGGTTCCAGTTCCAGGGGAGTCCAACACCATCTTCTCCTATACACATATGGTTCACATAAATTCACATAGACAAACATACATACTATAAAATGAATAGGTAAATAAATAAATCTTTGAAAAAAATACCCTGTGTGTTTTAAATGCCTAGAGTATTCCAGTTACTACCTCACTGAAACTTCCCAACAGTACCATAAGTATCATTCGTGATCATCATCTACATCATCAATATCATCATGTCTAGTATATGAATGACAAAACTGAATCTCAAACTACTTATTGTTCCCGGAGAATTTAAGACAGATCGGATGATGTACTTGTCCATCATTTTAAGTGCTATAGGCTCATAGCATCATTATTCTGAGACCAGGCGTTGTAAGTTCTAGTAGGTACCTGAGTCAGACTGTTGGAAAGGGATAAGGGAAGACAGCAAAGCTGATAGATAGAGCACCTCGGGCCCAAGGGGGGGGGGGGAATGTCTAGTTTTCGAGAATACTTAGAGATGAGCCTTGTTATGTTGTCATAGCTCCTCATCCAAAAACAAATGTACAACTTGACTGACCCAAGGTAAGTCTAGGGCAGCTTATCACAGAGTATATGCTAGACCTATTTCTGTTAGCTTCTCCCCCAAGTTCAAGAAGAGTACAGTCCACACCACAGCACCACAGCTAGGAAAGGAAGTTGGAGACTTGCATGGTGAACCTAGTCATGATACAAACTAACAGAGACACTCAGGCTGCTATAGCAAAATACCATGGAACAGTGACTTTAAATGACAGAAATGTATTTCTCCCAATTCTGGAAGGCTGGGGAATGTGAAATCAAGGTACTGGTGTTAGTTCCGACAGAGATTGGGATTCTCCAAACTCTAAAAGGAAGTCCGGATCCTCAGAAATGCTCTCAACCTGGACTATAGGATTTCTTGAGATTAGATAAAAGCCAGCATTTCTCAGAATCTTATAAAGCTGGTTTCCCTCTACCAAAAAAAATAAAAGTCATTTCCCTTACCACTGACAGAAGGAACATTGGCTACTTGGGTGCCTATTAGTATAGCAAAGCACATGCTGGTCTCTGGGCTCCCTCTGTATTACAGGGACCTATTACACTCTCGAACCTTTCTGCCTCCCCACCCTGCCCTAAACTCCCTCTACTCATGGGCTTCCCTCTCCTAGTCAATCACTCTCCTTATAACAACCCTGCTATTTCAATGTTCTCTCCTCTCTTCTCTTCTCTTCTCTTCTCTTCTCTTCTCTTCTCTTCTCTTCTCTTCTCTCCTCTCCTCTCCTCTCCTCTCCTCTCCTCTCCTCTCCTCTCCTCTCTCTCTCTCTCTCTCTCTCTCTCTCTCTCTCTCTCTCTCTCTCTCTCTGCCTCTCTGTCTCTGTGTGTGTGTGTGTGTATGTGTATGTGTGTGTGTGTGTGTGTGTGTGTGTGTGTGTATGTGTGTGTATCTCCCTTTCTCTATCTCTCTGCTCTGCTACCTGCCTCTCTCATGGTAAGATCCAATCTGATGGCCATATTCAGCTTATTTCTTTCTCTCTCTGCTCTGAACTCATCTAGATGCCTCTGGCTGTTCTCTCTCTCTCTTATATCTACAATAGAAACCTTCCCCTTAACCAGACCATGCAGCCATCATCCTCCAGCGTTCTATTTATAAGGGTTCTAAATACTCATGATCAGTCCCTGTTCCCAAAACTACCACCCTAAAGAATTGGATTTTAGTGCTCGCTTCGGCAGCACATATACTAAAATTGGAAAGATACAGAGAAGATTAGCATGGCCCCTGCGCAAGGATGACACGCAAATTCGTGAAGCGTTCCATATTTAAAAAAAAAAAAAGAATTGGATTTTAACATGAATTTCAGGGGTCAGAGATACTCAAATTGAGACCACAGTATGCAGTGTTGGTCAAAACCCTTGCCTGAATTCCTACTGGTTTTTCATTTACATTTGAGAAAGTGTGAACTTACTATAAAAACTGTCAATTCTAGTCATCTTCCTCAATAGCACTAATAATAGACACAAATCATAAGCTCTGAGGAGGTTAAGGGAGGCAGAGGTCTTCCTTCAGTCAAGGAAGGAAGTATTCGACAGTCCTTGTGGGAGCAGAGCAGACAGGCTTTACTGAGGGTCACCACAGTGAATTCAGGAGGGGCCTCAACGAGATGCTGGAATGGATGGGAGAGATTGGGCTCCACTCCAAATACAGTGTGCTCAAGTGGAAATTTATAGCCAGGGAGCAGGAAGAGGTCAGTGGCTGGAAAAGTACTAAGATGCTGCATCAGGAGTAAGGATGATTCTGGGTAAACAGATCTAATCAGATTCTAGATGCAGACAAGCTAGGGTAATGAGGTCTCATCCTAAAGGATGGGACTGAAAGCAGATATCAAGGTGATCAGATACCTGGAGCCAAGGCCTCTTGATAAATTGGCTTAACAGGTTTTCTGCTACAGCTGGGTTTTACATGGAAGTGTGCATGGACCGAGACACTTGTGCTTGGATGAAGAAAAGAATCTTGGTCACAGTCAAGCTGGTCTCCATGAAAGAGAGATCCCTAGGAAAGCCATCATGAGACACCAACTAGCAAAAGGTCCCTCTCAGATAGACGCACTCCTGTCTTGAGAAAAACAAAATTGAATAGTTAAAGGTGAAATATTTAGAAAGAGACTAGCAGGAAATAATGGTTAATATTTAAAAGCAAACATTATTCCTGTCTAAACACCAGGGATGAAGGTTTCACCAGCTTCCAGTGTTCCTATGGATTTGGGAAGTAGATACTAAGATGTAAAGAGTTTGAGAGTCATGTAGAGACATCCCATCTGGGGGAGGGAGGGCTCATGACTATGTATGAGCAGTCAGAAACATCTGAAAAAATACAAATGAGATCTCCCTCCTTAAACTTTGGAAAATAGAAAGCAGCATAAAAAGATTCTTCGGGGCCTGATAAGTAGCCAATCCCTAATTAAGCAAATGTAACAAGAGAGCAATTGAAGAATGGAAAAATACAGGACACAGAGAACTGACCCCCTGGCTTGCAGCATTCCACATGAATGAGACGTGACGTCACAGCACTAGGGTTAATTGGCTAATGGGTTACCACAAGGATAGCTTTTATATGGGCATATTTTCTAAATAAAAATGGGTAGGAACCAAAAGGCAGCAAGTGGTTTAAATGTCTTTGTTTTCTCTAATCTAGTTAAGAGTATTTTTTAAAATATTCCTTTCAGTTAAAAAAAAAATCTGTATTTTATACAATAAATGTTCTTTTCTGAAAAGCTGTCTTTAATGTTTGAGGACTGGTGGCTTTTTAATATACATTTATTCAGCAAACACTCGTTCGTGCCCCCTCTGAGCTAGGCACTGGCTATATAATAACTCTCATCTTAGTCTCTTCAGATCAAGTTAATAGCAGAAATAAAACCTTGCTCCCCCAGTTTCTAGAAAGTCCCAGATCAAAGCATCAATAGATTCATGCCTCGTCCACTTTCCGGGTCTTGCTCACTGCCTTCCATCCATAATCTCTCAGAGTCAAAGGGCTAAAGGGTCTCTTGAATTTAAAATAAATTATTATTAAAATAACTAGAATACATTAATATAAAATAGGAGGCCACTAATCTCATTCACAAAGGTCCCAATCACAGGACATAACTAATAACCAGAGACCACGCTCATCACATGGTCCCTTTAGGAGCTGTGTGATTTGAACACAGGACCAGGCAGGTATAAAAACTATTCAGTCCATTCGACTGCCATCAAATGAGCACCTATGTGCAATTTATATACTAAGACTCCTACTAGACTCAAAGGTTTTGTTGACTTTCCCACGTTCTGAAGCCAGGAATGGTATTCCCTCCTATAATACAAGCATTCAGGAGTCTGACAAAAAAAAGTATTACCATGAGTTCAAGGCCAGCCTGATCTATACAATAGTGCTAGGACAGCCAGGGCTACATAGTAAGACCCTTTCAAAATAAAACTTTAAAGCAAACAAACAAAAACCCACTAAGTTATCGTGTTTAAGGAGCCAGTTGGATTTAAAGTTTGCTTCCAAAGTCCCCGATCTTGCCGTGTTCTGAAGTGCTTCACAAATGAGAAGGGTGGTGTGGATAACGCTACCCTGAACAGGGAGCTATAATGCTAGCAGAGGCAGCTGTGTGTTTGTAATTTGGCAGAGCTCCGTGTGATCGCTTTGAAACCTTAAGCACTGAAATTATTAAGCTTGGAGAGCTGAGGATGTAATTCAGTCGATAGAGTGTTTGGGTAGCTCACACCAGGCCTTGTTTCCAATTCCTGTACTTCTTTCTGTCTTAGAGTTCTGTTGCTGTGACGAGCCTCCATAACCGCAGGAACTTTTATAAAGGAAAGCGTTCAGTCGGGGCTTACAGTTCAGAGGCGGTGTCCACTTTGCTTAGAGCAGGAAACACAGCAGCAAGCAAGCGGATGTGGTAGCTGAGAATCCCACACCCAAATCCACAGGCTTTGGGAAGAGAGAATCCCTGGGCCTGGCTGGGGTTTTTGAACCTCAAGCCCGCCTCCCAGCCCCCAGTGATACACTTCCTCCAACAAGTCTTTCCAATAGTGCTACTCCCTGATGACCAAGCATTCAAATCCATGAGCCTTTGGGGGGCCATTCTCATTCAAACCACCACAACCATATAAACCAACTGTGGTGACACACACTTGTAATCCCAACATTCAGAAGACAGACGCAGGGGATCAAAAGTCCAAGGTTATTCTTAGCTACCTAACAAGTTCAAGGCCAGGAGGGTACATGTGAGACTCTGTGTGTGTGTGTGTGTGTGTGTGTGTGTGTGTGTGTGTGTGTGTGTGTCTGTCTGTCTGTCTTCTGTCTGTGTCTGTCTGTCTGTGTGTGTCTGTCTGTCTGTGTCTCTGTGTGTGTGTGTGTGTGTGTGTGTGTGTGTATGTGTGTGTATGTGAAATTATCAGGCCTCAGTTTCCTCCTCTACAAAATGGAAATGCTTACAAATGTCTTGCCATGCTTAGCATACACAAGTTGCTTTGCTAAGATGCTGAATTTAGTAAAGGTCAGTTACTATTCTAACCGATGGTAGACAGAGACTCCAACAGAGCTCTTAGAAAGCCTGCATAACAGTAAGTCTAAGCAATGGAGTAGGGCACTAGATTATTTTATTCCTTTGCAAAAGTTTCTGCCTGAAATTGCAATGTTTTCTAGGTATAATTTTCATAGACTATAAACTCAAGTAGAACAAAGATACAATTTTTTGTTTTTAAATTGATTTTAAATTCAATTTTTTCTTTTTTTTTTTTGTCTGAAAAATTTTTATTTTTTTTTCCATTTTTTATTAGGTATTTAGCACATTTACATTTCCAATGCTATACCAAAAGTCCCCCATACCCACCCACCCCCACTCCCCTACCCACCCACTCCCCCTTTTTGGCCCTGGCGTTCCCCTGTACTGGGGCATACAAAGTTTACGTGTCCAATGGGCCTCTCTTTCCAGTGATGGCCGATTAGGCCATCTTTTGTTACATATGCAGCTAGAGTCAAGACCTCCGGGGTACTGGTTAGTTCATAATGTTGTTCCACCTATAGGGTTGCAGATCCCTTTAGCTCCTTGGGTTCTTTCTCTAGCTTCTCCATTGGGAGCCCTGTGATCCATCCATTAGCTGACTGTGAGCATCCACTTCTGTGTTTGCTAGGCCCCGGCATAGTCTCACAAGAGATAGCTACATCTGGGTCCTTTCAATAAAATCTTGCTAGGGTATGCAATGGTGTCAGCGTTTGGATGCTGATTATGGGGTGGATCCCTGGATATGGCAGTCTCTACACGGTCCATCCTTTCATCTCAGCTCCAAACTTTGTCTCTGTAACTCCTTCCATGGGTGTTTTGTTCCCAATTCTAAGGAGGGGCATAGTGTCCACACTTCAGTCTTCATTCTTCTTGAGTTTCATGTGTTTAGCAAATTGTACCTTATATCTTGGGAATCCTAGGTTTGGGGCTAATATCCACTTATCAGTGAGTACATATTGTGTGAGTTCCTTTGTGAATGTGTTACCTCACTCAGGATGATGCCCTCCAGGTCCATCCATTTGGCTAGGAATTTCATAAATTCATTCTTTTTAATAGCTGAGTAGTACTCCATTGTGTAGATGTACCACATTTTCTGTATCCATTCCTCTGTTGAGGGGCATCTGGGTTCTTTCCAGCTTCTGGCTATTATAAATAAGGCTGCTATGAACATAGTGGAGCATGTGTCCTTCTTACCAGTTGGGGCATCTTCTGGATAAATGCCGAGGAGAGGTATTGCTGGATCCTCCGGTAGTACTATGTCCAATTTTCTGAGGAACTGCCAGACTGATTTCCAGAGTGGTTGTACAAGCCTGCAATCCCACCAACAATGGAGGAGTGTTCCTCTTTCTCCACATCCTCGCCAGCATCTGCTGTCACCTGAATTTTTGATCTTAGCCATTCTGGCTGGTGTGAGGTGGAATCTCAGGGTTGTTTTGATTTGCATTTCCCTGATGATTAAGGATGTTGAGCATTTTTTCAGGTGCTTCTCTGCCATTCGGTATTCCTCAGGTGAGAATTCTTTGTTCACTTCTGAGCCCCATTTTTTTAATGGGGTTGTTCGATTTTCTGAAGTCCACCTTCTTGAGTTCTTTATATATGTTGGATATTAGCCCCCTATCTGATTTAGGATAGGTAAAGATCCTTTCCCAATCTGTTGGTGGTCTTTTTGTCTTGTTGACGGTGTCTTTTGCCTTGCAGAAACTTTGGAGTTTCATTAGGTCCCATTTGTCAATTCTCGATCTTACAGCACAAGCCATTGCTGTTCTGTTCAGGAATTTTTCCCCTGTGCCCATATCTTCGAGGCTTTTCCCCACTTTCTCCTCTATAAGTTTCAGTGTCTCTGGTTTTATGTGAAGTTCTTTGATCCACTTAGATTTGACCTTAGTACAAGGAGATAAGTATGGATCGATTCGCATTCTTCTACATGATAACAACCAGTTGTGCCAGCACCAATTGTTGAAAATGCTGTCTTTCTTCCACTGGATGGTTTTAGCTCCCTTGTCGAAGATCAAGTGACCATAGGTGTGTAGGTTCATTTCTGGGTCTTCAATTCTACTCCATTGGTCTATTTGTCTGTTTCTATACCAGTACCATGCAGTTTTTATCACAATTGCTCTGTAGTAAAGCTTTAGGTCAGGCATGGTGATTCCACCAGAGGTTCTTTTATCCTTGAGAAGACTTTTTGCTATCCTAGGTTTTTTGTTATTCCAGATGAATTTGCAAATTGCTCCTTCTAATTCGTTGAAGAATTGAGTTGGAATTTTGATGGGGATTGCATTGAATCTGTAGATTGCTTTTGGCAAGATAGCCATTTTTACAATGTTGATCCTGCCAATCCATGAGCATGGGAGATCTTTCCATCTTCTGAGATCTTCTTTAATTTCTTTCTTCAGAGATTTGAAGTTTTTATCATACAGATCTTTCACTTCCTTAGTTAGAGTCACGCCAAGATATTTTATATTATTTGTGACTATTGAGAAGGGTGTTGTTTCCCTAATTTCTTTCTCAGCCTGTTTATTCTTTGTATAGAGAAAGGCCATTGACTTGTTTGAGTTTATTTTATATCCAGCTACTTCACCGAAGCTGCTTATCAGGTTTAGGAGTTCTCTGGTAGAATTTTTAGGGTCACTTATATATACTATCATATCATCTGCAAAAAGTGATATTTTGACTTCCTCTTTTCCAATTTGTATCCCCTTGATCTCCTTTTGTTGTCGAATTGCTCTGGCTAATACTTCAAGTACTATGTTGAAAAGGTAGGGAGAAAGTGGGCAGCCTTGTCTAGTCCCTGATTTTAGTGGGATTACTTCCAGCTTCTCTCCATTTACTTTGATGTTGGCTACTGGTTTGCTGTAGATTGCTTTTATCATGTTAGGTATGGGCCTTGAATTCCTGATCTTTCCAAAACTTTTATCATGAATGGGTGTTGAATCTTGTCAAATGCTTTTTCTGCATCTAACGAGATGATCATGTGGTTTTTGTCTTTGAGTTTGTTTATATAATGGATTACATTGATGGATTTTCGTATATTAAACCATCCCTGCATTCCTGGAATAAAACCTACTTGGTCAGGATGGATGATTGCTTTAATATGTTCTTGGATTCGGTTAGCAAGAATTTTATTAAGGATTTTTGCATCGATATTCATAAGAGAAATTGGTCTGAAGTTCTCTATCTTTGTTGAATCTTTCTGTGGTTTAGGTATCAGAGTAATAGTGGCTTCATAAAATGAGTTGGGTAGAGTACCTTCTACTTCTATTTTGTGAAATAGTTTGTGCAGAACTGGAATTAGATCTTCTTTGAAGGTCTGATAGAACTCTGCACTAAACCCGTCTGGTCCTGGGCTTTTTTTTGGCTGGGAGACTATTAATAACTGCTTCTATTTCTTTAGGTGATATGGGACTGTTTAGATGGTCAACTTGATCCTGACTCAACTTTGGTACCTGGTATCTGTTCACAAATTCAATTTTTTCAATGAACAGAATTTTTTTTCCTCAAGTCCCAATTCATTCACTCCCAGGTAAAAGGAGGAGAAATTGATCAATGTCGTGGCTTAACCTGAGCTTTACAAATCTCAGTCCTTTAGGATCTCATCTTCCCTCTGGGGCCCACAGATGTTGGAATCTTAGCACTTGATCCTTCAAAATGCTTTTTCTCCAAATGACTGCCTCCATCATGTGCCTGTAGCTCAAATGTTGAACCTTGGCTTTTTCTTCTTTTACATTTCTGAGGTTAGAAACCTGACCCCATGAATAGAGAGACATGCAGAAGACCTCACTGCTGCTTAGATAGTGGAAAAGGGAAAACAGCCCCTCCGTGTTAGAGCAGAAGCTTTCTTTAATTCACTTGGTGGGAGACAACCAAGGGTCAGGGAACTGCATGGATGTCAGGATTGAGAAGAGATGCAAAGCAGAGCCCTGGGGATGTGAAGAGTGGAAGCACGGAGCCCAGACCCCTCTTCCTGTTGGCTTCCTTTCTCCAGCACTCAGTGACTTCTCATGTCTGCTCTACCTTCTCTCTCTCTCTGCTCTCTCAATCTGCCCCAAACACCACTCCCATCTCTACTCAACAGGACTTTACAGCTCAAACCCTGTCTCTTCCTCTCTTCCTCTCTTCCTCTCTTCCTCTCTTCCTCTCTCTCTCTCTCTCTCTCTCTCCTCCTCTCTCTCTCTCTCTCTCTCTCTCTCTCTCTCTCTCTCTCTCTCTCTCTCTCTCTTCTCCCCCCCCCAGGAATAATCTGCCTGGGGAGGTTCATGTGTTGAGCAGCCATGGCTCAAAGACTTGTCAATCAGTTTCCATTTCCAGTTCAACCAGCAATTACAATTGATACCCTGAAGCATATCAATAGTAATCTCCTCCTCCTCCTCCTCCTCCTCCTCCTCCTCCTCCTCCTCCTCCTCTCCCTCCTCCTCCTCCTCTTCCTCCAGTTTCCATTTCCAGTTCAACCAGCAATTACAATTGATACCCTGAAGCATATCAATAGTAATCTCCTCCTCCTCTTCCTCCTCCTCTTCCTCCTCCTCTCCCTCCTCCTCTTCCTCTTCCTCCTCCTTCTTTTTATCCTTGAATTCTGTTTGCAAGTATTTTCTTTTACTTCTTCAATAATTTATTTTTTATCACTTTACATCCCAATCACAGCCCCCCTCCCCTCTCAGTCTCACTCTTACAAATCTCTCCCCCCATTAACCCCTCTCTCTGAGGAGAAGGGCAGGACCCATTGGATACCACCTCACCCTGGGACATCTAGTTCCAGTAGGATTAGGAACATCCTCTCCCACTGAGACCAAACCAGGCAGTTCAGAGAGGGGGAAGGGGATCCAATGGCAAGCAACAGAGACCAAGACATCCCCCCTCTACTTGTTAGAGGACCCATATGAATACCAAGTTGCATGTTTGCTACAAATGTGTAGGGGGTCTATCTCCTACATGTTCTCTGGTTGGTGGCCCAGACTCTGTGAGCCCCAGTGGTCCTAGGTTAGTTGACTCTGAAGGACTTCTTGTGGTGTCCTTGACACGTCTAGCTTGTACAATCCTATCCCCAACTCTTCCACGAGACTCCCCACACTCCACCCATTGCTCTCTCACCTGAAATCTCTAGGGAAACTATATGCTAGGTTCCTGTCTGCAAGCAAAGCAGAGTATCATTAGTAGTGCCAAGGGCTGGCTCTCTCACATGGGATGGGGCTCAAGTTGGGGCAGTTGGTTGGCTGTTCCCTCAATCTCTGTTCCATCTTTATCCCTGCACATCCTGTAGGAAAGACAAATTTTGGGTTAAAGGTTTTTTTTACAGATGGATTGATGCCCCACTTCCAGAAGTCCTGCCTGGCTACTGGAAGTGGTCACTTCAGTCTCTATATCACCCTCTGGTAGGAATTTCAGTTGGGTTACCCTATAGACTCCCAGTCCCAGGGCTTTAGCTAGTCACCAGAGATGCCCCCCACCAATTTTCCACCCCTTTCTCCCCAGACCTGATCCCCATTTCGAACCTCACTTTCTCTCCCACCCAGTTCCCTCTCTCCAGTCACCATGGATAGCTATTTAGTTTCCCCTTCTGAGTAGGATTCATGCATGCTCCCTTGGGACCCCCTTATTACCCAGTTTCTTTGTGTCTATGGTTTCTCTTTGTGTAGCATAGTTTTATGGATAATGGCCACTTATAAGTGAGTAAGTAACATACATGTCTTTCTGACTCTGGGTTACCTCACTCAGGATGATATTCTGAAGCTCCATCCATTTGCCTGCAAAATTCATGATATCTTCGTTTTGAATAGCTAGATAATATTCCACTGCGTAGATACACCACATTTTCTTTATCCATTCTTCAGTCGAGGGATATCTAGGTTGTTTCCAGTTTCTGGATATTATGAATAAAGCTTCTGTGAACATAATTGAACAAGTGTCCCTGTGGTATAATGGGTCATCTTTTGGATATATGCCCCGGAGTGGTACAGTTGGGTCTTGAAGTAGAACTATTCCCAGTTTTCTGAGAAACTGCCAAGTGGTTGTACAAGTGTGCACTCCCACCAGCAATGGGGGAGTGTTCCCTTTACTCTACATCCTCACCAGCATCTGCTGTCACTTGAGTTTTTTATCTTAGCCATTCTGACAGATATAAGATGGAATCTCAGGGTTGTTTTGATTTGGATTTCCCTGATGACTAAGGATGTTGAACATTTCTTTAAGTGCTTCTTGGCCATTTGAGATTTTTCTCTTATGAATTCTCTGTTTAGCTCTGCACCCCATTTCTAATTGGTTTAATTGGTCTAATTCCTTAAGTTCTTTATAAATTTTGGATATGAGCTCTCTGTCAGATGTAGGGTTGGTAAAGAGCCTTTCCCAATATCTAGGCTGTCATTTTGTCCTGTTGACAGTGTCCTTTGCCTTACTGAAGCTTTTCAGTTTCATGAGGTCCCATTTATCAGTTGTTGATCTTAGAGCCTGAGCCATTAGTATTCTGTTCAGGAAGTTGTCCCCTGTACCAATGCATCCAAGGCTTGTCCCCACTTTCTCTTCTATTAAATTTAGTGTGCCTGGTTTTATGTATATGATTTGAGGTCTTTGATCCACTTGGACTTGAGTTTTGTGCAAGGTGATAAATATGTATCTATTTGCATTCTTCTACATACAGGCATCCAGTTAGACCAGCACCATTTGTTCAAGGCGCTTTATTCTTTCCATTGTATTGTTTTTGCATTTTTTTTTTCAAAAATCAAGTGTCCATAGTGTGTGTGTTTATTTCTGGGTCTTTGATTCTATTCTATTCTATTCTATTCTATTCTATTCTATTCTATTCTATTCTATTGATCATCCACTCTGTCTCTGTACTAATGCCATGCAGTTTTTATTGCTGTTGTTCTGTACAACACCTTGAGATCAGGGATGGTGATTTATCCAGAAGTTCTTTTATTGTTCAGGATCATTTTAGCTATGGGTTTCTTTTTTTTTCCCAAAGGAAGTTGATAATTGCTCTTTGAGGTCTGTGAAGAAATGTGTTGGGATTTTGATGGTAAATGCATTGATGAATCTAGAGATAGCTTTTGGTAAGAAAGCCATTTTCACTATGTTAACCTGACTGATTCATGAGCATGGGCAATCTTTCTGTCTTCTGATATCTTCTTTAATTTCTTTCTTCAGGGACTTGAAGTTTTGTCATACAAATCTTTCACTTGCTTGGTTAGAGTTACACCAAGATATTTCATAGTATTTGTAGCTATTATAAAGGATGTCCTTTCCCTAATTTTTTCTCAACCCATTTATCATTTGTATAAAGGAGAGCTACTGATTTTTTTTTTTTTTTAGTTAATTTTGTATGTAGCTACTTTACTGAGGGTGTTTATCAGCTATAGGAGTTCTCTGGTAGAATTTTTAGGGTCACTATGTATACTATCATATCATCCACAAATAGTAGAATTTGATTTCTTTCTTTCCAATTTGTATCCCCTTGATCTCCTTTTGTTTTCTGATTGCCCTGGCTAGAACTTCAAGTTCTATATAGAAAAGATAGGGAGAGCATAGGCAGCCTTGTCTTATACCTGGTTTTAGTGGAATTCCTTTATGTGTCTCTCTGTTTAGTTTGATGTTGGCTACTGGCTTGCCGTATAATTTTAGGTATGCACCTGTATCCCTGATCTCTCTAAGACTTTTAACATGAAGGGGTGTTGGATTTGACACAGGCTTTTCAGCATCAAATGTTCAATTTTCATGAGTTTGTAGGCTTTCTGTTGTTTCTTTGACTTGGGAATAAAAGGTGTCTTATTGTTGTTGTTTGTTAAATATTTAACAAAAATGAGCTGTCTTATTTACAGGAAAAAAAAATGGTTTAGCCAGACCTTGGGAAAAAACAGCTTCAAGATCCCAACTAGAAGTTTCCTAGAAAAATAATAGGATCATGGAACCATCTCTGCATCTAGTTTGGTGATTCTGCTGGTTGAACTCAGGGCCTTACACATTTCCAGCAGGTACTACTGAGCTCCGCCCAGCTCTTCTTTCATAGAAATCCATACTCTCTTCTTTCATAGAAATCCATACTAAGATCACTGTATGTGTAAACATGGCTAATGCTTTATTGTATAACCCTTTCAGAATAAGAATGTTTCCCCCTGTAGGAGGAGGAGCTGATAATAAAATATGGTCCCCTAATTAATTCTTGATTTGGTCACTAAAGAAGGCCAGAGCCAATTGCTGGGTGAAGAGGTAGGATTTCCGGGTCCCAGACGGAAGAGAGGGATGCAGGGAAAGGGGAGGGCTTTTCAGTGGGCTTTGGAATGAGAGGCATGCAACAACCATGTAAGACCTCGGGTGGCTGGCAACAGGCCTCTGCCACCAATGGATGGTTAGGGCAGGAAATTCTTTGCCGTGCATTTGCATTATCTAGCAAGTTTTAACAAAAGAAAGCAGTCTAGTGTTTTCCTTCCATAGAACTAAGGTGGGCAGGGGAAAGAGAGAAGACGGGGTGGTTGTTGGTGGCTTTGCAAAGCTAGCCCAGGAATAGGCAAATCGGGAGTCAGGCCTGAGGCAGCCCATCTCAGGTCTAAACCGGAAGAGTTCAGAGCTTGGACTGAGCTCCTGGGAAAGGCACCAGCTGGCGATTGGTGGAGCTAAGTCAGGAGAGTGTCCTGGTGGTTGTATGATCTTGGAACTAAGTGGAGAGCGCAGCCCCAGGCAAAGGACCAAGCGTGTTTTTAAAATTACACAACATCACCCTTTGAGTGGACTAGGGCACTGTGACTTGCAAGCTATCACAGCAGGTCACTGGAAGATAATGGGGTGACATCAAAGAGGGACATACAGGGTCAAGAGACTCTCAAGTCAGTGAAAGATTTTATTTTAAAATGTATTCCAGCTTGAGAGGAAAGGCTTCAAATCTTTCAATGACGGGATTTGGGATATTTGGAATGTAGTATATTTGGTGGAGACTTATCTGTGGGAAGTAAAGAAAACCAGGCTAACTCCTGTGTGTGATAATAAAAGGAAATAAAGCTTCAAGAAGTATCATGGGATTTTCATGAGTCCTTTCTGGGTACGCTGAGATAACATTAATTTTGCTGTTTGATTTGTAATCAATGAAGAAGATGATATATATGACAATTTTTATCTGAAATGCAACTGATAGCAAATGAAATGACAATAAGAAACATTCAAGAGATGCAGAACAACGGAGACAAAATGAAATCAGATTCTGGTGACATTTTCTCCTTGCTATTATTTAAGGTCTGTGAAATAACAAACAACAGTAGCAAATGGAGGCTTTTAAAAGCTTCAAACTGGGCTGCTCTTAAAAGGTAAACATTTCCTTATAAAGTGCATCTCAGAATCTTCCAAAGAAAACATGTTTTTAAAAAAGTTTGATGACAGTGGAACCAGGAAAGAGGATAGAAAAAAGGACACTGTGGGGACAGGCTGGGGACAGGCATAGACTGGCTCTAAATACCCAGCTCACTTGTAACCTGATTTCATCATTTCTTTAG
This sequence comes from Mus musculus, assembly GCF_000001635.26. Lineage (NCBI taxonomy): Eukaryota > Metazoa > Chordata > Mammalia > Rodentia > Muridae > Mus > Mus musculus. Next base: position 137,728,458 of record NC_000069.6, read on the forward strand.
TGTTAGTTGCTGAGTGATTTTTTTTTTAATACAGTGATACACAGTGTTCAGGATCAAACCCGGGACTTTAAACATAGCAGGCAAGTACTCTCTCTCTAGCCCCTTATCTGTAAGTTTTGCTTCTTACTTTTTTTCTTTTTTAACTAGTGATTAAATACATAGTAAGGATTTCCAAACCAGAAAAAGAAAGTTAGTTGGTGCAGAAAGAGACACGGGAAACCTGGAAAGCAGACACTACCTTGAGGGGAAGATGAAAACTGCTCGTCGATGAGGATGCATAAGTTGGTGGAGCTCATCTGGGAAACACAGCTGCTGGAACATATTTTCCTGTGCTTTAGAGCCGGTCTCTCCATTTTCATCATCATGTTTTCCATCTGTAAAGATGATTAGAGAAGTGTATTGCAAGATGGCCGCAATTTGCCATCTGTGTGTAACGGCTCCTGTCGCTAGTGAACGCCAACACTTCACCAGCCGTCTCAGCTGGAAGGCATTCTGCCGCACCAGTCTGCACCACTGGGAGATGAGGCTGAGGTCAGGTGAGCAGAGGAACTGAACAAAATGAGGCCTTGCCCTGATGAGCAATGGGCTACTGGAGTCTTTTAAAACCTAAACAGCACTTGAGTGTGTAATGCTCTTGTGTGAAAAGGACATCTTTAACATAGGATCCTACGCTTGTGTGGAAATTTGAGTTCTTGAAAACTTGTAGGGCTCACGGGATGGCTCCATGGGGGGAAAAGCACTGCCCCAAGACTGACAGCCTGAGTTCAATCCCCAGAACCCATGATAAGAGAAGCAACTCCCACAAGGAAACTCTGACCTCCATGCATGTAACACACACAACCTCATACTAAATAAGTAAATAAAAGTATAACAAATTATTTAAACTAAATGCTTTCCTTTCCTCTTATAAACCATGCCCGTAATTGTCATCAAAATGGAAATACAAATAAATAATAATAATTACACTTAGTCATCCCGTGGAATTACAGGCTGCAGATGTGCTGAGCTGATTCGTTGGCTGCAAGATGACCACAGACGGGTGAGCAATGTGCAGATGAAGAGTTGGCTTTGTTCTGCCTTCATTCGTGGGAAACTCTTCCATAATGGCTGATGTAATGATAAAGGCTGGGGGCATCTGAAATGAATTCGCACAGACTAGGAAGGGACCAGGCAAACTGTAGTCTCTGTCAACACATTTCAAACTGTGCTGAGCTAGAAGCTGAATATGCATACTACAAGATTAGATGCAAATCAACACACAACAACTGGTGCCTTTTCTACAGATCAAAACAAACACTGAGAAATCAAAAGAAAGATCCGTCCACAATAGCATCACAATGATAAAATACCGAGGAATGTACATAATCAGCTAGATGGAAAGCTTTTAAAATGACAACATTGGAAGATAAAAACGACTTCACAAGCTCCTGGGTTGGCTGAGTCAATATTGAAAAAATGATTATAATACAATATCAGAAAGAATCCACAGATTCAACGTACTACCCAAGAAAATTCTTAGGACTAGGAAAAAAAAGTTCTAAAATTTCATCTTCAAGAAGCTGCTACATAGACAAAGCAATCTTTAATGTTAAAGATGGATCTCAGCTGAAAGCCACAGTAACAAAACAGACATATAGACCAATGGACTATGCTAGACCTAGATCTCAGTCTAAACTTACTCAACTATGGGAATGCATGGAAGTGTCAAAAACATTTTTAAAACATGGCTTCCTCAAACTCGAGCTGGGATAGCCAAATGTCCACATAGATGTAACTAGATCCAAATGTCTCCCTATTTAAGAAAAACCAATCCAAAATGAAGGGGGGGGGGGAGGGAAACACATTAAGGCCTGAATCCTTAAACCTACTAGAAGAAAGCAGATATCATTGAAGACTTTTTTAGGTGAGGACTTTCTGGAAAGGGCTCTGGCAGCACACAGAAGATGATCCCAAGAGTTGTATCCAGGTTAGATTTTTGCCAACTTGACACAAGCCAGACTCAAAAGGGAAAAGGAACTTCATTCAAGAGAATGTCTTCATCAAAGACTTTGCCCTATAGCCAAGCCAGTGGAGCATTCTTGATTGCTAATCGATACAGGAAGGACAAGCTCCCTGGGAAAAGTGCTACCGTTGGGCAGGTGGAACAAAAGAATCAGGCTGAGCAAGCTATGAGAAGTAAGCCAATAAGCAGAACTCCTCCATGGTTCTTACATTGTTGGTTGGGAGCCTAGCCTTTACCAACTAAGCCATCTCTCCAACCCCTGCATATGCTCTTACCTCCAGGTTTCTGTCTTGAGTTCCTGCTCTAACTTCCCTAGTGATAGAGTGTGGCCTGAGAGTTGTAAGACGAAATAAACCTTTTTTTCCACAAGTTGCTTTTGGTTATGTTATTTTATCACCTCGCTGGAAGCCTGAGCTAAGCCAAGTTAGCAAATGGGATCCACAAAATTAAAGATTTTCGGCAAGGCAAAGGAAACAATCAGTAAAATGAAGAGACGGACTCTACGTGGGTTATAATTCCAAGTCTACAAATAATTTCAAAAGCTCAATAACAAACAAATCATCTAGCCAATAAATGGGCTAATTAGCTAGACAGGAAATTTCCAGAGAAAGAAATGAAAAGGCCAATAAATGTCTGGAAAGGTGTTCAACATCCTTAGCCATCAAGAAAGCACAAATTCAAACTGCCCTGAGAGTTCAATTTACCACAGTCAGAATGACTTTCATCAAGAAAACTGATGACAGCCTGCCAAAGTACTGAGACTAAATGGTTGTTGAATGCCAGCCATAAATGAGTCCTCTCTGTCACCTCCACCAAGGCTCAGGGGACATCATGGAAGATGGGGCAGAAAGAACCTAAGAGTCAGGAGTGAGGGAAGCCAGGGTTGAAGCTCTGAGTTCTGAGCAGCACAGCACTGTGATTGTGTATGCACAATTTCCACACAGAGCTGACCCATCAGCACCCTGATACAGAAGGGGGAGAGGCTATGTCCCCCCACCCCACCCCCAATTTCCTGAGGATTTCTGTGTGGTTAAAGGTGACTCATGAGGAAAAGACATTTTCATTTGTGGTAAGGAGCACTGTCTTGAGGTAAACAGTGCCTTACCCATGCTCCTGCAAACGATGCTAATAAACCCCCCCTCTCGCTCTACACACACACATACACACACACACACACACACACACACACACACAAAATTGCCTTAAGACTAGTAAACTTAAACATATGCTAACTTTTGTGGTGCAAACCTTGCTCCTTAATTTGAAATTAGTGGCTAAATAAAGATGTCTACAGCCTGTAACTGGACAGAAGAGGGGTAGACGGGACTTTGGTTCCCCTGGCTTGTGGTCAGAAGCAAAGACCAGGAGTAGAGAGGAAGAAGGAAGAAGTCACCATGGGGTAGATGGATTGTGAGGACATGGCCATGAAGCTCGGCCTGTTGAAGTAGGAGTGGCTCAGGCAGAACATGGCAAGTGATAGCTCAGGATAATTGACAGGGGAGTAGACAAAATAGCACACAGGGCTGATACCTGCCCAGCTCTAGTGTGTTAAGGGTTATTATAAATATAAAGGTTTTGTGTCTTTTATTTGGGAACTAAATGATCTAAGGTGGGTCAGAAACCTAAGTAATTTTTACCACAACACACACACCTTCCACTTACCCACCCTTGGTGGAGTTTGCCTAGCCGATTGGACTTTTTCATTCTTCTCACATCTGTTAGCAGTTTCTTGGTACCAACTACAGTTCTCATTCTGCTGACATCCACTCCTGCTCTGGCTGACATCATCGTTTCAACCCTTAGTCTCCTGTGGATCTCTAAACTCCAGGCGACACAGAGAAACTTTGATTCACCCCTCTCAAAACTCCTCTTCCTAGACTTGAGTTTTAAAAGAAGCACTTTCCCCCCATACACACCCCCACCCGGTAGGAAAGAAAAATCCCTTGCCTGTCTACAACTTTCTGAACACATTCTGTCTCTTTAAGAAAAACTATTAGACGAGGGTACAGAGTCAGTTTTCCCCTTTGCAAGATTTTTTTTTTTTCAGTTCTGAGATTGAACTGAAAGCCTCTCGCATGCTGAGCTACACCTTCAGCCCTTGTTTTGATTTTTGTTTTAACAGAGGCTCTTAATACAATCCCCACAATGGCCTTGAACATTTGATCCACTTGCTTCAGCCTCCTAAGTAGTTGAACTTATAGGCCTATGTCACCAGGTCTTGGGTTTCTTTGCACATCCCATATGGGCAGTTTTTATTAATACATAATGAATCAACTAATATAGCTCACACCAGCATTTGCTGCTCGCTACTCTGAGCCCTTATAGGGCATTTAACATCTTGTCTAATGGGCTACTTATAGTTCCAGTTCTTCTTCAAGATAGTTTTTTTTTAAAAAAATGGAAAACATTTGTTAAGGAATGAATAATAAGATGACTTTATGTGCCTTATATTCAAAACAAAATGAATTGGCTGTGCATGGTAGTGCTTGCTTTCAGTCCCAGCACTCTGTGGCAGATGCAGACCCAGTTCAAGGCCAGTTTGGATAATGCAGTGAGTTCCAGGCCAAGCAGGACTATATACAGAGACCCTGACTCAAAGCGAAAGGAAAAAAAAAAAAAAAAGATAAAGTAAATACATAAGCAAACATGAAAAAAGTATCAACAATAATTTAGACATCTCAGTTGTTTTCTACGCAAATCACTGCTGTTTAGAGAAAAACACAACATTGGTACAAATAAGATAGGACTGTGTCAGGTTAGCTTGACACATAAAGCCTTGAGGGTGTGGACGTCACACAAAAATATTCAAACAAACAACTTTGAAACACCAACACCCAAATCTGTACCATATGCCAAATTCAAACTGTTCTACATTGGCCAATAAGCAATTGTACATTTCCTCTTCAGGAGGCTGTTTGCCTCCAGCTGTTTACCACAGCAGCTTTCCACACCACAGTGTTTATTTGGGAAAATACTTCTATAATTGTTCATAAATTTTTCAACTAAGATTATATATAAACTTGGGGGCGGGCGCTGTATTTGTCAAAACACGTGTTTATTGGACAGAGCTCACAGTCAAACTTGCATGGGCAAAAAGAGGCTGTTTGATGAGCCTGGTAGCACACATCTGTAATGAGATTGAGGTATAAGAATTGTCGAGGAATTCACAGCCAGCCTGGGCTACGTTAGGAGCCCACAGCAAAGGCTGGGATACATAGTGGAATTTTGCCTCAAAACAAAATAAAGCACAGTGCAAGGACATAGAAGAATCCCATAGTGATTAGGTCTGTCCACAGAAGAGCCTGAAAATGAAAAACTTCTCTAGACCCCATTCATCAAACATCTCTTTACTGAACTCTGATGGCCTCCAAGAAGTTGCAATGAACAAACCAAACAAGGAGCCTGTCTGCATGGCACTAGCCCTTCAGTAAGAGACAGAAGCAATGGAAAGGAATCAATGCCACTATGGTGCCTAGGACCAATGGGGAAGTGAACAGGTAGGATGATTAAATACAAATGAGGTACCACCTTGGAGATGGAGTTACCAGCGCATCCTCTCTGGGGATAGGAGGGTAAACCAAGATGTCAAGAAGGAGAAGGAGCCAGATGCACAAAGAGCTGGCAGAAGGATGCCATCAAGTGCAGGCAGGAAGAGAGCCAATGAGTAGGAGATGCTAAGGACAACTTGTTCCAAACATGGACTGGTGAGAGACTGAGGGCAAGACGCAGGAAATGAAGTTGGGGAGGGGAGCAAGACTGGACTCTGGTGGACTCCCACTGACTGAAAGTATTCACCTTAACATGCAAGTGAGATGTGATATAAGTGTCTGAGAGAAACCTAGTGACAAAAGCAAAGAAGGTTGCTGTTTCCTGGGGTTCCACATGCTGCGGACACTGTGACTCTCATGTACGCCGACTCCAGGCTCACCCTGCAGGCAGGTGCTGGCTCAGTTTCCATGGGCCTATGATGGTCTCAGCATCAAAGTCAGCGTACTGAGTTTAGTTTACAATGCTGAACCCCCATTGCAACCTCTATTCATATATTTCTGCTAGAGGAGAAAGAAAGGCCCCTTAAGAAAAACTTCTGGTCAAGAGAACAGAATTCCTGGACTGGGATGTTCTAGTGGGGGCAGAGAACTGACCTGGTTGAGAGACCATTTCCTAAGAAGTCCTTGCCTTAAGCCATGCTGAAGAGATAAGCACAATAATTTCCCCTTTAATGATAAACTGTACATTTTATCCCAAGATCCCTGCCCTTTAAATTCAGCCTCTCATAGGGCACAGATGTGCTTGCTTGCAAGTCTGCACACTTCTGAATTATTCATGAAAATATAACTTTTTCCTTTCTCCTACTCTCGTTTTCTAAGCGCTTTCTCTAACACTCTGGGCTTCCCCAACATCTTGGGTTTTCTTACTCTTTCTTTAAGGCCTCCCTCCCCACTGTGTGGCTGCTTGTGTTCTCTGTGTCTGTCCTCCATGCTGGGTTACACAGCACGTCTTTACTTCTCCCGTCTCCTTCAGACAGCTGTTCAGAGTCACAGCTGGCTCTAGGAACTTTCCTTCGTTAATAATATTTTACTTGTTGAGACTACAATATAATTACATTTCCCCCTTTTCTTTCCTTGTACCTCCACCTTGTTCTCTTTCAAATTTAAGAACTTTTTCTTTAATTGTTGTTGTTGGCGTGTGTGTGTGTGTGTGTGTGTGTGTGTGTTTCTAAATATAAAATACAAGCTGCTTAGTCTGTCTAATGTTACTGTATACACATACATTTTCAAGACTGACCATTTGGTATTGGATAACCAACTAGTGTGCTCTTCCCTGGGGAAGACTGTTTCTTCCACTGTCGGCATTCCTTAGTTACTTGTAGCTTTTTGTAAAGAGTTGAGGTGTCAGGATCTTTCCTTATTCCATATTAGCATATCTGTTAGTGTCATTCTCATTTAGGTCCTGGTTAGACAGCCATGACATTTCTAGGTAACACAGTCTCATAGATAACTTCCTGTTCCTCTAGGTCTTAGAACCTTTCCACCACTCCATCCCTGATATCGCCCAAGCCTTGAGTGTAGGAGTTGTTTGTAGATATACCCATTGGGACTGGCTTCCATAACTCTGCATTTTGATTGGTTGTAGTTTTCTGTAATGGTCTCTGTCTATTGCAAAGAGAAGTTTCCTTGATAAGGGGTAAAGATAATACTTATCATTGGATATAAGGACAAATATTTAGAATGTAGCTAGGGGTTACACTGGTTTAAAGGGGTGGTTGTAGGTTCTTTCCAAAATCTATGACTTCACTAGCCTTGGATAGTACTAGTACCAGGCATGGCTTACCTCTTGTTGAATGGGACTTACGTCCAAATAAAGCTGTTTGTTACCACCAAGGTATTGGTGCCACTACTGTGCCAATAGGGTTACTGTACCATGCTGGTTGCTGTTGTGGTTCCTAAGCATCCTATTGGTTGCTTTCCTCCTTTGGAATCTTGCCTGGTCCCTTCTTCTGCCATGAGAGCTTGGCCTCAAAGAAGGGGCATTCAGATCAGTCCTAATTCAGTGGCCTCTGGGCCCTGTGTCCTAAGTGCATGGTGCTCTCAGCAAGAGAGACTTACCTCCCGTCTTTGGACGGCAACCAAGGGCAATCACAGTAGCAATAGCCTCTAACATCTTGAGAGTCCCATGGATAAGCCTAATCAACAACTCATGAAGGGGGTTTCTCATGTCTGCTGTTGAGGTTTTTGTTTGATAGTCTATGGCTCTTTGGAGGAACTTTGTCAGCCCAAATGAGAGATTTTTATTTAATTATAATATACATGTGCATGTACTGTGGGCATTTTTAGGTGAATGGTTACAAGTCTGGTTCCTTAGGACTCTCTCAGACATCCTTACTGCCATTTTACTTCTGTATCTATCCCCGTCCTCATTAAGCAACCCCCCTCTTCCTGTTTCTCTCTTCAGACGACTTTTACCCTACGATTTCCTTCTCTTCTCTCCCCCCTCCATTTCCTTTAAACTCTAATAAAACAATGCCATTGAGCTTCCATTTGAGTCTGTCCTTAAATTATTTTACTAATGATGCTAAGAACCCAAGACAGGATGCAGACTTCCCTCATATAATTTACAAAAGTGATAATCTGATTGGCTAGCTCATCTCCTTAAGCTAGGTCATACCTGTAAGGGGGGGTAGGGGGGTCACTGACCTGCTTAGCAAAGATCTTTCCCAAACAAGATAACTAGTATTTCTCCAGTTAAGACTTGGCCTATAGCACATGATCATTTGTTATAGAATATAAGCAGAAACTTCAGTTTCTATAAGGCTGATTTCCCTAACACACTGGGTGGCCACATGACTCCTGTGCTATTTATCTGCTGTACCAGTGAACCCATATATGTTTCTTGGACAGATATGTTGCATGATTTACAGGAATTTGCAAAAATGTTTGCCCCTTTCAGATGACCATTTGTCCTCACTAATTTTGGAAAATGTCTGCTATAATTATTTTAATTGTCCTCTGTCAATTCAGTCCTTCAGTGTTTTATGTTCCAAACATTATAAATGCTAGCCTCAAAACATGTAGCCTACTTCAAAAACACGAAGGCCATGAGGCCTGGGCTCTTCCCTGCAGACCGGCGGATTTGCTAGCTTGTGGCAGGCACACGTGTTCCCGTGAGCACTGGTTATTTACTTTAAAGCCCTTTGAAGTGCTTCAAAATGTGATTTGTCAGTGGAACGGTGATAAAAATTTTCTAAACTAGCCACAAAAAAAAAAAAAAAAAAAACTTTAAAAGCATGGGCTTGAAATTTATTTCTTTTCACTTGTGAAATTCCGGTTCTATTTTCACTGTGGTCAAGGAGCAGTGGAGAGCGCCTTCAGGAATCTCCCACCCCTCTTCAGCCAGTGCCTGAGACACCTGTGCTGTCCTTGGCATGGGAGGACAGAGGAAGCCAATCGAGAAGCTGGAAGCCATACCTCTCCTCCTGTCTCTGGACCCTTTTCACCGCCAACGCCTCCTACTGATCTTCCGGGGAAACCACCTATCTAATTGTCAGACAAAGCACAATTGTCTAAGCAACCTGCTCTGTTAAATCCATAATGAGAATAATCACAGTCCTGGCAGGCCTCGGGGAGCACTCCTCCTTCCGGAGGAATTGATCATTAGCATCACAATGGATGCCACTCACCCTGTAGGCAGTTACCCTGTGCCAGGCATTCCGTGAAAGACTTCCCACGTGTGATTTATAGAAGGGTTCCTGGTGCACAGCGAACTGGGAGCTACCTGGATGCATTTTATTGTCCTATTTATTTAATGTGGAAATTTGGCTTCTCGAGAGCATTTATTAATTCACAGGCTCAGTACATGATGCATAGAAGTTGACTCTTAGCCCTTTCAACTCCTTCCCATACACTCATCTTAAACTTCGCATCACTTTCTGAGTTCTCCAGTGGTCCAGAGATGGTCAGAATATGTTTAGCAACTACAAACTGGTTCAAAGAGTCATGTGTTGTTTTTCTTTCCGAATGAATCCTCAATGATAATCAGTCCCTCCCTCGGTAAACAACAATGAATGAATAGGTCCTTTCCTCAAAAAGTCAAATAAGTGGTTCTTAAACCTCACTTTTTAAAAGGGCCCAGAGAGCTTATCCAAAACCACAGGGCCCTAGGTTCCACTCTTTCAGCACATGTTAAATCAGTATATCATATGACATCCACATAGACTCTCCATACACCAAACTGAGAGAAAACCCCAACTTTGTTTCTTTTCTTTTGTATTTTATTTTTATCATTTAAAATTACATGTATGTATGTGTACATGTGTGTCTATGTGGGGGTCATGTGCACATGGCCCACAGAAGCCCCACACACATCACACATGTCTCTGGAGCTGAGTTACAGGTGGTTGTGAGCCTCCGGGTGTAGGTGCTGGTAGTCGAACCCAGGTCTCTGCAAAGCAGGACTTGCTCTTAACTGCTGAATCATCTCCCAGACCCTTTAATTTTTAAGAGTGTGTGTGTGTGTGTGTGTGTGTGTGCATGCATATGCATGTGTTGGTCTGCTCCCATGAGTTTCCACCCAAAGAGACCATCAGAGAGCATTGACTCCCCTGAAATTACAGTTAAAGATTGCTATGAGCTGCCCAGCATGGAGGTGGGGAGCAAGCTCTAGTCCTCTACAAGAACAGACACATTCTTATCCATGAGCCATCCCTCAAGTCAAAGAGAAGACGACTTCTAAGGGGCAGGGCCTAAAGTCATTAGTATGGAGACTGCCTATTGACCTCCATGAGCCATCCCTCAAGTCAAAGAGAAGACGACTTCTAAGGGGCAGGGCCTAAAGTCATCAATATGGAGACTGCCTATTGCCCACAAAGCTTTAGGAAGTTGATCCCTGACACTGTACTTTTAAAAAAGAAAAGGAAACACATTCTAAAGAGTGAAGAAAAGCAAGGCAGGGTGGGCAGGACAGAACACTGCAATGGAGCTGGGAGGGAGGAGCAATCAGAGCTGCCCCTGCCGTGCACCAAGCACAAGCACGTAGCTGCTGCTACTGAACCCCAGGGTGATAGCTCTTCCTGCTTATCAGCTTGACTCTATCTGGAATGAACCACAATTCAGAAATGGAGAGCTCACTTGTGATCCAGATCTTGAGGCTGGAAGATACAAGTTTCTGACCTGGATCTTGGCATGGAGATCTTGAGGCCTAATGGCTAGGAAAAGCTTAGGCCCAGGCAAGGTAGTGCATGCCTTTGATCCCAGGAGACTGAGGCAAGGAGATCTCTGAGTTCAAGGTCAGCCTGGGACAAAATGAGTCTCACATCCAGGTGTGGTGATATGCACCTTTAATCTGGGCCACGTGTCCTGCTGGAGACCTGCATAAAGACATTGGTAGAAGGAAGATTCGCTCTTCTCTGTTTCCATTTACTTGACAGCACATCTGTTAGGATCTACTTCTATGAAAGACCAGCTGAAACAAGTAGCCTCGTGGGACTGAGCAACTACTAGATTCTTGGACTTCCAATTCACAGCCACCCATTGTTAGGGAGTTGAACTACAGACTGTAAGTCATCATAATAAATTTCCTCAATATAGAAAGACATTCCGTACATTCTGTGACTCTAGAGAACCCTGATAATACACCCAACTTCCTAAGCCACTCTGTTTCCATGTAAGGGCACAAGGCACCATGTCTCTCCCATTTTGAAGAATGGCTCCTATGGAAAAAAGATTTGGAAATTAAGTGCAACACAGACCTAGTAGTGGCTCCATCGTAAATGTCGTACAACAAAGCAACTTATGTAACTTTTCTGGTCTTTAGTTTTGTCATCTGCTCAACATACAGAATGATTTGCTTGGTATTGCTAAAAGAGTTAAAAAATAGAATAGGTGCTTTGTTAATTACTTGCCTTGTTAGCATGGCAACATGCTTGCCAGGCACAACTTATGAGAGGAAGGCTGGGTTTTGGCTCACAGTTGCAGTCCATCATCGCTCTGGAGTCATGGTGGTAGGAATGTGAGGCTTCTGTGTCTCACCTCTCACTCAATCAAGAAGTGGAAAGCTCAGGGTGGAAGTAGAAATAGGTATCACCTTCAAAGGCTGCCAGAGCAACGCACTCCCTCTAGCCAGGCCCTACTTCTCAACAGTCCATACAGGGTCCAAAACAGGGTCCTCCAGTGCTACAAGCCTGACACCCTGAGCTTAACCCCTGGGGCCGTATGGTGGAAGGAAAGAGCCAACCCCCATGTGTTGTCATGGTGTATAAACACACACAGTGTGTCTCTCCCTTTATATACAGTAATAAATGTAAGAAGTAAATAATCACTATTAACAATATTACTTCCTTATATGCTTAACTATTTTCCCTTTTAAATGGATTTTTAAAATAGCTTTAAATTGTCTCCCATTTTGGCATATAATAGGTGATATAACAGGACTGAAGACTGACTCATCAGTGGGTAGACCTGACAAAGAACAGATTTTCCTGAGCTTGGCAATCAGGGTTCCCACGAACTGGATGATAACAAGAGTCAAAGTGTACTTCCAAGAATGTACAGGAGACAGCACAGATGTGGACCATCGTCTGAGAGCAAAAACGTTCATCCAAGCCCGTGCCAAACAACAAAATGACAACAGATTTAGTCCAAAGATCTTGGTTGGCTTCAAGGGTGGGGATAAGGGGTGAGTTGATCGGTTGGGGTTTTGCTTTGCATTCAAGGTCTTCTGTGTGGCTCTGGCTCACCTAAAACTCACTGTGCAGATAGAACTGACCTTGACTTCGCAGCCATCCTCCAGCTTCCCCCTCCCAAGTGCTGAGAATACAGACACATGCCAGCCATCCCTGCTTTAGTGGGTAAGTATAAACGCCACTCTGACAATAAGAAGAGAGTGGAATAAAGGAGAAACAAGAGCTGATTGGTAGCTTCAAGGATGCTTTCCTTGCAAAGGTGAAGGTAGAGAAGCATCGCTCAGAACTAGCCGGTATGCACACACATTCAATGTCTTCAACCCCACCTGATGCCCTGGAGCCACTAAGCAGTTGTGTTTCACCTGCTTCATTTGCAGTTCAGGCAACATTGGGGCTCTCTGGAAGGTGATAGGTTTCCCTTCCACCTGCTGGGGTAGGCAGACCAGAACCAAGATGAACCCAGATTCTGACAGATCAGATGGATCATATTCCCTGAACTGGTCCCTGGGCCTCAGCAGGTTCAGTTGTGCTTCCAGGTCCTTGTCCCCTTACAGCACGAGAGCCATCTCCTTTGGATCAGCCAGGGGTCAGCTGCACTGCCAGCATCCCAGAGATTCCGAATCATGGTACCAAGAGAGGTTAAAACACTATCACCGTATCATGACTGAGCCCCTAAGAAGTGTTTTGGGCTTTATAGTATAAGAAACAGACCCTTTCTTTCTCTCACTTTAATTTATAAATTAAAAAATAATAATAATAAAAGTGTTTTTTTTTTTTGTACCATCCAGAAGTGGGGAAATCTTGAAAGTAGAAAAAAGCCTGTGTCAGGGAGGAAGAGGTCTTTTATGGAGGGTTGGGGAAAGGACAAGAATACAGGGACTACAGGAGCAGTGTGGCCTGCAAGGAGAGGAGAGGCTGGGCACCGTGGGATGCATACTCGAAACCCAGCTCTTGAGAGTCAGCGGTACAAAGATCACGAGTCAAAGGTCAACCTCAGCTATTCAGTGAGATGTGAGGCCAACCTGAGCTACAGTGGATCCTGTTTCAAAAACAGACTGGGAAAAACAGAGGCAGGAGGAGTATAGGGATGAGAAGACCGGATCGCTATATAAGGAGAGGAAGAAGGCCAATAAGAAGTGGGGGAAAATGGTAGGTGGGGCTTAACAAAAGAAAGGAGCTGGGTAAGAATAAAGGACATCGATAGAAGGCATGAAACACAAGTGGAATCCACCACTTTCTGTGCTCACTTAAAAAATAATTCTGAAAGTAATTCTCGAATACGAACCAGAGGATTACATTTCTGCCGCTCACAAATCTTGTAGCCTTAGGGTGGAAGCACTCGTAAATCCCTGCTTAGCCTTAAGGGAAATCTTAAACCCTAGCTCTGCAGACTTTGCTATCCTAAAGACAGCGTGCTGGTGATTAAATAACAGGAATGGAATTCTGAAAAGTAAAAAGTGCTGTAAAAATAAAAATATTATTAAGGCCTTGAGCATGGCTGAAAAATTTTAAAACATAATGCTATTCCTTTTGTATCATAATGATAAACTCTTAAGCTATGCCTAACACCTGAGAGAAGGTACCTGGCTCACCACACGTGTAATCAAAGTCCAGTGCAGTGACCCATGAAGGCTGGAGGGGTCCAGAGCCAACCAGAGGCAAATGCACCCTGGGCTTTATGAACTGAGAGAGCTGCGGCTTCCTCTGTAGTGACGTGAGCTGAGGCACAGTGTGGATGAAGGCTGGTCTTGATGACACACACCCTGCAGGTTCTGCTTCTGAGGACCCTGTCTAATAACCCTTGGCTGTAAAGTGGGGAACATCCTTGGACAAAGGCCAGGTAAAGTGTAGTGAGTACCAACACCCCGCCTTAGTGGTATTGCTCTCACCATCCTGAAGATGGATGGCCCCCAAAGGTAGCTAATGCCAACTGGTATACATCTAGGAACCTTCTGAACCAGCCAGCGTGACCAGAAGACACTGCAGGCACAGATGAGATGAGCAGATGAGAGATTGATTACCCGCATGGCCATGCACCAAACTCCAAGAGCAAACAAAAATACACACCCAATTCTGTCAATCTCATGACAATAAGTTCCAGGAGACGTAGTTCCAGTTTAGTGATAGAGATGTTATAAAGCTGTTCAGAAATGCTCAATCAATTCTTCTCAGCACTTATCTGTCAATATGTAAGAATTTTTTTAAACGGAAGGTGGATACATACAAGATACTCCTGTAGAAATCTGGGCAGCTCTACCCAGTGTATAGCTATTGCCAAGACCTGAAGTTTGTCCCTGAAATGAGGAGGGAGTCCATCACTCATTTGTTCCTCTTGGCACCATCAGATGTACAAACTGGACAAAGGAGTCATCAGAAAGGAATTGGTGAGATGGCAAAATGTGAGACTGGGTTTGATCCCTAGAACCATGGAATGGTGACTCTACGAAGCTGTCCTCTGACCCTCGCACAGTAACATGCAGACTGTTGAACCTTCAGACACATTTCACAATTGCCAAATTTGTACCACTCCCAATCGTTACAGCGTCCTGACCCACAGCGTGACGAGCTGTGACATAAGGACCCTGTCCTTCCTGACACGTGCAATCTCCTTCCCGTTGCAAATGGTTTACCCATGTTCCTGTGATTGTCAGTAATTGTTTTGTTTGCAATCCTGAGGATTCAAACTTGGGCCTAACACACGCTGAACAATACTCTGATTCTGAACTGTGTCCCCAGCTCTTTTCCACTCTTTTGAGAGAGAGTCTGAGTTGCTCCTGTTAGCCTTGAACTCACTCTGTAGCCCACATAGGTCACAGACCTGTGATTCTCCTGGTTCAGCCACCAGAGAAGCAGAGGTTATAGATGTGCACAGTAGGCTCAGACTGTAGTTTGTCTCTCTTTGAGGTATAGGAAGGATAGAAGACTTGGGGATAAACCAACCTTCTTTTTATTCAACCTAGTATCTCCTCTTTATTGTTTCATACATTTATTTAATGTTTTTGAGACACGTTCTCCTCTAGCCCAAGCAGGATTTGAACTTGCTATGTGGTTATGGCTAGCCTTGAACTCTTGACACTCCAGTCTCTACTTCCCAAGTGCTGGGATCACAAGCAAGTATCGCCACACTTGGCTACCTTGTGTGTATGGGGTATACATATAATTCTTAGAAAATTTCTTTATCCTTTATATTGACATGACTTTCATCCCATCTATCAAGATGTGACATTAGCTTCCACATATAATCTCAGTTCTTAGAAAACTGAGGCAGGAAACGCAGAGAGTATAAGGCTACCTGAGCTACACAGTGAGATGCTATGTTGCAGAAGAGACCTTACTTCAAATAAGTTAAAAAAATAAATAAATAAATAAATAATCAATTAGTTTAATACAAAACATAAATTTCACTAGCCCACAGAAATGTTACAATCAAAAATAACATTCTGTACTTTCTTTAAACATTACTGGTATATTGACCACAAGTAATTAACTTTTAGTTTTAAAATGAGATATGTTTAATTTACTATCTGGAAAACTAAACAAACCACCCTAGGCCCCTTCCCTGTGCAGATATATGCTAGACACTGTGCCTATCATAGTGTATCGGGTCACTCTTACTCTATCATAGTGTATCGAGTCACTCTTACTATGTCTATTCTGCAGGTGAAAGGTTCGGATATACTGCCAATGATTTGCCCACAGGTACTTCATTTATAAGAGAGCATATACAAATTTTTCCCAACCCTGATTCTAATGTGTGTTTCTTTCTCTGAACAAATATTGCTTTAGAGAAAATATATTTTATAAATATTCAGGTATACAACCTTACATGTCTCCACACGATGTGATATTTTATTAAAGTTGTAACATCTGGGCTGGGTGATAGCTCAGGAGGAAAATGACTTGTTGTGCAAGCATGGAGACCAGAGCTCAGATCCCTAGAGTCCACACAAAATCTAGGCAGGTGTGGTAGGCTGCCTGCAGGTCCAGCACACAGAAGGTAGAGACAGCACCTCTGGTACAAGCTGGGCAACTGTTAACTGAACTGGTGAGTTCAGTGAGTCTTTGCTCAGAATATAAAGTGGAGGCCAATGGAGGAAGCCATTCCCTGTGAACCTCAGGCCTCCACACATATATACTGACTAATGCAAATGCACATATGAGATGCAAAGGGAAAAAAAGGAAATGATGAAGTGTCCACGATTGTATTATACATAGGACTCTCAGCTTCAAAGCCACGGTTTCTACACTGCTTTCTCCCAGGCTCTGTCAGATTCGTGTGTGTGTGTGTGTGTGTGTGTGTGTGTGTGTGTGGTAGTCACACAAGCTTTACCAGTGACCAAGTGTTGTTCTCGTGTTTATATAGAAAGCTGTGTATTCTTGTCTGGTGTATGTGAGCTACTTGTGGAAAAGAGACACACGCCTAGGATAAGCATGTAGAGAGGACATTTTCCTCCTCCGTAAACTTCATGTTGTGTCAGCAGCCTGACATCCTGGCAACAGAAGTGGGTAAGCACTTCACCTTCTGCTCTGCCCCTGGCAGCAACCAGGTTCAAATCATCCCCAAAGCAGCATGCAGACTGTGGGCCCTTCCTATCCAGTGAAGCTTCTCCCTAGGGCATAGAGACAGAGATCCAACCAGTGTTCCATGTGTTCATCACCAGCCTCTACCGCTCCAACACATGTGATGTCTCACTTTAAACACACCAGGTGAATTAAAAGGCACTAGAGGTCAGGCATGGTGGCACACGGTGATAATCTCAGCACTTGAGGGTTAGAGGCAGGAGAATCAGGAGCTCAAGGTCAGCTTCAGCTACATAAAGAGTGTGAGGCCAGCCTGGGGCCTCATTCTATTAATAAGACCTTGTCTACAACTGATAGATAGATAGATAGATAGATAGATAGATAGATAGATAGATAGATAGATAGATAGATACATACATACATACATACATACATACATACATACATACATACATACATAGGTATATACATAGATAGATACATAGATACATAGATAGATGATAGATAGATACATAGATGGATACATAGATAGATAGATGGATACATAGATAGATAGGTGGACACATAGATAGATAGATAGATAGATAGATAGATAGATAGATAGATAGATAGATAGATAGATACATAGATAGATACATAGATAGATACATAGATACATAGATACATAGATACATAGATACATAGATACATAGATACATAGATACATAGATGATGGATGATGGATAGAAGGTGCTGATTTTGAGGTCATCTTTAGAAAGTGCTGATTTTGAGGTCATCTTTACAATGAAGAGTTGTACTTACTCCCTATAGGTGCTTCTCACAAGCAGCTTTATCTGCAGTGCTATGTGTGTGAACATGCAGGTGACTAAGACATCTGAGAGAAGTTATTAAGATGCCTGTCAGCTTCTTTTGTTCCCAAAGAAAGTTGTCAGATTGCAAAAAGCCTTGAGTGAAGGGATTCACCTTATCTTCAGTGAGCTTTGACAGACAATGACATAACCAGTGCTTGGGTTAAAATTAGATAAAGTATTTCAAAGTAAAGAGTAAAAATGACAGATTTTCCATGGAAAACTATTTTCCATGTTGGTTTAGAGCTTTATTTTTAATTATTATTAATCTGTTTTGTTTGTTGTTTTTGTTACTCAGACTCCTTTGCAAACTTAATTTAAATTGTTATGAAGAATATAGCCCTTTGGTTTCTGTAACAGCACCCATTCAGAGTTCCAAACTGGGCTTGAGACCACCTCTGTCCACGCCCATGCAAGGTTTTGCAGATACCCAACCCTCTCAAGCCACTTCAAGGAGAGTGGGTTTTCCTGATCGCTCAGTGTGCCACTGCAGTCTGTTGATCTCAGAGAGTCTGGTGGACCGAGTGCAAAGAGTATGTGTGAAAAAAGAAGGAGTGTCGGCCAAAGGTGTCAATCTGTTGGTAGAGTGCTTGCCCAGTAAACCAGAAGGCCGGAGGTTCAATCCCCAGCAGCAAAAAAGGGGGGACAGAGGCACGCACCTATGATCCCAGGACTCAGGGTGAAGGCAGAAGCATCAGGTGTCCGAGGGCTACAAAGTAAATTCCAGGTCAGCCTGGGACCTGACATCCTGTCTCAAAGAATGGGGGTGGCAAGTGAGAGGAACTATCTCTTTGGGGCAGCATCAGGGGTGCTCCCCCTCTGCTCCAGCTGCTGACCCTGCCATCTCTCCTGACTTCTGATGTGACTTGGGTCAGGAGGGGGACAGTGCAAGACTGCATGAGCAAGGGAAAGCAGTTGCTTCTGCACATATCCATAACACAGCCCTGATAGTCACGGTGACCTAACGGGACTAGAATCCACCCACATCTCATGACTTCTGAACAAAGCCATTCCCAGGCTGATTCTTCCCTTTCTCCATTTCCCCACTCTGCAGCCATGAGTCATCAATATCTGTTGTCCCTGGTGAGTTCTAACAAGCTACCAAAGGTCTTCTTGAAAAAGTTTGGCACCTCTTGTTGGGTATTCTAACCATATAACTGCCTCTTGCCTGACCTCCAACACACACACACACACACACACACACACACACACACACACACACTCAAGAATGCGATTTTGTGCATATGCTCGGGTCAAGGAGTGGCACTATTAGAAGGTGTGGCCCTGTTGGAGTAGGTGTGTCACTGTGGGTGTGGGCTTTAAGATCCTCATCCTAGCTGCCTGGAAGTCAGTATTCTGCTAGCAGCCTTCAGATGAAGATGTAGAACTCTCAGTTCCTCCTGCACCATGCCTGCCTGGATGCTGCCATGCTTCCACCTTGATGATAATGGACTGAACCTCTGAACCTGTAACCCAACCCCAATGAAATGTTGTCCTTATAAGAGTTGCCTTGGTCATGGTGTCTGCTCACAGCAGTAAAACCCTAAGGCAAGAACAGAATAAATCCTGCTAAGAATATTCCTTACCCACTGTGTGTTGGGATAGGAGAAACAAGACTTTGTGATAAAATCCAAATCCCTTGAATTAATAACGACTTAGCCTTATTTTTATTTTTAACGAATTTCCTGTTAGCATACAAAGGCACGGGGATGACTGTGGTATTCTCACTGTGTAGCAAGGTCACTGTTCTGCTTTCAAATTCATCCTCATTCTCCTCCTAATGTTCGTCTCTGTGACCTGTGCACAAATATTACTTGTTGTGATATTTTGCACCATCTTTGATTAAAAAGTGAGTGCTAGTGTATGCAATGGTGTCAGCGTTTGGATGCTGATTATGGGGTGGATCTCTGGATATGGCAGTCTCTACATTGTCCATCCTTTCATCTCAGCTCCAAACTTTGTCTCTGTAACTCCTTCCATGGGTGTTTTGTTCCCACTTCTAAGGAGGGGCATAGTGTCCACACTTCAGTCTTCATTTTTCTTGAGTTTCATGTGTTTAGGAAATTGTATCTTATATCTTGTCTCTTGTGAGACTATGCCGGGGCCTAGCAAACACAGAAGTGGATGCTCACAGTCAGCTAATGGATGGATCACAGGGCTCCCAATGGAGGAGCTAGAGAAAGTAGCCAAGGAGCTAAAGGGATCTGCAACCCTATAGATGGAACAACATTATGAACTAACCAGTACCCTGGAGCTCTTGACTCTAGCTGCATATGTATCAAAAGATGGCCTAGTCGGCCATCACTGGAAAGAGAGGCCCATTGGACACACAAACTTTATATGCCCCAGTACAGGGGAACGCCAGGGCCAAAAAGGGGGAGTGGGTGGGCAGGGGAGTGGGGGTGGGTGGGCATGGGGGACTTTTGGTATAGCATTGGAAATGTAAATGAGCTAAATACCTAATAAAAATGGGAAAAAAAAGTGAGTGCTAAAAAGAGAAGAAACTTCAAGAAAAATCACTAGCCTTGAAGGTGCAGCATGAGGGAGGGAGACAGAGAAAGACTCAGAATGGGAGTTGGGGGCAGGGAGACTCTGGCTTGAGGCGTGATGCTAGGCTGTGAGAAGCAGCGACTGGAGGGTCCAGGCCTGACAACACAGACTTGAACTGAGAAGAGCGCTTCCTACAGGGCACCTTATGATAAGCCCCTCTCCACGGACATCTTACTCAGCCACCTGGTTCTTCCTGGTCCAAGGTCACCTCTTTCCAAACAGGGACAACTCAAGACCCAGGACAACATGACGATTCTCTGCCAGAGTCTAAAAACAAGATGTAATTCCGCTAGATTTTACTAACCACCCAAAGTGTCTAAAATGGCAAAGAAAAACAAAACCGGGAGGCGCTGTGGGTATGAGCTGTTCATTCATACTTTGTGGGCTGTGTCACTGTTTGTTTTGTTAGCTATTTTTATTAATGATGAGCCAAACAGAAAAAAAAAAAAAAAAAAACAGGTGAGTCACAAACAGAAGATGTGTATTTAGGGTCTCTGGCCTAGGGATGGAAGAAGCCAGAAAAAGTAGGAAGCCAGGACTGACAGAGTCTCTTGAAACCCAGACGGGATGGCTCATAGCAAGGGCACTGATAGTGACTCCCACCCCCAGAAGCAGGCTCGGTCTTGTACAAACACACTCACCTCTAAGACCCGGTACCTGGCTGAGAAGTTGGAGAGGGCATGGAGTAGATAGAAAGGGCATGGACTTGGAGTCTAAACAAAACCAAGCTTAACTTGACACCTGGCTGTATCACTTCCTGGCAAGATTGCCTGAGCTTCTTCCTCTGTAAGGAGGGAAAGATGAGCCATTCCTTGAAGGAAGTTTGTTGGAACTTAAGTGACAAAACCAAGCATGGTGGCATGGTGCTATAGTCTCAGCATTCGGGGAGCAGGAGGCAGGGGTTCAAGGTGAGCCTCGTGTACACAGCCAGACCCTATGAGAGCAAACATGGGAGCCAGTGCATGTGGATGCCAATGTGAAGAGCCAGAGGACACAGGCACCTGAAGAAACCGGTTCGTAACGTGCATATTATTGCTTTTGTCGATACTAAGCCAATGTCACTCCTATGTACCACATGGCCCCACATGTACCCCAAAGGAGAAACACAAGGTGGTTACCACTGTTAGCACATCTTCCCACAAGCCTACTCGCTACAGACCCAAGGGTGGGGGAGCATAGGCCTCAGCATCCCTCAGTGTGCTCCCCAGACACATGAGGATTAATAGCATCAAACTGGGGAGCAATGAGAGAAACCAGAGATGCCATCAGGTCTGTAACATAACAGCAAATGGCAGTCACCCAGAACATTGCAGATGTTGTCAATGACATTCCTGGTGCATGCATTTAAAATGAGAGCAGGTGGCACAGTTCTCAGGAAGATTGTGAATGTGCAAACATCTGGCCCGCTAAACACGGTCACTTCTGTCCGCCCAGAGCACAGAAATGGAGACCCTGTCTTTAAATTTTCCTCCCAGACCTTCATTTCCCTCCCTGTGCTTTCTCCCCTCCCCACTCCCCAGCCAAGGGCGCACAGCTGCTTTTATAGAAGGTTCTGCTAGCTGCCTGTCTCTTGAGGTACTGGTGAGAGCTTATTATGTACACTGCTTTACGTTGCTTACAGCCAGGAGCGCTAACACACACATGACTCCTGCATCCTCATTATTTCTTCCTATGAGGCTCCCTGTCATCTTTACTTATTTTTTTTAATTTAAGATTATTGATTTAATTTTTTTTGTTTATGTATTCTTTTTTATTTGTGAATATTCCAGCCACATGCCAGAAGAGGACATCAGATCCCATTACATATGATCATAAGCCACCATGTGGTTGCTGAAAACTAAGCTCATGACCCCTGGAAGAGCAGTGAGTGCTCTTAACTACTGAGCCATCTCTCCAGCCCCGTCCTTACTTTTCTTATTGTTGTGACAAAAGCAACCGATGTGGTGGTTTGAATATCCTTGGCCCAGGGAGTGGCACTATTAGGAGGTGTGACCTTGATGGAGAAAGTGGGTCACTGTTGGGGTAGGCTTTGAGACCTTTCTAGCTGCCTGGAAGACAATCTTTTCCTGGTTGCCTTCAGAACAAGACGTAGAACTCTCAGCAGTGCCATACCTGCCAAGACGCTGCCAGGTTTCCCACCATGATGATAATTAACTGAACCTCCAAGCCTGTAAGCTAACCCCAATGAAATGTTGTCCGTTGTGAGAGTTGCCTTGGTCATGGTGTCTCTTCACAGCGGCAAAACCCTATCTGAGACAAAAGTAAAGACTTGTTTTGCCACACAGTTTGAGGGACTGCCCACAATGGCAGGCAAGTGTAATGTCAGGGCAAACGTGAGGTGACGTCACATTGTGTCTGTGTGAAAAAAAGCCAAGAGAGATGAAAGTTCTGCTCTGTTCGCTTTCTCCTTTTGGAAGTTCAGTGTTATTTTATGTGCCTGAGTGCTTTGCCTGAGTGTACACATGGGCACCACTGGCATACAGAGAATCTAGAAGAGGCATTAAGTCACCTGAAACCAGAATTACTGGCAATGTGAGCTGCCAGTATGGTGGCAGGAAGCAAAGTCTGACCGTCTGCAAGAGCAGTAAGTGCTCTTAACTGCTGTGCCCTCTCTCATCCCCGACACACACACACACACACACACACACACACCCAGGCTCCAATTTCTCCTTTGTGTTCAATCAGATCCCAGCCTATGGGAGAGCTGGACATACTCAGGGTAGTCCTTCCCATCTCACTTAAACATTTCTGGAAACACCCTCACAGACACACCCAAGGGTGTGATTCTAAACCCAGTCAAGTTGACAAAGAAGCTGAACCATCACCACTGTGAAGATTTCACTCACAGGCAAGTGACTAAAAACTACAGAGCATGGGATTTGACCACCGGTCCTTCTGGTTCTAACTCGGTCCTCACTGGGCTCGGCTCGCTGCACTGCGCCTCACTTTCTAGTTTGACTTTGAGGACTCTGACCAAATGGACTATTCATAGTTTTACATGAAGCTTTTCAAGAATGAAACAAAAATCCCTGAAGGTGAAGCAGCTCCTGTCAAAACAGCAAAAGAAAGCCTGAAGGAAAAAAAAACATGTATTAATGCCCCATAGGACATTAATGGCTCTCTGTCCGACTTCGGAGTCATGGCACCTTCATGAGGTGCTTTGGTCTGTGAAGTGCCTACAGTTTGATTTCTTGGTTTATGCTTTTAGTGCACGGACTTCATTTACTTATCTGGGATGTGGGCTTAAGCTGAAGAAGTCTGGGATGCAGGCAGTGGGCCCATCGCCGTTCTGAAAGCATCATTGAATTCTGACTCACCATTTATAGACACTGCCCTGGGCACTGTGTCACTCCCCTCACACCCCATGTCCCGGGTCACTATACCCCTTTTTGGTGCCTGCAATGTGATGACGAGCCATGTCATCAGATAAACTGCTCTCTTCTCTTCATTTACTTGATGTAAATACAGCCGGTGGATGTCACACCAATCAAACAACGCCCGCCCTTCGGCTAGCCAGTGCTTTTCTGCTACTTTGTTGTAAGCACATTGGACCCTCTGAGTCAGGCAAGATACATTGTAGACAACTGCTGGTTAACTCACATCTGAGTGGTTAAATTTAGACTTTATTCTACTGTCCTGAAAAGGGCTAGTTCCCCTTGGAATGTGGGTTTTGTTCCATTCTTGCCAAGTTTCCTGTAAAACTTTTTTTTTTGTTTTGGTTTTGATTTGTTGTTGTTGATGATGGGATGTTTTTGTTTGTTTGTTTGTTTGGGGGGTGTGTTTTTTGTTTTGGTTGGTTGGTTTTGGTTTTTCGAGACAGGGTTTTTCCTTATAGCCCTGGCTGTCCTGGAACTCACTCTGTAGACCAGGCTGACCTAGAACTCAGAAATTGGCCTGCCTCTGCCTCCCAAGAGAGAGGCAAGCCGCACAGGTAGCAGATCCCAGACTGTGGTTCTGGGACTGGCCAATGGAGGGCTCCACGGGCCAATTGCAAGCTGTCTGACTGAAGGCTCTGATCTCTCTCAATGTCTCTGCTAAACTGAGCATTTTTAACAACTTCGTACAGTCGCTGTGAAGCATACAGCGCATATTAGTATTTCACATGTGTTCCTTTCCTTCTCTTCTACCCCAGCCCCAACCCCCAAAATTAACGTTGCCAATTAAATTTGCCAAATAAGGCAAAGGCTACTGAGGTCGATTGCAGCTGCAAGATTAAGTCTCTCTGTCCCACCCAAGTGCTTAAGAAGTGTCCGGCACAATCCAAACTCCAAAGGATGTTAAATGCTGTTCCCCTGCCACCCACTCTAGCCGCCAGGGCCCCAATGCACATTAAAATAAGATTAGGGCAATGATTTAAGCTGAAAATTGGGCTGCCAGAGAAAGCACCGGCCTCACTCCTGGGGGATTAACTATACCTATGGGTACAGAGGCAGGCGCCTCCGGCTAGCTGACGTCAGCGCCCCCGGGTTGTTTTTGCCCCCCGCAGTGTGGGAAGGAATGGGAGTGGGGAGGATGCCGGAGTGCAGTGCCTCGCCAGCGCTAACATAGCCCACTGGCGCCCTCTCGTGGTACTCAGTCGAGTTGTTTCCTTTAAGAAAACAAAGCCAGGAGCCTCCGAATAGATAACTAATGGGACTTCCATACTTGTCCTCCTTCTCTTCCCAGGGTATGGAGAGTTTCCCAGCACGGTCACGGTCACAGAAAGCTGCTGATGAGAGAGTACTGGTACTGCTTTGTGGCAGACCTGAACAAACATCCAGTTTAGGAAGTGATAAGGACTTCAATATTTGGAGAGAGTTCTGGAATGTTCTTAGCAGTCTTCACAAAGAAAGCAGACTGCAGCAGAGGAGAGAGATTTAGACTGCCCTCCGTGAGCCAGCTTCTCATGGCGACAGCCTGGCTGACACTGCAAATGAGGCCCTGTGTTAGATCCACTCCACAGACTTAAGACAAGGCGTGGACCAGAGTCTCCAACAGCCTTGCTCAACAACAAAACAACAAACAGGAGGCAGTTACAGCTCCCGCCTTTCTACTTCCTGTGTCTATTTCACGAATCATGCCGAAAATAAGCAGTTAAGCTCTATCGTGCTGAGGAATAAATAATAAATGATTCTGACTCGACAGCAGGCAGATCTGGAGAGGAGAAATATTTTGTACACGCTGCCTTACTTCAGCAGGTGAGAGGAAGAAGACGCGTTCTGCAGACCTCCACCTGCCAATGAAGCACTGTGGTTCACAGGAGACAACATTCACTCACATCCCAACACAACCAGAAACATACACACACGTGTACACACACACATACATAGACACACAGTCATACACATCACACACACAGACACACACAGACACACACAAACATATACACACACATACACACATGCATAAACACACAGTTACACATACACACACAAACATATACACACACATACAAACATGCATAAACACACAGTTACACACATACACACAAACATATACACACACATACACACATGCATAAACACACAGTTACACATACACACACACCAGAAATGTAACTTGGTAATGTTTGATTAAGGAAACAGGAAGCCATTAGCTATCTCTGAACTCTGAGCTCCTGTTACAAACCACCACATCAACAAACTGAACGAGTATTTATTTGTTCACTTATTTATTTTGAAACATATTGGTTCCCTGAAGCCCAGTCTGGCCTTGAACTCCTGGTTGTCCTGCATCTGCCTTCTGAGTTCTGTGCATTCATACCTAAGCCACCACACATAA
Source organism: Mus musculus (assembly GCF_000001635.26). Classification (NCBI taxonomy): domain Eukaryota; kingdom Metazoa; phylum Chordata; class Mammalia; order Rodentia; family Muridae; genus Mus; species Mus musculus. The sequence goes on from NC_000069.6 coordinate 137,754,316, forward strand.
CAGGTGTATATGTTTTGTCACAGAAAGCAGGGAGTTCAGTCCATCATCAACAGCCCCATCCTTCAACCAGTTATAGGCAGCCTCCTGCACTGGTTTGCCTTCTGTTGATATGATAAAACATCAAGCAAAAAAAACAAGTGGGGAAGGAAAGTTTTACCTTACCACTTATAGCTCACCATGAAGGAAACTCAGGGTAGAAACTAAGGACGACCCACGAAGACAAAGGGAGCAGAAGAGCAATCGGGGCCTGGATGGCTGTGAACTTCTGGGACTTAGCTTCAGAGAGATAGCTCATCGTATTGCTACAGGGGTGAATTATATAAGAGTTCTGAGGGTTGCCTACAGGAAGAGCTGATTGGTCACAAAACAGCACCGAATTATCATCTGGACAAGAAGAAGAGCCAAGACTCGTGTACTGAATCACAAATCACCTGCAGGAGACTCTCGGCAAGGTCGTCTCAGAATAAGACATCTGAGCTGAGAGATGCTCTCCCATTAAGGCTGGGCAGAAAAGAGGAAATCCCACTGAGAAAGGGTGTCCTCCATGTGCTGACCTTGGAGAGCTCTCTGGACATGATGGACTGAGACCTTAATAAAAGGGTCCTCCAGCAATAGTCCAACACCTCAGTTTCATGTTTCTAATCTCCCAAGACTAAAGGAGATGATTACTGGAGGGGGATAGTAGGGAGGGTGGTATTTGCTTGCTTTGAGACAGGGACTCACTCTGTAACCCTGGATGGCCTGAAACTTGCTATGGTAGACCAAGCTGGCCTTGAGTTATTGAAGATCTGCCTGCCTACTTCTGCCTCCTGAGTGTGGGGATTGAAAGTGTGCAGTATTCCTGTTGCTTTTAAGACACTCACTCTGTGGCTAACTTTAAAGGCAATCCTAGGAAATTCATCAAAAGACGTGCAACACAAAACATGTCACAAGTGGCCATATGTGAAACACAGCAGAAGATGATAATTTTGGATGCAGCCATGAGGAAAGATGTCTTTGAGCATGTGACATTGTAGCCGGTGGTATCTGGAAACATCCAGGAAATGGTAGGAGGAAGGTCAGCGGAAATAAGACCTAGAATCAACCAGAAAAGCATTATTTTGGGACTACGGCTCTTTTGACTTTAGGATCCTTAGAGTTATCTCAAAGTGTGTTCCTTGGGCTCTCACACGGTCCAACCACACAAATCCACACATCAGCCATGACTAGAGAAGGATGGCTGAAGGGGACTCTTGGTCCCTGATACCTCTACAAATCAGAGCAGGGTCTGCCTCCCAGATGTCCATGCAGTGTCTTCCCAGCAGCACCCACGTAAGAAGTTTGCACAGCTGAAAGAAAACTAGGAAGCCATTGCCCAGAGCTTAGGAAATCAAAGACGAGTGATAGCTGGCCTTTTCTTCCTGATTGAAAAGCCCTGTGGGTTTAGCTAGGTTAGTTCTAAACTTCTGAGACCCCAAGGACACCAGCTGCGTTCACTTCTCCACAAGTAACAGGGGAAAGAAGAAGAAACAGAAAGTGAAGAACAGCAGCTCACCAAGCAAGGACATTTACATCTATCGCCTCGAGCAGTCAAAGTACCAAAGCCACGCCCACTGTCACACTGCACAGTGTTGCAGGCTATTGTTGCTCTTCCATGCCCAGAATTTCTTTTCCAAGGTCAATCTGAAGTTGAGAATGTCAGTTTGAACCCAAATCCTTTATCCAGGATCCCAACAACAGAAGGAAGGCAGCATAAGTTCTTCTTCTTCTTCTTCTTTTTCTTCTTCTTCTTCTTCTTCTTCTTCTTCTTCTTCTTCTTCTTCTTCTTCTTCTTCTTCTTCTTCTTCTTCAAACACTTTCTGAAAGCATCAGTCTGTGCCTCAATGGCCATGCTTAGTCAAGAGATGAAACACAGACCCATTTGAAATGCGAAATGTAGACTTTCTTCCAAATAGCCACATTCCAGGTTAAAATTGGGGGCTTCATTACTGTTCCCAATCACCCCACCAGCCTCATCTGGCCAGGTACCCATCCCACACTCAGCTCTGCCACATACCTCATAGATACCAGGCTCCTTTCCAACAGAATATGTTTGTGCCCTGGCTTATTCTCCTCCACACCTAGCACCCATCACTCCTTCCCTGTCAATTCCTATTTATCCTTCAGATCTGAATCAACCCAACAATTCCCAACCAGGACCTTCCATTAACCACAATCACAACCAAGCACCACACTGTCCAATCAAAACGAAGTCCATTCTCAGGACTTGGCACTGTATAACCAATGGCATTTGCTTTCTGTTGTTGTACTGAAAAGGTCAGCTCAGGAACTTTGGGAAGGTCATGGAACACTTGACTCTCCAGTAGGGAGAGGCTAATTAACACTCCTCAGACCACAGGAAGGAACTAACTGGCAGGTGGGGGCACATTCCACAGGATGGACAGTTGCCCACCTTCAGACAAGGGAAGTCCTTGCCACCTCATTCCCTAAAGACCAATCAGTTTAAAAGGTCGCATGGTTCTGCCAATCACATTGTCCCTAGTGGCTGCTGCCCTGAAAACTGTATAAAAAGTTCACTCAACAAGCTGCGTGGGGTCACTCCCTCTCCTTCTGGTCTGGAATGACCCCAGTGCACTGGAACAATAAATTGTTCTTGCTTTTTGCATCAATTCCGGACTCTGCGTGGTTCACTCAGGGGGTCCCCGGTAAGTTAAAGCTCGCCAGAGTCTTACATTGCTAGGGATTGAACCTAGGACTTTTTGTGTGTTAGGCGAGCACTCTATCCCTGAGCTATGTCTGCGGCATTCTTTTTCACTTTTTGATTTAACAGGGTCATGGTGTGCTGCTCTAGCTGAATTTGTTATCCCTCTGTATCCCAGGCTGACCCTCCACTTGTGATGTTCCTGCCTTGGGCAACAGATGGGATTACATGCCCACAGCACCACGCCTGGCATGTTTTTATAGTTATTAGTCTGGCTGCTTAGTTAATGGTTGTCTCCTTTCCATCGTGTCTGCTATTCAGAGCCATATGCAGTGCTTAGGAAGTGCCCGGTATACAGGAACTAAACACAGTTGTACCACTTAAACTTCTGCTTCCCAAACATGTTGCCAAACTCTCTTCTTAAAGGTCTGTTTGTGGCAAGTACACATGAAAAATTAGAAACATTTTCTGCCTTCATACCTGTATAAATTATGGTTTTTTTTTTAACCCAAAATTACAATGTAAATGTTCCCTTTCTGTAACCTGGATATTAGGGGAGGGAAGGTTCTGGTGGGACTAGGGTGCTTATGTTGATGATGTGGAGCAGCTCGATGAAGGGAGGGAGGATGCTTCTTCTCTGGTGACACTCGCCACAGTAGCTTCAGGCCTCAGGACTTCATCACCACCACAGGCAGCTGCCTTCCAATTCCTGCCCTGACTCACCCTGGAATACATTTCTTAGACATGCTGGAGTCAGAGTAGCCATTTTGCTTAAATGTTTCAGCCAAACTGATCTAATTCTCACAGTGCAAACAATGTCTGTCCTTTAACTTGAATAGTCTCTGTAAAGCTTTTCTGAATGGTGCCCTGGGGTGCTGTTCACCAGCCGGGGCTGCTTAGGAATGAGACAGAATCAGCTTGTCTAGGGACTTATAACTGCAGAGTTCCTACCAATCTCTCTCCGAAGCTAAGTCCTACCTTCCTCTACCCCCTAGAGTAGAAACTGCCATGAATAATACAATGGCTGTGGGCAAAAGGAAGCATCAAGAGCTGACTGTGATAGTGCAGCTTCCTACTTGACTCCATCGTTCAACTACTTGACTCTATGGTTCAATCATTTCTCCCTTGATGATGACGACAAAATGTTATGCCAGCAAGTCGTTATGGGATGCTTATGATGTGCCCCAAAGAACGTTCAAGACCAAAGCATTAGGGAGCAATAGACTGATCTCATGTTTTAAACTCAACACAGCAAAGTATCTTGTGGTTGAACTATCCTGCAGTATACATATGCAAAAGTAGTGTGCAAACCTCTGCCCACACACCAGTTGGCATGACCTGTATGCTTCTTGCTTAAACACTTTCCCTTCTACATACAGGGAGTATTTCCATGGCTCCCTTCTTTCCTCACTTGGGTGTGAGATAACTAACACCAACTGCCTTCACTGATCTCTCCTTCCCAAATGCTCACTAACTATGATGTCATGGATAGAAAAGGAGCCCAGAGCCCTCAGGCTCTAGGCATCTTACCTGGCTCTTCAACATTCTCATAAAAATGCCAGAAATAGGTATGAGAACATTAACACCAGTAAACTGTATTCCCATTCATATATGCATAATTATAAATCTCCTACGTGCTTTCTCTCATGTCTAAGGCTCTACCATTTTCTTCTCTGTGTCTGAAGCCTGCAGCTTCTGCCCAGATAATTTGGAATAACCTGCCCCATCTCTCTATATCCAAGAACCTGTCAATGTTCATACTATACAGCACTCAGCAATAATGTATGTGTTACAGATACTCTATAAATTTGTCTATAACAAAATAGTGGGGCTTATGACTTCAGTTTTGTCTTAGTTAGGGTTACTATTGCCATGGTGAAACACCATGAAACAAAGCAACTTGGGGGAGAAATGGTTTATTCGGCTTATGCTTCCACATCACAGTTCATCATCAAAGGAAGTCAGAACAGGAACTCAAACGAGGCAGAAACCTAGAGGCAAGAGCTGATGTAGAGGCTACAAAGGTATGCTGCTTACTGGCTTGCTCAACTTTCTTTCCTTCCTTTCCTTCCTTTCCTTCCTTCCTTCCTTCCTTCCTTCCTTCCTGCCTGCCTGCCTGCCTGCCTGCCTGCCTGCCTGACTGCCTGTTTGCTTGCTTGGTTTTTTTATTGTTTTGTTGTTGTTTGTTTGTTTATTTGTTTGTTGAGACAGATTTCTCTGTGTAGCCCTTGCTGTCCTGGAACTCAATCTGTAGACCAGGTTGGCCATGAACCCAGAACTCAAGATATCTACTTGTCTCTGCCTCCCAGGCACTGGGATTAAAGGCATGCACTACCACCACCATGACTAAGCCTATTTTCTTATAGAACCCAGGACCACCAGCCCAGGGATAGTGCTACCCACAATGGGCTTGACCCTTCCACATCAATCACTATTTTTTTTAAAATGTTCTATGGACTTGCCTACAGCCCAGTCTTATGGAGGCATTTTTTTTTTCAATTAGAGGTTCCTCTTCTTAGAAGACTCTAATCTGTGTCAAGTTGACATAAATTATCCAGCACAAGTTTGTCTTTTTCCATATCAAATGCAGACAATACTATGTAAAACAGGCTCAATGACTTTATCACAGTTCCAAGGCAATGACCAAGGAGGTGTATGTCTTGAACATTACTCTATGACAAGCTAGAAACCACCCACTTCTCAAACATAAGCTACAAATGTTTCTGGTGTTTTGTTTTGTTTTTGCAAAAGGAAGTCACACAACCATGTGAATGCTTTTAAATAACAAAATAAAGGGCCAGTGTGGTGGCTCAATGCATAAAGATTATTGCTGCCAAGCCAAATGACCTGTGACTGATTTCCCAGGACCCACATTGTGGAAGGAGAGGACTCACCACTACAAGTACACCATGGCACACCCACTACCAAGTTATTCTAAAAGTCTATTTTCAATAAAGCCCATCTGTTTGCTCTAGTCTCTCTAGAACCCCTGCCTCTCTCTTGTCTTCTGCTACCTGTTCCTGGACCAACATTTCTAAAGCTTATGTCCTTGTGGTGTGTGTGTGTGTGTGTAAGACAATGTCTCACGATGATACTATGTACCCAGTCCTTGACCTTGCGACCAATATTCCTGTGTCTTCTCCTGAGTGCTGGGATACAAGCAAGTACCACCACGCCTTTGCTGTTTTCTAGGCAGGACCTTATGTAGCCCACACTGACCTTCACCTCCCATTGTAGCTAAGGATAACCTTGAACTCCTGATGGTCCTGCATCCACTTTGCCATGTGCCCACATGCTGAGATTATAGGAATGTGGCACATGCTTAGTGTTATGTTCTTCTTTTGAAATACCACATTCAGTGACAATACACGTGTGTTGCGTGTAGTGATACAGGGAGGAGGTACAGGCTGATAATCTAATATTCAAGGAGGCAGAGCTAGGAGGATCATGGATTCCAGGTGAAGAAAAAGTTAGGCTGTCTTCTGGTGGGGAAACACTGAAGAATTTTCCTCTTTGTGACCCTACCAGTGAGAACTGCAGTTTTCCTGATGTCAGTTGAGTCCCTCTTGGGCTCCCACAAGAGAGTAGACTGCAGAATTATAATGGGAAGAAATGTTTTACTGATGGTTCAAGGTTTACATTTAAGTGCCAGGAGTTACTGTCAGATGTGGCTCTTTTCTGCTATCCCACCCTGTGGTGGAAGATGCAGGTCAAGAGACAGCAATAAGAGACTGTGTGCTTTTAAAGGGGTCAATCCTGCCCACATGAGTGGAGGGCTCCTGACCTAACTACTTCTTTAAATGTCTCATGTTTTGTTTGGCAATGAGTCTGGGAGGGAACAGACATTGAAACCACACCCAGTCCACAATAGAAGCAGCATCTTCCAAGGACAAGCATTTATTTTCCAAAATTACATCAAACCTGATGTAGAAGGAAGAAGAGTCTCCTACCCTGACCAACCTTAGGAGTCAGTAACCACCAACATCATAAAGAATGGCAGGCAGATGTTTTCATTCTTGACTATGAGAAGGATGTTGGCTAGGTTAATTCTGTCTTCACCAGTACACTTTCCTGTGACTGGGGCCAGATAGCATGATGAGGGGTCCTCTGCCAATCCCTTCCACTCCAGGAGGCTCTCTCTACTCCTAACCTAGTGAGAAGTATAGCAGTATAGGCTCTGCAGATGTTAGGCAAGAGAGCTTGGGGCAGAGAAGTCCTTAACTGCCCGGCCCCTGCTCCGCCCCCCAGGGATAGCAGATGGAAACAGCTGAGTAGATGTTTATCAGGAAGATAGAGGGCACTAGGGAAGGAACTTGCATAGAGGCATGAAGAAGAAAAATCTTAAGTAGTTTTCTCAGGTTGGTGTAGCATGGTAGGATGTGCATGCGCATGTATCAGGGCACACATGTGGTCAGGGGACAAATTTCGGAAGTTCATTTTGTCCTTCGACCATCTAGATCTCCAGGACAGAACTCAGGTACTCAGACATTATGGCAAGTGCTGAGCCATCTCATCAGCTCTTAACTGTTTGATTTTAAATAGAGTCTCCCAAGACAGATTGACCTAGAACTTACTATGTAGTCCAAGATAGCTTCGAACTCATGGAAGTCTTCCTGCTTTTCAGGCGCTGGTATTACAGGCGAATGCCACCACAACTGGCTTATCTATTTATTTAGACAAGTCTCAACATGAAGCTATGTGCACATGTACCTAAACCGTGGGTATTTCTGGGTTTGCTCTCTGGAGGAATGGAAGGAAGCTAGATTTATTTTTTTTTCTGACTGAGAGGCTTGCTTGAAGAAAAAGTAGCTTCTATGGGACATGGGCAACACACACACACACACATACAGACAGACACAGACACACAGAGACACACACACAGACACACAGAATAAGTAAATGTTAAAGTTTGTATTTGTAAATTCTTTTGAAGAATTATTTTATGTGTCTAAGTGTTTGCCTGCATGTTTGTATGTATACCGTGTGTGTGTGTGTGTGTGTGTGTGTGTGTGTGTTACATAGAGGCCAGATGAGGGGGCCTGATTCTGGAACTGGAGCTATAAGTGCAATGAGCTGACATATGGATGCTAGGAACCCAATACAGGCCATCTAGAAGAGCAGCAAGTGCTCCTAACCACTGAGCCATCTTTCCAGACTCACATTTTCAATTCATACATAGTTCCATGTAAATACTATAACTATTACAATCATTACTGAATCAAAGGGCACAATTCCAGGCTATCACAAATTATATCTTGATGTCAGCCCTGCTTTTTCAGGCCATGTGGCCTGGGCTAACATAAACCTTTCCACATTTGATCTTAACCAGAAACCTGAGAAGCAATGACCCTGAACTTCAGCGTGCAAACATGAACACCGTAGACACTCCCACCACTGCTCCTTGGAGAGGGATGAAGATGGAATGAGATGCTGCAGATAACACTTAACAGGAAGCTGGGCACAAATGCCGTGCCTAATAATATCATCAAATTATTACTGAACCCCAAGACAAGCGATAACAGCAGGAGTCACAGGTATCTTTGCAACGGCGAGAAAAGCACTCATTTCAGAAATGAGGAAGCTGCAGTGTGTTCCATTGTGTGCTGTTATTTTCTTCCCGGCACTAGAAGTCTCTGGAAATCAGTATTGATTTGCTGGCTGATTTCCTGGCTGAGTCGGTTGTTATCTGTTTACACTGCTGACGATTGCTTTTCTTGCTCTCTGTAATGAGCCAGTACCCTGCCGAGCACCTCACCCGTGATAGGCGATGCGCTGTATACGTGCATTCTGCTGTGCTGAGTGCATGAAGAACTTAAAAGATTAACTTCACTCTGTTCAATGCTTCTTGGCTCCCCAGTGAAACTGCAGCTCACAAAACCAGAAAAGGAAAGATGATTTCCTACCCATAGATGAATCACAGTGGAAGAGTAATGTCAGGTGAACTCATGCTGATCTTAGGAAGTCATATGGTCCAATTAAGCCAAAAGAAAAATGCCTTTTTTTTTTTTCTTCGAGGTTTGGAATTTAAGCTCCCTGAATTCTTTCATTATATAATTACTCAAAAAAAAAAAAAAATCACTGAGTGGTTTAAATTACTCTACATAAAAATTTTCCAATAAAAGTGATACCCTGCCAAAATTAATTACCTTTCTTTCCAAACCTATTTGTAAAGAATTCTATCAAAATATGAAAATATTTTCCAGAAATAAAATCTTTTAATGTTAAGTTAAATGAAGATAAGGATGCTTTTATTCAATGTGCCTTCAGCAACAGGGACACATAATAAAGTATTTTATTGCGTTTAAATTTTCTCACCTGAAGAGCTACCACAGTTAGAGTATATTAAAGTAATAAAGTTACCAATTGCGTAATGTAGTGTAGTGGTCTTGCCATCAAAGCACACTTAAGATAAATCCAACTAGATTATAATTTACTGAGAAAACTTTACCAAACGTTGTGATCGTATCTAAATACTGATTAATATTTGTAGCACTGGGGAAGGAGGCAGAAGGGACAGACTGGAAGCATCAGTTACATAATATGCCAAGCTGAGGAGGGAAAGGAAACTGGAAACACAGACAAGACAAGCCATGGTTTGGCATCGTTCCCCTTTAAACCCCAGGTATTGCCATCAGGTCCAAGAATGGCAGGAGAATAAAGACTGTATCAAGGGTTAGTGAGATGGCTCAGCGGCTAAGAGTACTGACTGCTCTTCCAAAAGTCCTGAGTTCAAATCCTAGCAACCACATGGTGGCTCACAACCATCCGTAATGAGATCTGACACCCTCTTCTGGTGCTATCTGAAGACAGCTACAGTGTACTTATTTATAATAATAAACATATCTTTGGGCCGGAGCGAGGCGGGCCAGTGCTGGAGCAAGCAGAGGTCCTGAGTTCAATTCCCAGCGACCACATGATGGCTCACAACCATCTGTACAGCTACAGTGCACTCATATACATAAAAGTAAATAAATAAATCTTTAAAAAATTAAAAGACTGCATCAAATGTTTAGATCCAAACTAAAATATTTCCGATGAAAGCTAGCATTCTAGGATTCTTGTTCTCTCCTCCTCAGAGTCCTAAAACTACATCTAAAGTCATCAGTCCATCTGCTCCTTGGTCAGGTCATTGAAGGCATCAAATCCAAGTTAAACTCATTGCCTTCCCCACACGTCCCCCATTAGAGAACACTTTAATAGAGTGAATGTAAGCACACAATGACCCGTGACTGGGGCAGTATGCTTTCTCCATGATAGTTGGGGAGGCAGGGCTATTCTAATAGTTATTCCAGATCACAATGACAATTGTTTCCCATTTTACCAAAACTAGACAAGTCTTAGTTTCTTACGGGACAACTGCAGGGCAGAATCTGAAATGTGACACTGAAGAGCTTTCTGTATTCAGTTCCAGTTGCAGTCAGATGCACCGGTCCACCCTGAAATGAGGACGGGGTCGTTGACTGTGCGTGATTTTTGTGACAGGTTGCATTAGTCACTGAAAATTACTAGTTCTCAGAGTTCATATGGGTTTCCAAATGTTGGTGTACTTTTTTTTTATAAAGTATGTTTTATATACACTAAATAACAAACTGCCAGTGTCGCTTTCTAAAAAGTTTTTAAATATTAAGAAGATCTCAAGGTCATTGTAACAGACATATGGTTTCTAAAATATTCACTGACTGCTCAGAATTTTACATTGGCCGACTTTGCCCGTTTTCCGAAAACTGTCAAGTCAAAATCTCAGCATCTACATAACCATAATTTTTTGTATATTCATTTAAGTAAAAACAGAACATTGCCCCCCAAAAAAAAAATTTATAAAAACATGTTCAGCCATTTGAACAACTTCATAACAGGTTTTGATACAAATATCATATTTAAGTGTGCACGTTTGACATTTTGTCACAGGATATTATAAAGCTAATGTTCTGGTTGGCTCTGATAAATACCACAATCAAAAGCAACTTGGAGGGCTGGAGGGATGGCTTAGCGGTTAAGAGTACTGAGTGCTCTTCCAGAGGTCCTGAGTTCAACTCCCAGCAACCACATGGTGGCTCACAACCATTTGAAATGGGATCCAATGCCCACTTCTGGTGTGTCTGAAGACAGTGACAGTGTACCCACATACATGAAATAAGTAAATAAATCTTTTTTAAAAAGCAACTTGAAGAGGAAAGGGTATACGTCATCTTAAACTTCTAGATCACAATCCATCACTGAGGGAAGTCGTGGAAGGAACTCAAGGCAGGAGCTAGAACAGAAACCAGAGAGGAACGCTGCCTGCTGGCCCACTCTCTGGCGCATGCGTAAGGATGTTGTTACCTACGGTGCACTGGACACTCCACATCAATCATTAATTATGACCCTCTCACGGACACAGACACAGACACAGACACAGGCCAATCTGACAGGGCAGTTCTTCAGTTGAGGTTCTAAAACTGTCAAGCACAGATATACATTCAAATACCAAGCTTTAACATACTTAATAATTTTACTGCTTTATAGGGGACAACTGTAGGTTGAACCGGTACTTTCTTTAATACTAATGGAGTTAATGACTACTCAAACAGGCCTTGTGAACAGCCTTAAGCTTGGTAAAGTAGCAACTGTCTTGTCTATCATTCATTTTGGCTCACAAAGACAAATGCCAATCCAGTGTAAAAGGTAATTAATTCCTTTGGTAGTCAATCTTCATTGCCAGCTTATTAAATCTAGACTATCCATGGAAACACACCTCTGTGTTTGGAGAATGTTCCTAGAAGGATTTAACTGAAGAGGGAAGGCCCACCCTGAACATGAGTCGCATCACCCCATGGAATGGTGACCTAGAATGCATGAAGAAGAAAGTTAGAGCATCCAGCCCTCTGTGCTTCCGGACTGTGGCCAGCTGCCTCAGGCTCCTGCCACCATGATGGACTGTACCCAGAAACTGGGAGCCAGAATCAACCCTGTCTTTCTTGTTCCATTTGCCATTTTAGAAAGCAATGGAAGGGGATAACTAATACAATTCAACATTATGTAAGACCTCGCTCTTGGACACTTACAGGAGTCTAGAGAGACTCTTGTTTTCCAATTCTGTCTATAATGGCAAGGTGATGTCTCCATGAATTTGGTGACAGAATAAAGAAGCCATATATAACTTGTACTTACATCACACTAGCAAGAACTTGATAACGTGGTATTAATTAGCTAACTAGAACCCATTCCCAGAGGTTAGTGGATTAAGACAACAACCTTGTATTTGTTCATTATCCCATGACTGGATGACAGACACCAGTCTCCATTCAGGTCTCTGTTAGAAATCAGTCTGTCTTCTGTCTCTCATGAGAATTTTGGTTTCTTTAAAAACACAGAATTTTCTTTTAAAGATTTATTTATTCATTCATTTATTTATTTATTTTATGTATATGAGTACACTGTAGCTGTACAGATGGTTATGAGCTTTCATGTGGTTGTTGGGAATTGAATTTTAGAACCTCTGCTTTCTCTGGTCGGCCCTACTCACTCAGTTCCTGGTTGCTCCGGCCTAAAGATTTTATTTATTATTATACATAAGTACACTGTAGTTGTCTTCAGACTCACCAAATGAGGGTGCCATATCTCATTACAGATGGTTGTGAGCCACCATGTGGTTGATGGGATTTGAACTCAGGACCTTCTGAAGAGTAGTCAGTGTTCTTACCCACTGAGTCATCTCGCCAGTCCAAAACACAGAAATGTTATGTGGGTATGTTGTTGTTTGAATCTTGGGTGTGAGATATGGGGCTGCTTTGGGTTGTCCACAGCAACTAACTATGATTTGTCTGGTGCTCTGGCAGTGCTGTGGTTTTGTCAGCTGAAGATAGGTTTACATTTAGAATTCTGGGGACTCTTGAGAGTTTATAAAAATGCCAGAACCTTAAGAGGCTGCTGCTCCCCTACCTGTTTCTGCTTCTCCTGCCGCTACTGATGAAGATGAAGATAATGATGACGATGATGATGATGACGACGACGATGATGATGATTGCTGGTTCTGGTTGCTGGCTGCTGCTTGCTGTTTGTTGGTTGCTGGTCACAGATATCCTAGTGACAAAGATCAAACTTACCCCAAGAAACTCGATGCTCCTATTCAGCAGGAAGTAATCTGATGAGATCAATGCCCCCTTTCTCATCCTACCTTCTTACTCTCCTACCTAGTGTTAGGGAGTTGGAAGGAATAGGGGTGCTGCAAGGTAATAGGAAAAATAAACCATCCTGCTCCCCTACATCCCGGAGCAGTCACATCCTGCCCCAATTCCCTGAGCAGTCACGCCCACTTTGGCAGCTCACTCCGTACTTTCTGTGATGATGACCATGGCTCAGATCCATAACTATAAGATCTGTTGAGTGTATAAACAGAACACACATTACCAGGCTTCCCCTGGCCAACACCTCAGTTAATGCCATCGTTGCTTTTGTGCACTATCCCTGCACTTCAATGCTGAGAGGGTTTTTTGGGCAAGAGCCTTCTCTCAGTTGCCAATGAATAAAAGACTCTTATTTGACCTAATAGGCTTGGTGGTCTGAAACTTTCTTAATTGGACTGTAATAACCCATATAGGCAAGTCCAAAGGCTAGCCTGATCCACATAATCTCTCATTTTTATGCACAGAGGCCTGTCTCCAAATGACTGTGGATTTTGTCAAATGAAAAATCAATATTCGCCAGCATACTTATTATTGTGAATATTAGGACCAATGGAGCTCATCAGAGGTAAGAAACAAACCTGTGAATATGTGAGAGCTTGGTTATGAATGAGTATGCATTATATGTTTGTGGAAACTAAGGGATATTTTCATCCTTTTTGAGTTGCTATAACACAATACCAGAGCCCAAGTGATTTGTAGTGAATACAAATGCCTTGGCTCACAGTGCTGGAGGCAGGGAAGTCCAAGATCCAAGAGTCAGTATCTAGCAAAGGCCTTTTTGCTACATTCCATGATAGAAACCCTCACGCTGGTTGCACGCGAAGAGAGAAGGCAAGAGGAAATCAAGTTTGCTCTCCCATAGTAGCACAAATCCTGCCCATGAGGGTGGAGTTCTTGTGAGGTACATATCTTTTTGAAGTCCTACTCCTTCCTACTATCTCAAGTTTTAGAGAGAACAAAATATTCATGGACTAAAGACTTCAATGAAAAAGGCAACACCAGAACAATCTTAGAAGCACAATGTGAAAGAAAATAAGGACCCTTTGTATACGTTTCAAAATGACTATTATAAAAGGAAAAAAGTGTCACATTTGACAATATTAAATGTTGGGTCTTCTTTTCATCAGGAAGCACTATGAAGAGGACGATATTCTGAGCACAATGATGCACACCTGTAATCCCAACATTTGGGAAGTGGAGGCAGGAGGATCAGACATTCAAAGACCCAGCAGCATGGCAAACCCAGGGTTGGCTTAGCTCCCATGAAACCCTGTCTCAGAAAAACAAACAAAAAGGATGATGTGGTCGTTAATCTTGGCGGGTAACTTGATTGGATCTGAAATCAACAGAGACATGCCTCTGAGAGGCCTGGCAGAGTATTTCCTAAAAGGATTTACTGAGAGGGGAAGGCTCTGCCCAAGGACAAACAGTGCGGCAAGCTTCCACCTGCCAAGCTCACCCCTTGTTGGTGGGTATCTTTACTCTGGTATGGCAAGTGGTGGAGGCTGCCATTAGCACCCAACTCCTTCAGCCTTACAATATAGACGAAGATCACCCCTCTCCAGGAATCCTTAAGGCCTTTAGTAATTGGGCCTTATTGGACCTGCTAAGGCACATAGCCTCAAGGACAGAACTGCGGGGCTCTCAGCCTCTCTAACATGCTAACAGCCATCGTCAGACTAGCCAGCCCCCACTGCATTGCATAAGCTGATCTGCTAAATCCCCTTTATGATAAATAATGTGTGCTATTGTCTCAGTTCCTCTAGGGAATCTTGACTAACACAGATAAGACCCTGCCTCTGTCTTATGGAAATAGGACAGGAATCAATAAAGAGATGAGTGAAATGGCCCAATACCAGGACGGAGTGGCTCAAACTGGTCAAACTGGGAGACAGTATATATAAAACATAAACGATCAAGATGAATGAAAATCATTATCAGGAGTTCTATTAAGAAAGGAGACAATGGTCCCCCCTCCTTTTTTGGCACGTCTGATACATATGTGTTTCCTCACTCCTGATAAAGGCCTTTCTTCAACTGTTAGAAAGAAAGGGGTGGGGTAGGGATCAAAGAGAAGGACAAAAATACAAAAATCAATTATTTTTTCCTTTTCTGGTATCAGGAGTTGAACTCAGATGCTTGTAAGTGCTGTTATTGAGCTAAATCCCCAACTCACTAACCCACTAAAACACTTACCCAGTGTTAGTGCGCAACTTTAATCCCAGCACTTGGGAGGCAAGGGCAGGTGGATCTCTGAGTTCGAGGCCAGCCTGTTCTACACAGTGAGTTCCAGGTCAGCAAGGGCTACACAGACAAGCCTTGTCTCAGAAAACCAAACAAAACAAAACAAAAGATGAAAACAGCACACAGCCTCATTAGCTTTAAGGGAACAATTGAAACAAAAATCAAAGGGCACTTTACCATTCAGTGTGATGACTTAATCCCAATACCGAGGTACACAAATACAGCACACCCTCACACACAAGAGACCTCATCTCCAAAAGCAGCATTTTATGCCTTCCTGGTTTTGTAAATGTTGAAGTATCTGATGCCAAGTATCTTTCTCGCGTCCATTTTTAGTAACAGGGTGAATGGCAGGCCATGAGTAGACTCCCTTCAGAACCTAGTGTGACAGCGTCTGATAGGTGGACAGGGGCCATCCCACCCTCCGAGACTCTCCCTCAGACACGTGCATTACAAAATGCCATATACACATGTACAAGAAGACACAATCATGGAAACATTGTCCATGAGAGTAAAACTAGGAGAGAATCATGGCAAACTATTTCTCTAATAGTGGTAAATCGTAGCTTTATACTTTGGATGCTATAATGTAACTAATCGTTATAAGTAAGTCATTGTTTATGGTGGGACATGCCCCGCCTATACAGTGAGCTCCAGACCAGCCAAGGCTTCATAATGAGACCTTGTCTTAAAAAGCAAATGAAAGTGGGGGAGTCTATAAAAAAAAAAATCCCAATGAATAGTACTAACAGCCTGAAACTGGAACCTGATAAAACTATATAATCAAGAACTCTGTTTATGATCAAATGCAATCAAAGCTAAGCAGTATGTTTCCTGAGGTTCGTGTCTAGAGAACAGTGCTGTTCTACAGGCAGCTTGAGTGAGCCACACAAGCCAGAATCCCCTCTCTTTGTAGTTTGGGGAACATGAACATCAGGCTGAAGGCAGAAGGGATGGGGTATCTGGCTTTCTCTAGAGATCAGAAGGTCAAGTATGTCGCTATGGAGGCAGAGGTTCCAAGAGGTTCTGCCTCACCCTCCTCTGTCAGCAGCCAGCCCCTTGCTTCCCAGAACTGGTTCTGGTAACAGCAGCAGGCCCTAGGTGACAGAGCCCAGGGTTAGCACAGATTGGCCATCTCTGCCATTCTGGTCAAGGTCTTCTCTCCAGCTCCCTCCTTGTGGCTCTGCTGCAGTGGTAGGAAGTACTGGGTTTCTTAGTTCTTTTTTGAAATTCTGGCTTGCCCATCCACGGTGCTTCTGGAGGGTCAGCTACTGGGTTGTACTGTCTGGTTTTGTGTGTCAACTTGACACAAGCTGGAGTTATCAAAGAGAAAGGAACCTCCCTTGAGGAAATGCCTCCATGAGATCCAGCTTTAAGGCATTTTCTCAATTATTGATTTAGCGGGGAGGGTCCATTGTGGGTGGGGCCATCCCTGGACTGGTAGTCCTGGGTTCTATAAGTAGCAAGCTAACAGTGGCACAGGTTACCTCTGGGCTGGACTGGTGCCCTGAACAGACCTTAGGTGTGAACTTCAAAGCCAGTCCCACAACACCCAGAGGAAGCTTCACTCCCAGGTGCCTAGAATCTCAGGTGCAGAAGATACCATAGAAAACATTGACACAACAGTCAAAAAAATGCAAAAAGCAAAAAGCTCCTAACCCAAAACATCCAGGAAATCCAGGATACTATGAGAAGACCAAACCTAAGGATAATAGGTATAGAAGAGAGTGACATTCCCAACTTAAAGGGTCAGTAAATATCTTCAAGAAAATTATAGATGAAAACTTTCCTAACCTGAAGAAAGAGATGCCCATAAACATACAACAAGCCTATAGAACTCCAAATAGACTACACCAGAAAAAAATTCCTCCAGACACATAATAATCAGAACAACAAATGCACTAAATAAAGATAGAATATTAAAAGCAGTAAGGGGAAAAGGTCAAGTAACATATAAAGGCAGACCTATCAGAATTACACCAGACTTCTCACCAGAGACTACGAAAGGTAGAAGATCCTGGGCAGATGTCATACAGACCGAAAGAGAACACAAATCCCAGCCCAGGCTACTATACCCAGAAAAACTCTCAATTATCATAGATGGAGAAAACAAGATATTCCATGACAAAACCAAATTTACACAATATCTTTCCATAAATCCAGCCCTACAAAGGATAATAGATGGAAAACACCAACACAAGAAGGGAAACTACACCCTAGGAGAAGCAAGAAAGTAATCTTTCAACAAACCCAAAAGAAAATACCCACACAAACATAATTCCACCTCTAACAACCAAAGCAACAGGACCAATCACTTTTCCTTAATATTTCTTAACATCAATGGACTCAATTCTCCAAAAAAGACATAGACTAACAGACTGGATATGTAAACAGGACCCAGCATTTTGCTGCATACAGGAAACACACCTCAGTGACAAAGACAGACACTACCTCAGAGTAAAAGGTTGGAAAACAATTTTCCAAGCAAATGGTCCCAAGAAACAAGCTGGAGTAGCCATTCTAATATCAAATAAAATCAACTTTCAACCAAAAGTTATCAAAAAGATAAGGAAGGACACTTCATACTGGTCAAAGGAGAAATCTACCAAAATGAACTCTTCGTTCTGAACATCTATGCTCCAAATGCAAGGGCACCCACATACATAAAAGAAACTTTACTAAAGCTTAAAGCACACATTGAACCTCACACAATAATAGTGGGAGACTTCAATAACCCACTCTCAGCAAGAGACAGATCATGAAAACAGAAACTAAACAGAGACACAGTGAAACTAAGAGAAGTTATGAATCAAATGGATTTAACAGACATCTATAGAACATTTTATCCTAAAACAAAAGGATTTACCTTCTTCTTTTTTTTTTTTTTTTTAAAGATTTATTTATTTATTATATGTAAGTACACTGTAGCTGTCTTCAGACACTCCAGAAGAGGGAGTCAGATCTTGTTACGGATGGTTGTGAGCCACCATGTGGTTGCTGGGATTTGAACTCTGGACCTTCGGAAGAGCAGTCGGGTGCTCTAACCCACTGAGCCATCTCACCAGCCCGATTTACCTTCTTCTCAGCACTTCATGGTACCTTCTCCAAAACTGACCATATAATTGATCACAAAACAAGCCTCAACAGATACAAGAAGATTGAAATAACCCCATGCACCCTATCAGATCACCACGGACTAAGGCTCATCTTAAATACCAACAAAAACATTGGAAAGCACACATGGAAGCTGAACAACACTCTACTCAATGATAACTTGGTCAAGGAAGAAATAAAGAAAGAAATTAAAGGCTTTATAGAAGTTAATGAAAATGAAGACACATCATACCAAAATTTATGGGACACAATGAAAGCAGTCCTAAGAGGGAAAACTCATAGCTCTGAGTGCCTCCAAAAAGAAATTGAAGAAAGCACACACTAGCAGCTTGACAACACACCTGAAAGCTCTAGAACAAACAGAACCAAATACACCCAAGAGGAGTAGATGACAGGAAATAATCAAACTCAGGGCTGAAATCAATGAAGTAGAAACAAAAAGAACTATACAAAGAATCAACAAAACCAGGAGCCGATTCTTTGAGAAAATCAATAAGACAGATAAACCCTTAGCAAGACTAACCAAAGGGCTCAGAAACAGTATCCAAATCAATACAATCAGAAATGAAAAGGGAGACATAACAACGAAATATATCTTAAAATAATTATTCTGTTTGTTGAATATCAACAGTTGAAAATATTACGATTATAAAGTACAAACATCATAGAAATATTATTGATAAGTTTTCTCACTATGCTTGAAATTAGCATTTTCTTAATGTTTAACATCAAAGAGTTTTGTTATTTTTAAATTTTTAAAATATACTTACTGATAAAATAATTTCTCTCCTAGAAAGCCAAGATGTCAGTGCTGCTAAGAGGAGGGAACGGCCTATGTCAGAAAGGTGGCTCATCTCCAGAGAGGCTTGGTCTCTGTGCAGAGTGGTAGGGGGAAACTGTCATGTTTGCAGATAACACAGGGGAGGTGACCGAGTGCTCACTGCCTGGAATGAGGGGTGGGGTCAATGTGGCAGGGAGAAAAAAAGCAGAGCTTTCTCCAACCCAACAGCCTGTGCTGGGTACCCTGTGTTCACCCAGGCTGGGGGCGCTATAAGACAAAAGTATTCTGGAGGTCACGTGAGTGCTACATGCATGCCTGCTGCCCTCGAAAGCCAGAAGAAGGTAGCAGATTTCCTGGAACTGGAGTTATGGATGGTTACAAATTACCACATCCTGGTCCTCTGAAAGAACAGCGAGTATTCTTACTTGATGAATCTTTGCTCAAGCCCCTTAAGAATGTTCTCTACTTAATCTTTTTCTTACAGTCCAGATTTTATCCCCCTCCCAGTCCACCTCTGACCGACATCCCATACCCCCCCCAGTATCCACAAGGATGTCCCTTTCACTCCCTCTGCACCCCCCCACCCCCACCCCACCCCACCAGACTTCCTCACTCCCTGGGGCCTCCAGTCTATTGAGGGATAGGTGCATCTTCTCTGACTGAGTCCAGACCTAGCAATTCTCAGCTGTATGTGTGTCGGGGACCTCATATCAGCTGGTGTATGTTGCCTGGTTGGTGGTCCAGCGTCTGAGAAATCTTGGGGGTCCAGATTAGTTGAGACTGCTGGTCCTCCTACAGGGTTGCCCTTCTCCTCAGCTTCTTCCAGTTTTTCCCTAATTCAACCACAGGGTTCAGCAGCTTCTGTCCATTGGTTGGGTGTAAATATCTACATCTGACTCTTTCAGCTGCTTGTTGGGTCTTTTGGAGGGCAATCATAAAAGGCCCCTTTTTGTGAGCACACCATAGCATCAGTAATAGTGTCAGGCCTTGGGGTCTCCCCTTGAGCTGGATTCCAATTTGGGCCTGTGACTGGACCTCCTTTTCCATTTTTGTCCCTGCAGTTCTTTCAGACAGGAACAATTGTGGGTCAGAGTATTTGACTGTGGGATCACAACCCCACCCCTCACTTGATGCCCTGTCTTTCTGCTGGAAGTGGGCTCTTCAAGATCCCACTCCCATAGCCGGGAGGTGGTGGCACACGCCTTTAATCCCAGCACTTGAAACCCTGTCTCGAAAAAAACAAAATAAAATAAAATAAAATAATAAAAAATCCCACTCCCCACTCTACAGAATTTCATCTAAGGTCCACTCTGACCACTTTAGTTAATGCCACAAACTAGCCTGGTGTGTTGTCACAGACCTTTAATCTCAGTACACAGAGGGTAGAGGTTGGGTTGATCTCTGTGTTCAAGTGAATTTCAGACCAGCTAAGACTATACAGTCAGACTCTGCCTTAAAATACACACACATAGGCCTGGTGTGATGGTGCATGCCTTTAATCCCAGCACTCGGGAGGCAGAGTCGGGCGGATTTCTGAGTTCGAGGCCAGCCTGGTCTACAAAGTGAGTTCCAGGACAGCCAGGACTATACAGAGAAACCCTGTCTCGAAAAACCAAAAAAGAAAAAGGAAAAAAAAATAAAAAAAAAAATACACACACATACATATAACACACACACACACTACAAACCAATCCCAACAGTTTCTATCCCTTTTTCTTGCTTCATTTTTCTCCTAACAGTTTTATCATTTAATACAGCATACATATGCTTTATATTAACTTGGATTTCACACACACACATGCCTGCTTGGTTCATATCACATATCAGCTGTCAAGAGATGCTTGTTATGGAAATGAATGAAGGACCCAGCTGCCAGTCACTGTTACACACAGATTTGCCCTGCTAGAGTCACGTGATTCCCATTTGCTTTTCACAGATAAGGAAGTGAGTCTTTAGAGAGTCTGCTGAGCTTTGCCAAAGGGCAGATGATGATAAATGACAGGTCTAGGAAGCAAGCCCCCAAGCTTGATTCCGGTGTCTTCTGTCTTAACCACAACACTAGCCTTTCCCACAACCACAAACCCATAACAGAGACCTAGAGAGAAGCTGAAAGCCAGGCATTGAAGCCAGATAATATTCAAACAACAGTCAGGAGCAGAGATAAGGCTGCAGCTCAATGGTAGATGGTCTGCCACTGCCTGAAGAAGGCCCTGAGTTCAATCCCAGCACAAAAGTAGTAACAGTCATCATAGCAATTATACTCTATCAAAGGCTTAGAGCAACAGACATAGCCTAGCACATGCCCTGGGGATGCTGGTACAGGATGGTCATGAATTTGAGGCCAGACTTGAATGGAGCTAAATTACTACAATCAAATGTGACAGGGTGACGAGGGAATAAAGCTGGCTCTAGAGAGCAGTGAGCGGTGCTGTGCCAAGAACAAACATACTCTGATGACACATCCCAGCCCTACAGGCTGGGAAGGGGCGGTGGGTGAGGGCTGTGTGTCCGGAGGAGCTCTGATAACCAGGACTCTAGGAGTTCTGACACCTAACCATGGATTTCATACCAGCCTTTGCTGCCAGCACCTCCATTGTCTCCCGTCAAGGTGAGGGCCAGGAAGTAATCTGATAGAGAAAAATGTTCAGCTCACACACAGCTGATCAAAACAGGCACAGAGTGAGAGATGAAGATTGTATTTATTCCTTTCTCTTTGTCTTTGATGTCTTAGATTTAGGGTATAAAGTTTTGAAAATATTCTATATTACATATAGCAAGTCTGCTGGTTCCATACTACATGAATGAGACAACTGGTTTACCTCTCCGTGCTCCTTTCGTTACTTCCCATGCACCCCTTGTAGTATGTGCTATCTTTGCTGACAATTATGGTAAACTCTTAAAGGGCTATGAAGATTCAATGAGGCAGGCATGGAAAGCACTGGAAAACATGTTCAGTAGGTACTAAACATGCCAGAGTATTAATCATTATTGTGTGGTTAAAATCATGCATCACACAGATGTGTAATCCAAGGCTGTTATTTTATTATGCACGGGAAGAATTGCTTCAGCACTATGAAGTAAGCTACATCACACATAAGAAAAGAATGTGTGTGTGGCAGTTTGTCTAAGAAGGAATACGATAGCTACGATATATAAGTATTTGGGGGAAATTGGCCTCACCGTGTCAAAGGTTTTCTTTAAGATCAAACTGATGAAACCTGGAGAGATGGCTCAGTGGTTAAGAGCATTTGCTCCTCTTGCAAAGGACCTTGTCCTGTTCTCAGTACATACGTGATGGCTCACAACTGGCTGTAACTCCAGTTACAGGGGATTCAATGCTCTCTTCTGGCCTTCCCAGGTGCCAGGTATGTGAGGTACACATAGATATGCACAGCCAAAAATAAAAGTAAATAAATCTCCTTGTTAATGTTGATGCTAGAGCTGGGCTGCCATCAAAGTCGTCAGTGTCAAAAATGCATCTTTGCAGCAGTCTTGAAGTCTGCAGCAGAGTCGCTTACAGTGCTCAGAGCAAATGCAGTCATTGGCATTAATGGAACAGGAATGGCTCCCGAGCACGCTGCTAGGGAGGTCTTTCTAAAGCATTGTTCAGAGCTGCAAGTTATCCTAGAGATAATGCTGGAACACTGGAAGTTGTTAATGCTTGCAATTACCTTTCAGAATGAACACTGGTGTTTATTGGAGCATGGATATTGCGTACGAAGATAGTACACTGAGGATCTATAAACAATGGGCACTGACTCTTCAGTCCCTTCTCGTCCTAGAAGGAACACCCTAGGCTGAGAAGTTCAAAGATACTGGGCTATAAGGAAAGGCTTATACTGAGACACAGACTGAAGTTCATTCAAGGATATCAGGGATGCGAAGTCATTTTCAGCAACCCAATTCCAGGCTGAGCCACCTTAGACAAGAAGGATCATTACTCTGTGACTAAGAACTTTCATTACTTGTAAAACAAAAACAATCATATTCTCACCTCATGGTCTTGAAATTGTAAAAAAAAAAAAAAAAAAGCTGGGCGTGGTAGCACACGACTTTAAGCTCTCAGGAGGCAGAGGCAGGCGGATTTCTGAGTTCAAGGCCAGCCTGGTCTACAAAGTGAGTTCCAGGACAGCCAGGCTATACAGAGAAACCTTGTCAAAAGAAAGAAAGGAAGAAAGAAAGAAAGAAAGAAAGAAAGAAAGAAAGAAAGAAAGAAAGAGAAGATGAAAGAAAAGAAAAGAAAAGAAAAGAAAAGAAAAGAAAAGAAAAGAAAAGAAAAGAAAAGAAAAGAAATTGTGAGTAATGTTAGATAGGACAGAGACATACCAGGACTCTGCAGATAGTAACCACTATCACTGTTATTATTTTCCAGGACTGGACCTTAAACCCTAGAGGTCTTGGATACCAAAAACAAGAACAAAGATTGCTCTCCTGGAATGTGCCCACTGACTGCCTCCTAGTCACAGAGGAGACAAGCTCTGTGCAAGGAATCCCAGAACCAGCAGAAAACCATTGGCTACCTTACATTTAACCTTCTGTGCAGTCATTTCTCTAGAGAAGCTAAACCATGTGTGGTCACAGCCAGGATATGCCTGAGCACATTCTTTTCCAGGCACCCTGCCTGTCTTGTCAAGTCACTAAGAGAGCTCTGGGGTTTAGCAGAAGTTCAGAAGATAGGCCAACGGGACAACGTACAAAAGAAAGACAAACCCAGGCTTCCAGCAGAAAGTATTTCTGAGCACCCAAGAGAGAACCAAGATGTCGCCGACGCTAGTACAGAGAAGTCCTGCAGAAGCCGCCAAGAGATTCCAAGGTAGAGAGGAGGGGAGCCTGAAGAGCAGAGTCCTGGGAAAGCCTGTCTCACTCAGAACATAAATGGCATGGTGGACTCCACTCCATGTGGCGGGACATGTTGGTAGTACCGCGATATCTGTGTACTGTGTTTAGTACAGTATATATGTAGTCCTGTGTTTAGTGACAACCCGGGGCTATTGTGTGTGATGGAAATAGAAAACAGGGTTTCCTTTCTTTTTAGGCTAGAAAATAAAATGGCCACAGGATGGCAGTACAAGGTAAGAGATGAAGGTTAGCCAGGTATTCTGTTAACTTTGTTGATTTGAGATCGTCTCATTTGCACCAGACTGGCTTGGAATGGCCTGCATGTCAGAGGTCGACCTCGAACTCAGATCCTCTGGCTTCTGCCACTGAGAGCTGAGATTGCAGGCATGCACCATCGTGCCACCAGCTTAGTCCTGGGTTCTAAACCCAGAGAGGGTTTTGTGAACGCTGGGCAACCATTCTACCCAGCAAGCCGCATCCCTGGACTGAATTTTGGAAACGACAGGCAGAATGCAAAACCCTAAATTATGGAGTTCTCTGATTAAAAGTAATTTCTGAACTGAGTGTGGAAATACTTTTCCTCCTAACACTTATCTGCTATACTGTGTAAGGGTGCATGCATGTGGAATCGCACTGCCCATCACTGAGAGCTATTTACTGGCTTGATTTGAAGTGAAGACGCATGAAAGGCCCTCGGCCAGTACAGCAAAATGTGGTGGGAAGAGAAGAACACGGCCAGAGGGAAGTATGAATCAAAGACGGGCTTGCAATAGTCCCAGGACTCAGAAGCCAGCCTGGGCTAGATGAAGTCTCTATCTCAAAAACCAAAGGCAGACTGGGGATATAGGTCCACTGTAGACTACTTGTCTAACATGTACAAAGCCCTGAGTTCAACCCCCAGCACTGCATAAACCAAGCAAGGTTGGCACGCACCTGTAATCCCAGGTGGTAGCAGACATGCAATTCCAAGTGGTGGCAAGAAAATGAGAAGTTTGAAAACTCATAGCCATCTTCAGCTATATATTAAATTTAAGATAAGCTGGATCCTGTCTCAAAGCCAATTATTTTAAAAGGGGAGGAGATCTAGAAAAGCAGCAATAGTTTAAGATATGGGTGCATGGCTCAGAAGGTAAAGGCACTTGTCACCAAGGCTGACAAACTGAGTTTGATTCCCAGGCTCTGCCTTGTAGAAGAGAACCCTGCAGTTTGCCCTTTAATCTCCAAAGCAGCACTATTCAAGTATTTAAAGGTAGAGAGATGGGAGGTGGAAAGAGAGGCTTGCTCTGACTTAGATGGGAGCATGTATATTCATAGCTGGGGGAGTCTTTGTCACCTACGTGTGCAATTGGCCAACAAACCTACAGAAGAGGATGGGACACAGCCCCATCTAGGATCAGAAGCCATTCCTGTAGTCCACAGGGGAAGCTAGGATACCATCAAGTCTCACGCGCACGCATAAACACACACACACACACACACACAATCAAGCTTAATTAATTTCTTCAAAGTTTAGACAGCACCCCTTTTCACATGGCCACTTGCGCCTCCATTTCTCCACACAGACTACGCAGAACTCCCCCTCACCAGAAGCAAACTGGGTGCTAACTCGGGTACAGTAAGCTACTTAATAACCTAAGACAGAAAGCTTAGATGTCATTCGGACAGCACAAATTATGAAACATTTTACTTGAAGAAATGATCATATTGCATGCTTCAAAACAAACAAACAAACAAGCCACTTGGAATGAATTCTACAGTCTGCAGCCAGCAATCTCACTCAGACAAAAATCCCTGCCTGCTTCCAACCACTTTTACAATAAAGCTCCAAAGGTTCCCTAAGTTCCTAGGGTCCTTTTAGACTTGAGACTGCAAGAGACCTCACACGAGGTCTTCCCGCCCAAGTGTAGCACCCAGCCAAAGTGAGCCCTTCTTCTGGGGCAGGAGGGGACGTTTCTGTTATCTCGCCCTTCGAGGATGAAAGCCAACTCCATCCACCCTTAGACCTAATAGCCATCAGGGCTCCCTAGCCGGGCTTTCTTTAGACCCCAGCTGTTCCCTTATCCCAGGAAGGATCTTTGAAGCCGCTCATTTGCATGATTGCTCACTTAGCATCTCTAAACCCTTTCACCTAAACTTCCGCGGGGCTCTGTTTTATTCCCGTATATGTTCCGATCTAGTATAGTAGCCTTGGCTGCTTTGGAATGCAGAATCCTCCTGCCCAATCCTTTCCAGGGGTGGGACCAAACTCCGGTCACCACACCCAGCTGTCTGGGTACCTAACAGAACTGCATTCGGTAGACAAGTGGAGAGAGTCGCTCCTGAGAGCACACGACGCACCTGTGGAAGGGCTCCCTGAGAAATGCCGAACCACAGAGCTCTTGGTGATGTAAAACAGCTGTCCAGAATATTTTACACGCTCACAACTGCAGCTTATCAGGAAGCCAGATTGCCTTCCTTGACCTAGGTTTCTTCCTACAGGATAGCATTGCTATTCAACTCCTCTTAGCTAACTCAATGGGAAAATCATCACGCTTGAAGACACTGCACATCTGAGCTATTAAAGACACCTCCCAGGGCTGGAGAGATAGATCAGAGGTTAAGAGCATTGTCTGCTCTTCCAGAGGTCCTAAGTTCAATTCCCAGCAACCTCATGGTGGCTCACAACCATCTATAATGAGATCTGGTGCCCTCTTCTGCAGGCAGAACACTGTATACATAATAAATAAATCTTAAAAAAAAAAAAAAAAGACACCTCATTCTCTCCTGGAAGGCAGGAAAGATATAGGTAGATGCTGGTGCTCTATTGCAGAACATAAGAGCATAGTTTGGTGTCGGGGAGGACAGCTGTTTTATTGAATAGTTCGCTTCTCAGAAGGGGCAGAACCAATACCTCCCGATTTAATGTCGGTCTTGAAAGGTTTCCTTGCTCTTAATCTACTTAGTTGCTCTGTAATTGAGGAAGGACTACATCAGTAGCTCACAATAAGGATCCAACCCTGAGAACTCCCATCTGTCTTAAACCCAGAGCAACAAGCTCTCAAAATACCGTGGGGGTTGGGGAAAGCAAACCCAGTGTTTTCTCCTGAGCCTGTAAGGACATTAGGAAATCTTACTTATAACTTCAAGCAAGCTTGACAGACTGCCTTTGTGAATTCTCCAGTGCTCACAAACTACTCCACACTTTCTTACCCAAATCCTTCAGAACTGCCTCTCCACCTATCCTAGCTTCTTTCCTGTGGTGGTGATAAAATACCCTGACAAAACAACTTAGGGAAGATGAAGTTTATTTCAGCTTGAAATTCCATGTGGCAGACCATGACTGCGGGGAAGTCGGGGCAGCAGGAACTTGAAGCAGATCACAGTCAAGAAGCAGAAAGATTGGGTGTGGTGGCTCACGCCTTTAATCCCATCGCTCAGGAAGCAGAGACACATGGATCTGTGTATTCAAGACCAGCATGGTCTTCATAAAGGGTTCCAGGGCAGCCAAGATTACAGACTCCATCTCAAAAATAACTGAACAAAACAACAACAGCAACAAAGATTTTCTTTTTTAAGCAGAAAGAGATGGGGCTAGAGAGATGGCCCAGAGACTTAGAGCTCTTCCCGCTCATCCAGAAGACCTGAGTCCAGTTCCCTGAACCACAATGACGTGGCAGCTTGCCTGTAACTACAGCTCCACGGAGATCTGACATCTTGGCCTCTGCAAGCACTGTGCACACACACACACACACATACATGCACATGCCCACACAGGCACACACACACACACACACACATTATAAAAAGGAAAAGGAGAGCACCCATGTTTATAGGCTCTCAGCTTGCCTTCTCCTTTCTAGTCCAAACCCAGGGAAGGTTGCTTCTCACTCGTAGTCTGCCTGCTCCCTAGTCTAAACACTTCTTCCCAGGCATGCCCATAGACTATCCTAATCTAGACTGTCTTTCATTAGGATTCTCTTTCTAGGAGATTCTACATTGTGCCAAGTTAACAGTCAAAGGGACCATCATACACCGTATTCCAAACTATCTGGTTTCCTTTCTTTGTTGCTCCTGAGTATAAATTTTTGCTCGCCAACCTATAAATCCTTCCTTTCCTCTTCCTACCTTGGTGGCCCCTTTGAAGACCCCTTAATAACTGGTAAGGTTGTAACCTGCAGTAAAGCAGGGACAAGAAGGTGTCACACCATTTTCTCAAAATTGTCTGGGTTTCACCCACGGTCATGGTTAATACTGTCAATTTGACAGGATCTCATATCACCTAGGAAATGGATTTCCAGACATGACTGTGAGGGAAGTCTAAATTAGGTAGCTGGAGTGGAAATACCCACCCTCAATGGATGGAGCATGGTTCTATGGTCTGGGTTCCCCTATCATTAAGAAGGAGAAAGATGGCATAACAAAATACATTAAAGAAGTTTATTATTTAGGAGTAAGGACTAACAGGGTGAAAACAACCATTTTCTTCTTCTTCTTCTTCTTCTTCTTCTTCTTCTTCTTCTTCTTCTTCTTCTTCTTCTTCTTCTCCTTCTTCTTCCTCCTCCTCCTCCTCCTCCCTCTCTCTCTCTCTCTCCCTCTCTCTCTCTCTCTCTCTTTCCTAAGTGTGCACACAGTGTGGCTGGCTGCTTGTCTCAAGTTCCCATTGATGTGACTTTCCCACCACATTGTTCTGCTCTCAAACTGTAAGCCAAAATGAGCCCTGCCCCCCTTTAGCTGCTTTATGGGGCATTTGGTCACAGCAGTGAGAAATGTTAATATGTCCACCGTGGTACGCTCAGAAGCATTCCCTCTGGTGGAGAGGAGGGAACAGGGATGAGCTAAGTGGGAAGCCAAACAGAACAAAGGCTGGAAATAGGCATTTACTGATCTTATCATACATAAAACTGACTCTGGGGCTGGAGTGTAGCTCAGAGATAGCTTGCCTGGTTCGAGCAAGGCCCTGGGCTTATCTCAGAATAGGGGAAGGAAAGTTCCTTAAGCGCATATAGTTTACACAACAGAATCGCATCATGGAACTTACAACTTCAATTCCAAACAAAACACAATGAACCCCAACTTCTGGAATCAGATTCACACAAAATGTAACTTGTTTTGCTGAATCTAAGTTCCCAGTCACACCTGTCATGCTCTCAGTTAGCATGCCTTTCAGTTCATCATGCATGCATGGCCCTTTTCTATATGCTGACTGGATCTTGTCATCAACACTCAGACTACTCCTCTGAAAAACAATGCTGTCTAAATGACACCCCCTTGAGTGGACAGGATTGTTTCATGCGCACCTTTGTCTCCTTCTGTCTCTTCTCATCATCCCGTGATGACTGAAGCAACTCTTTGGTGCAACACAATAAACACATTACAAAAGGAGGCTAAGACATGACAAGAGGAGAGCTGGGGAGATGGCTCAGCAGTTAAAAGCACTTACAGAGGACCCAGGTCTGATTCCCAGTATCCACATAGTTGCTTACAACCACCAGAAGCTTCCATACCAAGGGATCTGATGCCCTCTTTTGACCTCCCTAAGCACCAGGCACTCTGAGCATATGTACACACAAACCAAACACTCATACACATAAAATAAATTAATTTAAAAATTGAAAAGAGAAATGGGAAGGGAACTCTCAGGCATAAAAACTATCTTGGGGCTACCAAATACTAACATTAATTTTTTAAAAAAAAGGATAAAATCAAGATATGAACACAATACTTTTTAATCTTTTATTGAAATACCACAGGAAAAATTTAATGAGGCAGTGGGGGATATAGCAATACACAGATTATGTAGCCAAAAATCAAGAGAAAACCTGAACAAAAACTATAGCTTTACTTGCTTTTAGTTGCTGGCTTTTATTTTCAATTTTAGTGGTCACGTGGCTAAATAATATAGTTCCATTAGCTTTGCTATCAATAACATCTCTGAAATGTGGGTCGCCATGGTAACAGTTGCCTAAGATGCTTTTCATACACTTGGAGGTAACTGAAGCCAGCTGAAGTCACCAACCTTTTATCTAAGCCTGAATACGTTTGCAATGGATGACTTTTGACACCAGATGGCAAAAGCTTTCTCCTCAGAACATCCCAATGATGACATTTTCTAAAGGCTAAGGCACAGCCTGAAGTTAATGACAGACCTGGTTCACACATCCTGTTGTCCTGTTTCCTCAAGCCCTGGGACATTGGATTTCTTTCTCACTAGATGTCTCACTAGGCCTAACCCTAACCCTAACCCTTCAACCTAAGGATTCCCACCCCACCCCCAATCTAGGCCTCCTCATGGCTGAGATCTGCCTTGCTTTATCATCCCATAAACTCCCCTAAACTCCCTCCTTGAGGCAGGTTTGAGACCCTTTCCCCTAACTCTAATGCCCCCTCAGACATTAACTCTTCAGCGAAACTCATTCTTCCTGTAATTAGCATTTTGAGGGATATGCAAAACAAGCCTAATTCAGTACCACAGTTAGGAGGCTAAAGAGTAAAGCTTAGAGTGGAGTCTGGGAGGCCCCGTGAAAAAGCTGCAAAATTATCATATGAAAGGCATATGCTAATGAAAAATAGAAGGCTGGAATCACACACACACACACACACACACACACACACACACACCCCAGACCTCAAACCACACTGGGGCCAACTAAATCCAGCCCCTGGCACAAGAGCAGAGGCACTGCAGAGTGTCTGTAGGTGACCTGTAGCTCATTATAACAGTAAAACGTGAAGGCAGGGTAGAGATGTAATATGCTAATGAGTCCTGGGATACATGCAGTCGTATGTAGAACCACATGTGACAAGAGCAGGACCCAGAAAGACTGCACTGTGCAAATGACCCAGAAGCCTTCAGCAACTGATATAACCCTGCTCCACCCTTTATTTGGGTGTGGTCCCTTAATTTCCAAGCCTTTTCTTTGCTCCAGCCTACTTTCTCCTTTGGAAAAGTCTTTTTCTAAAAAGCTGCCCCTCCTTCTGATACTATTCATGTTTCTCTGTCTGATTTCCTGCTCCAGTATTTGAGAATCCGGAACCTCTTCCTAATGTGCCCACAAAACCCCAATATCTCCCAGAACCTGGCAGATTAAACACCCTGTAAATATGTATCGCTAGTTAATGGCAAAACACTCCACCTTCCTGCTCGAGCTTGCAACTACCCAGTGCAACAGGACACACTGACAGTTTACTCACAGTAGCCTGCGTCCCAACATTCAAACATCGTATTCCCAAGTCTCCCTCCTCCCTATGCTCTCAGCCTCTGGCAATCACCATTCCGCTCTTAAAGTCCACCCATCCGGTCTTTTCAGGTTTTCCATATGATGAGGTCATGCAGTGCTTGACTAGAAAGCCTGTGCCTGGCTTATTTCACTTGGCAAAATGGTTTCCAATTCCATCCCTGTTGTCACGACAACAGCATTTCATTCCCCTGATAGCTTAGAAGTATCCAGTGGTTTAAAGGGTTTTTGTTGTTTTTTTTTTTTTTTAAGTCCATTCATCAGTCAACAAACAGGTTCTTTCCATTCTTGGTTATTGTGAACAAGGCTTCAGTGAGCATGAGAGTGCAGACGCCTCTTAAACATGTGAATCTCATTTCTATTGGCTATAATTACCCAGCAGTGGGACTCTAAGTAGTTCTATTTTAATATTTAGGGAACCCCCACACTGTTTTCCATAATGCCTGCACCGATTTACATTCCACAGCACTATGTAAGGGTTCACTTCCATCCACGTTCTCTCCAGAACTCTTATCTTTGGTCCTTTTGATAATACCCTTCTTACTACAGTCGTCTCTTACCGTAGCTTAGCTTTGTAAATTATCTGAAAGTGGTGTTGGGTTGAATATTTTATAAACATTTTAAAAATAATTTTTTTATTTTGTGTGTTGTGTGTGTGTGGTGTGTGTGTGTGTGTGTGGTATACAGTTACCTGTGGAGTCCAGAAGAGGGTGTCAGTGAGCTGCCTAGTGGGGTTGCTGGGACCCAAATTCAGATCCTCTCCAGGAAGAGCAAAGTTTCCCTTCTTAACCACTGAGCCATCTTTCCAGCCCACAAATGTCCAATTCAAACATTTTTCAAATGTTCACATAGAGCTGAAGAGATGGCTCAGTGGTTAAGGTCTTGCCTCTGCCTACAACCCAAGCACTGTAGCAGATAGATTACGGGGGCTTACAGGCTGCCAGACCAGCCAAATAATATAGAGACCCTGCCTCAAAGAAATTAGAAGGCAATAGAAGAGGACACATGATATATTCTTCTGGCCTCTGAGTAGTGTGTGTGTGTGTGTGTGTGTGTGTACACTCCACAGAGTTGGATACTAGTGTTCTTTCAGAAAATGACTGTTTAGGTCTATTTGTGTATGTGTGAGACACTGGGGATTAAATCTAAACCTTTACTCACACTAGGCAAACATGTTATGAACTAAGCTGCATGCATCCCACCTCTATAGATTTTTTTTAATCTCTTTTTCTAATCCTGGTTCTTCTGGCAGTGGTCACAGGATGCATTTGTATTACTTTTATATGTCATATATGATTTCTTTCATCAATGTATATTGTATATTTTTCACTGTAGAAATCTTTCACCTTTCAGATTAAATCTATTCCTTGAGGTTGTCTTGACATCAATCTTTGCAATCCCCAGGTTAATGGGCCTGGCCTCAAAGGGGAAGCCATTGTGGCTGGGTTGGAGCAATACAGCAAAAGCAAGCTGAAGTATGAAACATTCCATCAGTATAATCCACACGGGAGGGCTGTTGTCAAAAGAATTGGCTTCTTGATTATCTTGTATACAAATCTGTGTCTTAAGCTTTATTATAAACTATATAATTAGCAACTTAAAATATTCCAAAACCCAGGGTTGAAGAGATGGCTCAGTTTTCTTGCCCTGCAGGCATAAGGACCTTAGTTAGTAACCTCCATAATTAGAATACAGCTTCGTTAGATCCCCAGAGTATCTCCCCAAGTAGTACTAGGGAGGCAGCAACAGGAGAATCCCGGAGCTTGCTGGCCAGCCAGAAGAGTTGATTCAAATATCTCCAGGTTCAGGGAGAGACCCTGTCTCAAAAAAATAACGTAGAGAAGATTGTGTAAGGCCTCTATACACAAGCACACATACCTGTCCATATACCACACAACTGTACACACACACACACACACACACACACACACACAAATGCAAAGAAATCCAGAAACTCATTGAACATTTGAAAGATTTGGACAAAGAAGAACTTAGAAGAGTCTAATATAATCCTAAGACTTTCCAGGGCTCAGGGGCCTCCCACACACTCCTTCCCAGTCGGACTGCTTCTCCTCTGCCCTGTGCCTAGTGTGGCTACTGAACCTTGCCCTATTCTCCCTCCCAAGTCTGTGATGCAGTGGTAAAAGTCTTAACTGCATGGTGTCTCTCCTGTGAGGAGAGAAGGTTGGGAACATATTATTTAATCTTTTCCCGTGTGGGTTACACTGATGGAATGTTTCATACCTCAGCTTGCTTTTGCTGTATTGCTCCAACCCAGCCACAATGGCTTCCCCTTTGAGGCCAGGCCCATCAACCTGGGGATTGCAAAGACTGATGTCAAGACAACCTCAAGTAAGGGGGGCGGGGGGTCTCCTGGGCATGTTT
Organism: Mus musculus; assembly: GCF_000001635.26. Classification (NCBI taxonomy): domain Eukaryota; kingdom Metazoa; phylum Chordata; class Mammalia; order Rodentia; family Muridae; genus Mus; species Mus musculus. The sequence continues at coordinate 137,787,739 of NC_000069.6, forward strand.
GTATGTGGATACATGTAGTATCTGTGCTAATAAAACGTGTGGTCAGGTTTTTGATAAATGCTTGAATGAACATGTTCTAGAGATGCAATATTCTGTGTGTGTTCTTTGGTGTGTGAGTGTCCTCAGAGGAAAGTGGGAGAAAGAATACCAGAGAAGAAAAAGCATGAGAAAACCATAATTGCCTCACGGACATCTTAGAAGTGAAGCAAACCCAAGCTGAACAGGAAGCAGCTGCTCTGCCTCCGGCCTTAGCGTTGTCAAGGCTACAAAGGCTGCAGTGTTTCCATCCACAGGATCCTGGTGTGGGAATGGGCATGGAAGAGCTGTGCAGGTACACACCTGTCACACCTGTAACCCGGCACTGGGAAGATGGGCTTAGAGTATCAAGAAGTCAGGGTTATCCTTGGCTACACAGCAGATTAGAGGCCAGCTCTGGGGTTCTGTCTCTAAGACCAACAACACAGATGAGTGAAGAGGAGCTAAGGAGGTGTATTGGAGACTTCATGGTGAGTGGACAGAGGTATGGACAAATTAGAGGCTTAATCCTTTGGAGCAAGACAGCAGCTATGTGTCTCAGGCTTATACAATTTTAAATTTCCACATCCATTATTGATTCACTCATTCATGTCACACGTGTGTGTGTGTGTGCGTGCGTGCACGCACACATGTGCGTGTGTGCACATGTGCCACAGTGTGTATGTAGAGGTCAGAGGATAACTTGCTGAAGCGAGTTGGTTCTCTCCCTCCACCATGTCAGTTCTGGAGATAGAACCAAGTTGTCAGGTTTGCCCCCTACCTGCTGAGCCATCTCACCAACCCTGACAAAGTTTGGGGTTTTTTTCTCAATTATATTTATTCATTTACTTGTAAGTTGGTATGCATGCATGCACCATGGGACACAGGAGTTGGTTCTCTTCTTCCAGAGTCTAGGTTCCAGGCGTAGAACTCAAGTCCCTGGTGCTGTGAAAAGCACCCTTCCCTCTAAGACATCTTGATGGCCCCCCTACTATTATTTAAAGGTTACAAACATTAGATAATAGAATATATGTATGTGTGATATATGTATGATATATTATATGTGTGTATATGTAAACATATATGTGAACATGTGCATGCACATACACATGGGCGTGCATTCTTTAGGCCAAATGAACACAGCCTCAAACCAATGTAACTTTGAAGGCCACTAAACTTCAGGTCCTCCTCTGGTACGCTGCCCTCTAGAGACATTTGTGTAGTGTAGTTCTGTACAAAGGCTTTGAATTTTTCAGAGTGAGGAAAGGAAACACAGTGGCCATTGCACCTTCTCTGGGCTCCCTGGAGCTTCAGTGTGCACCCATGCCTAGTCTAACCAGGCCTAAGACGTCGGTACAAAACCATAATCCAGACACACACTAGTTTCTCTAAGAGTCACATGCACCTCCTTAACAAACAGTTTACTTCATCACACATTTATATGAGCACAACCGAGGTTTTGGATAAGAGTTCTATTTGTACTGTCTGCAAAGCCCGTGGTTTAAAGGAGTCCCCCCCCAACCCAGTACAAAAGAATAACAAGCCTCCCTCGTGTGTCCCAGACCCCACATTTAACTGCTCATGGACCGAACGTGCTGTCAACCACCTTCTCTCATTTGCAAGGCACAGGATGAAGGGGAAAGTCATTATCTGCTCAAGGCCTGATTCCACAGCTTAAATGCCTGGCTGGTTCCCCACACACTCCACTGGGAAGCACAGGCACAGAATGGCTAGGGCATCTCATCTTTCCGGTTGGGAAGTTAAAATAGGGCATCTCATCACCATAGTTACAGCCATTCTGTCAGTAGTGCTGAGCCCTTGTGAACCCAAAAGATCAGTTAAGAGTCCACCAGGAACAGTGAACCACTGCTCCACTGTGAGCTGATAGCCTCAGAGGGGCTCGCTGCAGCCCTAGAAGCCTCGGCGCAAGTCCTTGAAGATGATAGGCCAGCCAACACAGGGAAGGAGTGTTTTAAATGTGTTCTCCAACATGCAAAATGAGAAAACGTGGTGTGAACTTGAACTTACTTTACAAATTAATTAGGAGATGCAAATATTGGGCCTGCAAGAAGACTCAGCAGGTAATGGCACTCGTTCGTTGCCAAGGCTGACTCCCTGGGGACCCGTGTGTTGAAAGGAAAGAACAAAATGCTCAGAGCTGCTCTCTCATTCTACACATAGGCTGTAGCACATGCACCTCACACACACACACATACACACACATACACACATACACACATATACACACATACACACACATACACACTCATATACACACACATATACACACATACACACACACACATACACACACATACACACTCATATACACACACATACACACACATACATACACACACACACACATACACACTCATATACACACACATATACACACATACACACACACATAACCACACATACACACTCATATACACACACATACACACATATATACACACATACACACACATATACACACATGCACACACACTAAATAAATGAGTGAAATCTAACATTTCGAATGTATCTTTGAAGAGATACAATGCTTGTAAGGATGAATAGAAGCATAACTTACATTAATACTCCCACTAGATATATTTAAGATTAAGAGAATTAGGATTGGAAGATGGCTCGGTAGACAAACCACTTGACCCAGAAGCATGGAATCAGAATCCACACGAATGCCAAGTAGTCATGGTGCTCTTTGTAATCCCAGCCTTCTGGACGCAGTGACAGGGAAGACTCCTGGAGTATGTCACTAGGCCAGCCATATCAGCAAGCTTTGGATCCTGGCCCAGTGACTGTAATAGGGAGTAATCCAGTAAGTCTCCAGATGTCTCCAGACCTCCGCACGTTTTCGCATATACCTACAAGCTCCAACATATATGCAAGCATGGATATACGCAAGCATGCATATCACACACATACATCATTTTTGAAAAAGTTAGAAGAATAAAACTTGGAAGAAATAAGATATATAACCCAAAAGTACATACAATGCAGATGAATGCATGCATGTGCCTGGCCTGTATTCAGTACTTCTATGTGATAGACATAATGGCTATAGGTGATATAATACCCTCATCTTAAAATTAATTATAAGTCAATCAGGAATTCTCTGTCTCGCTCTCTGCTTTATTTTGATTTTTTTTTTGTTGTACATACTAAACTGTATGTAGCTCAGATGGCTTTGAACTCATGGTCAGCCCTCTGCCTTTCCAGTGCTGGCTTTACAAGTGTGGACCATCATGCTGGGCCTGTTCCAAATGAAAATGTAATTATCCAGTACAATAAATGTTAAGTGAATGCTATATGCAAATAATTATGAGACTCCAAAAGAAAGAATAAATCCTTGGAAGGGATCTGGGGCTCACAGAGTAGTGACAGCTATTTAGACTTCTGACAGTAAAGCACCCATACTGACCCCTGCTCTGAAAAGTCATCTCTGGTGTGCAGTGAATAAAGTCATGGATGTAGGAGATGCTGGATCCTGGGCTGCAGGACCAGAAGCTGGGGCAGGAGAGGGAACCTGGAGTCAGATGGAGCCCAGTCCTTAATGGGCTTTGTAGGCACGAAGGAACCAGTGGGATTCTAGACAGAAAGCAAGACTGTCAGGTTTGATCACAGTTGTCTCTCTAGATAAGTTACAAAGAATAGGGACCCACCCTAGTGTGGAAGGAACATGCCTGGCACACATGAAGTCATGGGTTCAGTCTCCTGCATCAGTTAAACGGAGTGTGGTGGTACACACCTCCAATCTTGGTGTTAAGCAGCAGGATTCATTTAGGGACATCCTCGGGTACATATGGAGGTAGAGGCCAGCCTGAAATACATGACACCATCTCCCAACAAAAGAAGAATTCAAGATAAGACACCTTTTTTTTATTTGACTCTTGTGCGTGCTATGCTTCAGAAACCCAAACCTTGCTTCTATTTAGAAGTCAGAGATCCTTTTCAAGACTCCCTAGGGAATAAATTAATTCATGTGGTTATAAGGTGTTTTAGGAATTGGGGATGTGGAAAGAAGAAATGACAGAACCAAGAACAAAAGAGGGAAGGACCCAGAAAGCAGGAGGGACGCCAGCAGGAAGGTGCCCTGCATGGTGTTTCCTGGGTAACAGACATCTTTCTCACCTCCCTTGCCGTCCTTGCCCACCGATGGGTCAGACACCCGAGACAGTATTGAATGCCAGCAGCAGTCTAAGCAATGGACACAACCACAGCCACTCCTATCAGCCCGGGGAGCCAAGGAGACAAAAGGAGTTTTCAAGAGTGACAGAAACAGGGTTTGAGGGGTCAACTCCCATCCCTAGGGTTGATGTCCTGCAAATGTGAGAGAGGGTACTGAATCAGATTTGGAAAAAAAAAAGATACAGTTATCAGTGTCTTCAGATACTATGCTAAGTTGACATACCCTGTGCATCATAACACAACGGCACTCTGGTTTTCTTGTTTTGCAGAAGTGGTAACAGACCTAGGGGATACTCCTAAAATCACACAGCTAATGAGTGACTCAAAAATAACTGGAGACAAGTAGGTGTGGGGGCGGTGGGGGATGCGTAAATTCTGAGTGTGCATATATAAGTGTGTGCATGTGTGTGATTATTCTTGCCAATGTGTGCATCTATAGAAACTGGACGTCAATGTGAAATGTCTTCCTTTACTAGGGTCCACTTTTTTTTTTTGAGACAGGGTCTCTCACTAAATCCAGAGCACATCACTCTAGCAGCTCTGCTGGTGAGTCAGGGCGCATCTACAATCCCCCTGTCTCTGCATCCCATCATTGGGATTACAAGATTATGCCAACATGTCCGGCTTTTATGAGGGGACTGGGACTCAAACTCAGGTCCTCTTAACTACGCAACAAGCACTTTACTCACTGAGACATCTCCCCAGCCCCCATTTCCTGTTTTCATTAATTTGCTTGTATGTGTGCATGCATGTGTGGACCATTTCAGGGTGATACTAATGCCTGATTCCAGAACAGCAAATAAAACCTATAAAACTATACGTGCTGTGGTTTTCTCTCCTAGCCATACTCACAGTGTAGAATGGTGTGTCTCCAACCTCATTGCACCAACCACCTTGGGTTCTTAATGTTGACTCTGGTTGAGTAGCTCTAGGGTGGGAATTGGCTTTTCTTTCTTTCTTTCCTTCTTTCTTTCTTTCTTTCTTTCTTTCTTTCTTTCTTTCTTTCTTCCTTCCTTCCTTCCTTCCTTCCTTCCTTTCTTTCTTTCTTTCTTTCTTTCTTTCTTTTTCGAGACAGGGTTTCTCTGTGTAGCCCTGGCTGTCCTGGAACTCACTCTGTAGTCCAGGCTGGCTTCAAACTCCGAAATCCACCTGCCTCTGCCTCCCAAGTGCTGGGATTAAAGGCAGGAGCCACCACTGCCCAGCTAGGGAACTGGCATTTCATACTGCTCACCAAATAGCTCCTAGATGATCTGAGTTTCTGACAACATCATGATTAGCAAAGCTGTCATGAGCAATATTTCTGTGGTTGTGAGTTCTGTGTTACAGTTTCCCACGAAAAAGTGGGAGTACTCTCCTCTGTCTTGAGCGCTGGGTCACAGTATGACCCATAATATATGGTCCTGAGGGTAGAACCCAGGTCTCCTTGCATGCTAGGCAAGTACTCTACCAATTGTTATATCCCTAGCCCTATTCTTTAACCTTTGTAATTCACCCTCATGTGGTGTGTGTGTGTGTGTGTGTGTGTGTGTGTGTGTGTGGCACATACCACTGCCATCCAGAAAAGGTCAAAAGACAACTCTCAGAAATTGTTTCTCTTCTTCCACCTTGTGAGATGGAACTCAGGCCACCAGGTCTATGTGCAAACTCCTCTACCTACTACTGAACTACCTCACTGGCCACAGTGTTCTTTTTAGGAAAAACAAAGAAAAACTGTAAACTGGGATGGCCTCTGTGGTCCCAGTAACCTGAAGACTGAAGTAAGAGAATTCTCACAAGCTCAAGGGCAGTGTGGGCTACAGAGTGAGACCTTGTTTCAACACCCAGGCAACCAAGCTATGAAGCGTACTGTGCAGGAACACAGCAGTGTGGCAGTTTGACAGAATAGAGGACTATGAAGGCTCTAGGAAACTGGGGATTTCCTACTGACAGTGCTCTGTAAGCCCTTGCTGGTCTGCATTTAATCGCAATGCAGTTGTAGCTGCAAACTTCAATTCAGACAGGCATTAATTACATCTCTGTGGCCTGAGTGCTAAGCACCAGCAGTGGTCTGGTGTACTATGATCAAGTACCAACAGTGGTCTGGTGTACTGTGATCAAGTACCAGCAGTGGTCTGGTGTACTGTGATCAAGTACCAGCAGTGGTCTGGTGTACTGTGACCAAGTACCAGCAGTGGCCTGGTGTACTGTGATCAAGTACCAGAGGTCAAAGCAGAGGGAGTGAATGGGAAAGGGGACAAACTTCCATTTTTTTCTGCCTAAAAGGCAGGGGGTTTTTTTTTGTTTGTTTGTTTTGTTTTGTTTTTTTGTTCTTATTTTTGTTTTTACAATACATGCATGGTACATAACAGCACTAAGAATAAAGCCACTTTTCTGAACCCAGAAAGGATGAGAAGGGCCTTCTAGGACAACGCTGCACAGCCCATAATTCTTCTTGAACAAAACTGAACACATTCAGTCACTACTTGATTTTAATTTAGTCTCTGTTGCCAAGGAAACATCAATATCTGAGTATATCCAAGGGAAATCTTTCTTCTTTCGTGATTTTGAAGGAATTGTTTATTGAGGGAACAGCGACTGAGTTTATTCAGTAGACAGCCTTAGCACCAGTCTCTGGGTGAATCTGCTGGGTCTTCTTGTGCCTCGGTTTCCTTAACAGATAAAGTAACATGATTTTCTTACTGTAGTGCAAAGTAAATGATTAATACTGGGCCTGCTCCCTTTAACGGGTGTATGGCTTGACATCTCACTGGACAGGTCAGGAACCTGTAGATTTTAAGGAACCTCCTGATTCTGACTAATTCCCGGGAAAGGAAGGCAACAAAAGAGTCCCTGTTTACCAGTGTCACGTTGTCACATGTATGTCACGTGGCACGTTCCATGTTGTAATCCCAGGCAAAGGGAGGAGAAGCTTAAGGGCAGCCTTGCCTATGGAGACCCCTTTCTCATCAGCAAAAAGGAACTCCGTTTTCTCCTTCAGCAACGCAAACACTGCTGCTGAAATAAACTGAGGAAACCTGAGCTACAGAAAGATTCTTTTTTCCAGTTATACAATCATAATTTTTGTCTGCCCCTAATTTATTTATTTATTTTATTTATTCTTTACATCACAATCACAGCCGCCCCACCCCCCATCCCCTGCATCTCTCCTCCCAGTCAGCAAGATGAGTAAAGGCATTGGTGGCTATGACTGATCACCCAAGTTCAATCCCTGCAACTCACAGGATAGAAGCAGGGAATTACCTCCTGCAAGCTGTTCTCTGACCTCCATACAAATGCTGCGGCATTAAAGCACACACGCGTGCACATGCACACACACCGCGAATACAAAATATTTAATAAAATATATAATTCAACTTTTTTCTGTTTCATGATACTTCAAAACTTCCAGCAAAGGAGAACCACAGCTGAGGCCAGCAACCGAATCCTCTGTGTCCTCAGTCATCGGGGACATGGCTGCAAACAAGAGCAAAGTCAGATTACATGTGACATTGCACAGGTACAGTTCCAGCATTCAGGAGGTAAAGGCAGGATCGTCAGAAGTTTAAGGCCATCCTCAGCCAGGGAGAGAGTTTATGAGAGCCAGATGCCTCTGCAGTTGAAAACCTACACTGGTCTTCCAGAGGACCAGAATTCAGTTTCCAGTAACCATGTCAGGTCGCTTACAACCACCTGTAACTCCAACTCCAGGGCATCCAGAGCCCTCTTCTGACTTCCCTGGCAAGCACACACATTGTGGCATGCACTCACACATGGTCATGCATGCACATACACATATACATAACTCACTAGAGTTAATTTCGTATAACATTGTAGGGCTATAGGCAATGTTAGGAAGACTTACATTAATTTTCTTAAACATATTTCCGTCAACGTTTAGGATTATAATATCTAGAGCACATTTGAAACCTCTTCCTCTCCTCCACCCACCCACATACTTCTTTCATTATTACTTTGTGGTAGTTGTGGAGCATGCTCAGATCTTGGTGAGACCTGAGTTCAAGCTCAGGTCGTTAGATTCTCCCCCCGCTGTGCCACTTTGGCCCCAGTATTTTTGATGCAGAGTACAAAATAACAGCCTACAGCTTGGCCACATCTCTGATGCTATGGCTATGTCAAACACTGGGTGTTCTGAATTTTCTAGAACACATGCCAACCATGAGACGGCTATGGGCAAAAGTATGAGTCAGGTATAGATCATGAATTGCCATGGTGACCTTAGTGAGGGTGAGGCCATGACTACCAACTAGAGGTACAGTGGTGTTTCACGGATAAAGGGGGTAAGGAAATGAATGTGCCTGATAAACTCAAATTAGATGTACTCCCAGCCAACTTCCCACATGCAGCCTTTCGCTGACAGTTGATTGGAGAACAAACAGGACTGGGAAGAAGTCAAAAACCGAGAACGATCCCAGCCAACTGGAACCAAAATACCTTATTTTGAGTGTGCTTGCAAAGGCCCTTTGCTTGTGAGAATTGAATGTCAGTAAAGTTTAAACTTGATCTATTTACCTTCCTGTGAGTCTGCCTCTGATTAAAAGTGACTGCTTTCTCATGCCAGACAACTTTCACATAACCACTTTCGGCATGATGCCTTCATGTGAAAGACGGTACTGTGTTTTTTAAGCCTTGGCTGGCACAGGCAAGTGTGTTCTCCTGCAGCCTGGAGAGAACAGAATGAGTTTAGGGCAGAGAAAGAGCAAGAGAACTTTCTCTGCTTTCTTTGGCACGGGAGTTTGTATAGAAGGGATGAGGCTAGCTCAATAGAAGAGTGGTTGTCTAGCAGGAGAGAGGTTTTGCAGTCCATCTCCAGCATTGCCAGAGAAAGTAAAAGAACACTCTTAGATACCCAAGTCTCGTGGAGAATAAAACATGCTGTGTCATACTTGCCAGCAGTGAACTGAACCCTGAACTAAGAATCTACAAGGTAGACTCATTAGGTCATTTGCATAAGTCGGTTACCAAAGATTTGCTTTGCAAGGCATTGGCAGACAGGTCTTGATGACAAAAAGGATTGAAGCATCAGAACAACAAGATGGGAAGCCGGGGAACATCCAACTGGATGCAGAGTCGCAACCACCATGGTCCTACAGGAGCCTGGAGGAAAGGACAAGGACGATGAGTAGCAATAGAGCCTGGGATGCCTCCAAACCAACCAAACACGCAATAGCTCTTTCTCACCCTCTTGCTCTCTGGTTGTCTTGCCTCCCTCCCACTTTAAATCTGTTTCTAGCTATAGTAGAAAAGGAAAAGGCGAGGAAAAGCTTCAGAAATAGCAGGACCCAAATCCATGACACTCTGGCACTGAACGGAGAGTTCTTTTTCAATCCTAATGCACTGGAGAGTCATGGCCACATTTGGTACCCACGTATTATCTCCTGAAAGCCAAAGGTCAAAGGCCCAGGCTGGAAATGTAGCTCAACTGGTAGAGTAACTATCTAACATGTAAGAAGCCCTGGGTTCAGTCCCTAGCATTTCATAAAACTAAGTCCACCTGTGATCCCAGAACTCAGTAGGTGGATTCAGGAGAAGGTCATCCCCACTATACAGTGAGCTGAGTTGAAAGCCATCCTGTGATACATGAGACCCTGTCTCAAAGCAAAAGAAAACAAAGCCAAAGTGAAGGCCTGTCATAGATGAGCCTCTTTGTAGTCTAACTGTGCATATGCTTTCAATTACTTCAATTGTTTGATTGCTTCATTTAAGCAATAAGAACTGATAGAAAAGATTTTTAGCACCCCAATTAAGTCAATGTTAGAAGTCAGAAATGGGACCAGACTTAATGCAAGCTTGAAGCCAGCCTCAACTACATAATGACTTCTAGACCAGAAGGGACTATATAGGTAGGCCCTGTGTTTTAAGACAAAACAAAAACAAACAAACAAACAAACAAAAACAGGGCTGGGCATAGTGGCTCATACCTTTCATCCCATCACTCAGGGGACAGAGGCAGGCAGTCTCTGTAAGTTTGAAGCTAACCTGATCTCCATAGGAGTTCCAGGCCAGCCAGGGTTACATGGTGAATTCCTAAGAAGATAAATAAATGTAAGGGGAGACAGAGAGACAGAGACAGAGACAGACAGAGAGAGAGAATCAAAAATCAAAGCCTGGGCTATACAGTGAGATCAAGAGTGATTCAAAGCAAACAAGCAATCCATTTGCTACTGATTTTGTGACCCAGGTAACTCTCTAAACCTGTTCCCATATCTGTATATGGGGGTGATTATACTGCCCTCCACATAAGGCTTTATAAATAGAAGATGGTAATATATTAAGGAGAACAGGTGTTGAGACAGTGTCTCATACAGTGGGCTAGCCTCAGACTGACTATGAAGCTAAGAATGATCGTGAACTCCTGATCCTTCAACTCCACCTCTCAAATATTGAGGTCATGCATATGGTCCACCCCACTGAGCTTACACAGTGGTTAGGAAAATATCCTACATATGAAAGGAGTTTAGTAAATGTTCAGTCTTCCACTTGATTCCCATTTGTTAGACTTGGGGTTTTTTTTATTATTTTAAAAATTATCTGTATGCGTGCATGTTTGTGTGTGTGTGCTTGTGGGGTGGAGGGAGGGGCAGTGTACATGTACATGTATCCTTGGAGTCCAGAAGAGGATATTGCATCCTCTGGAGCTGGAGATACAGGTGATTGTAGGCAGCCTGATGTTGGTACTGGGAACAGAACTCAGATCTTCTACAAGAGCAATATGTTTGTATACCCTCCTCACGATTGATTCACCTCTCCCAGACCTTATTTTTGCTTTTAACGACAACATTCCCAGCTATTTCTTTCTCCTAGAAAGGACATTTTGTCACAGAAAAACGGGAATAGAATAGAATATCATAGAAACCTAATAGAGTAGAAATCAAAATGTAGGGACATCAAAACAAGCTTATTTTGAGCAGAACATTACATGCCATAGATTAGCTGGTGGAGACTTTTTAACACCTTCAGTGGCTGCTGTGTGACAGATCTAAGCTGATCTCATAGACCTCTGTGAGACAGGGGCTCTCCCTTCACCACTGCAGAGCGAGCGCCTGCTGGCTGAAATGGAGCTTAGCTAGAGAGAAGCGGCAGAGAAAGCAAGCAGAGAATCCTCCAAGCAGAGATCTCATGCAGACTCTTGGAGAACTTACAAACCACCCCACTTAAAGGCTTGCCAGCAGCTCAATGTCAAGCACTACTCAAAGCAGCTGCCATCAGAAGGTCCACAAAAGAGCCAGCATGATGACTTTGAGTGTAAAAATACTTGCCACCAAGCCTCATTACCTGAGTTTGAGCCCTAGGTAATCTCATGTTGGAAGAAGAGAACCAACAAGAAGAGAACCAATTCCCACACTCATATCTTAACACACAGAAAGAAAGAAAGAAAGAAAGAAAGAAAGAAAGAAAGGAAGGAAGGAAGGAAGGAAGGAAGGAAGGAAGAAAGAAAGAAAGAAAGAAAGAAAGAAAGAAAGAAAGAAAGAAAGAAAGAAAGAAAGAAAGAAAGAAAGTTTTTAATAAATTTAAAAGAAAGTTTCCCCACGCATTGCAAAGCCACTGTGGACAAGGGAGACCAAAGGATCCCTGTTCTAAAGCATGCAGGCATAAGCTAAACTTGCTCCTTTAGTTGCCAAGAACTTATTAGTTTGTCTGTTATCTGTATATTTCTTTAGGGTAGACAGGGTCTTACTGTGTAGCCTAGGCTGGCCTGGAACTATACATGGAGACCAGGCTGTTCATATTCTCTTGTCTTTGCCTTCTGAGTGCTGAATTGAAGGCTTGCTTTTATGCTCTCTAGAAGTTCCTGGGCAACTTAGACTTCCCCATCTTGCAGCAACATGAAGAAAGGTCTCTACATCTCTAGGAGACACCATGAGTTAATGGTGCATGCAAAGGTAAACCAAGGACCCCTATGCTCAAAGGTTAGTACCAAGTGATGTCTATTCAATGCATTTGAAGGTGCTCCAGGGAGCACCTGCCATCCCACCTGGGATTCAACCTGAGAGTCTTCATAGTAAAGTCAAAGAGACCTCCAGAAATCATCTTCAACCATCAGAAGCCAGCTGTATTTGTTTACTGGCTTTGTTTGTTTGTTCATTTGTTTGTTTTTGAGGCAGGCTCACATAAAGCTGGCTTTGAATTCTATAACTAACCAAAGGTAAACCTTTTCCATCTGCCCCCATTTCTGAATTGCTGGGATGCTTACTACACTCAATTCAAAGATTTTAAACCTATAATCTTTTAAATATATATATATTTTTTATTTATAGATACACATAATATATGCAATATATCATTATATACAATATATTAGATATACAATGTATAATGTGTGTGTGTGTGTGTGTGTGTGTGTGTGTACACACATTAAACATTTTACCCAGAGACTCTCACCCGTCCTCAAGCCTAGAATCTTCTGTAATGCCTGATGCTCTTTTCTCTTTGAGGTAAACCCTATAACTTATTTTTCTGCAAGTTCCATAGACCACAAACCTGCCTCTCTGGCAACCACAAAACAGTATGTTGTGGTGATGGCACCACTTTGACATAGTTGCCTCTAGGTGGAAATTTCTAATTTCTACTAGTAAAATAATCTGGGTTGGGGATGTAGCTAAGCAGCAGATACTTGCTCAGATGGAGGACCTCCCACTTCAGTTGTCAGGATGTGGAGAATGCAGGCAGATGCCACCGTCTCTAGACAAATGATCTTTATTCTTTTTTTTTTTGTTTTGTTTTTTTTTTGTTTTTTTGAGACAGGGTTTCTCTGAATAGCCCTGGCTGTCCTGGAACTCACTTTGTAGACCAGGCTGGCCTCGAACTCAGAAATCCGCCTGCCTCTGCCTCCCCAGTGCTGGGATTAAAGGCGTGTGCCACCACGCCCGGCGCTCTTTATTCTTTACATTTACAAACATGTTTGGTTTTCGTGTGTCATAGCCAGCACAGATCACAGCATCTGTGTGGGTGTCAGAGGACAACTTTTTGGAGTCAGTTCTCCTACCATGTGAGTTTCAGAGAATGATCTCAGGTCTCCAAGGTAGGCAAAAAGAGCCTATACATGCTGAGCCATCTCTCTTATTATTAATATCCTTTTTAATAAAACTATCTGAAATACAAATGTTAAAATGCAATAACCCATGCTTAAAGCTAAAGTGTACATGCCTTTTTAGTTAAGCCTTGTTCCTCTTCCAGCTAAACCTGGACAAGATGATGGGCTTTGTAATCAAGACATAGGTCTTAAGTGTCTCGTGGCCTTGTATAGTAAGGATTGCTTTAGCTTATCACCCTGTACTCCTACCCAGTGCACCTTGGGGGGAAAAGGAAGGAAAGGGGGGAAGGAGGAAGGAAGGAAGGAAGGAAGGATGGAAGGAAGGAAGGAAGGAACAAATGGATGAACGAACAAATAAAGGAATGAAGGATACAAGGGAGGGAGGAGAGAAAAAGAAAAGAAAAAAATATCTCTACAGCCAGCATGACTGCTCATGCCTGCAAGCCCAGGACCTGAGACACTAAGGCAAGTGGATCTGTACAGCCAGTTTGGACCACGGTAAGAAAAAACTCTGCCTCAAAAACCAGAATCAGAATTCATTCCCTAAGAACACCTTAAACAACTTAGTGTCAGAAGCCTCCTAAACCAGACTCTGGCTACTGATAAGATACAAGGGTGTGGCTCCTGAGAAGCCCCACCCACAGCACCTGCACTGGGTGCCCCCTTCCTTAGGCACTCTCTCCTTTAATGCCAGTCATTAAATCTGCATTAAAGGTGTTGCCTCAGAAACTCTAACTTTGCTTCCTACTGACGCAGCCTGGAATTTCTGTGCTGCAGTCAGGTCGTCTCTGAAACGACTCAGCACCCCCAATGAGCAGTTGCTGCTCTGCCTACCATGACAAAGGGTGTCACGCCCACTCATCCCAGGCTTGTGCAATGCCCTCAGAACACGGTCAGGGGATCTGTGCACACACAGGGACCTTGATTCCCTTGCCTTGTAGTCTTGAAGTTAAGCCACTGTTGTAACTCAACAGTCCACTCAGTGGGGTACAGAAGAAGGTAGTAGGAAGGAAGCCACATTGAAAATGGTGCCTGTGAACTGCAGATAGGATATGGGGACAGGTTTGGAAGGAATGTCATTGTCCTACTTTCTGGGACTTAGTCATGATTGTCAGTTTCCCTACAGAGATGTGAAAGGCAGCCTTGAGGTAGTCGAGCTGTGAACCTTGTCGCAAAGGAAAAGCAGAAGATGCTGGAGGGAAGGAAACACAAAACACACACTCTGAGAAAGCAAGCACAGAGCCAGTAAAAACACACACCCAACACTGGCAAGCGTGACTCCGTCTTACCTCATACCTAGACAAGCCGCCATCACTGAAAATGTTCCTCTCAGATGGGCCAGGCATGGTGCCACATGCCTGTAACCCCAGACTTGAGTTTCAGTCAGGAGGGTTAGGGGTTAGAAGCTAGTTTGTACTACATAATAAAAACCTATCCAAAACCAACAACAACAAACCAAAAAACTAATTTTTTTCTGAGTTGTTACGAGTACTTTTTAAGAAGTGAGTCACCTGTTTGTCTTAAACTCACCCTGCAGCTTTGCCTGACATTAATATCCTTGTGCTCTTCTCTTCAAAATACACAGGAAAGCAAAACACAGGAAGGATCATCTAGGAATTTCAGAGGCCCGGTGACATGTCACCTGACTGTTCAGCACTATTTCTGGCTGCTGACTGTGGGCGTAAAGTACCAGGTCTGTCCAAAAGGGCCGTCACCTAAGTCGGAAGTGACCACATGACCTCTACCCGCACTGTCCAACAGAAGAGAAACTGGGCCCAAGAGGCTGTTGAAATGTAGATCTAACTTTGTTTATAGACCTTAAACTCATTATACAGACGAGGTTGCCTTTGACCATGTGGCCATCCTCCTGCTCCTGTCTCAAGCGCCAGTATGACATAGGTGTGTACCACCATCCTGGGCAGTTCACTTAAAATTCATACGACCTTGTATAGTTGAATCACCAAAATGGTACAAACTGTACAAATTAGCTATTTTACAATTATGTCCACATTCACTGTGACTCACTAGGAAAAGAAGTGTTAGAAATAAAAGGAAATGACTAGAATTTTACTATCAACCAATAAACAAAAATCAACACAAGAAAAGATAGGTTGAGCGGGTAAAGGTGTCTCTACCAAGCTTTATGACCAGAGTTTGATTCCTGGGGACCCATACTTTGAAAGGAAGGACCTGACGTCAGAAAGTTACCTCTGACCTACACAGGCGCACCATAGCACAGGTGCTGCCACATATATGCATACAAATACATAAAATACGAAAGAAAATGTGAAAACACAATGGCCCATACCTGTAATCCAAGGCCCAGGAGGCCAAGGCAGGAGGACTGTAACCAAATCTTTGTCATCGAAGATCATAGTATATTCTAGGCCACTAGGGCTAAATGGCTAGATGCTATCTTTAAAACAATAAATACAAAATACGTGGATGGATGTATCTTAGGGTTTCTATTGCTGTGAGGAAACACCATGACCTTGGCAACTCTTATAAAGGAGGGTGTACTGGCTAGTTTTGTGTCAACTTGACACACCTGGAGTTATCACAGAGAAAGGAGCTTCAATTGAGGAAATGCCTCCATGAGATCCAACTGTAAGTTATTTTCTCAATTAGTGTTCAAGGGGGAAAGGCCCCTGGTGGGTGGGACCATCTCTGGGCTGGTAGTCTTGGGTTCTATAAGAGAGCAGGCTGAGTGAGCCAGGCAAAGCAAGCCAGTAAGGAACATCCCTCCATGTCCTCTGCATCCGCTCCTGCTTCCTGGCCTGTTTGAGTTCCAATCCTGACTTTCTTTGGTGATGAACAGCAATGTGGAAGAGTAAGCTGAATAAACCCTTTCCTCCCCAAGTACTTCTTGGTCATAGTGTTTGTACAGGAATAGAAACCCTGACTAAGACAGAGAGAGACATAGTAGCATGCAGGTAGATATGGTTCTGGCATTGGACCCAAAAGGTCTACATCTTTATCTGCAGGCAGCAGAGAGAGAGCAGACTTGAGCTTCCTAGACCTCAACGTTTACCCCCCACACACACAGTGAGACACTTCCTCCAGCAAAGCCATACCTCCTAATAGTGCCACTCCCTATGGGCCAAACATTCACACTCACGAGTCTATGGGGGCCATTCCTATTTAAACCACCACAGGATATATAAGCAATTGGCTTAAAAAGAAGTAAAAATTGTCAAGAAAAATTGGAGATAACAGTTCAGTTTCACAAATGATATTAAATGGTTGCCCGAGTCTTCAGAGACTAACAAATGATGGGGAATAATGTGGTTTATAAATAAAATAGTGTTGATCCTAGAACAGCCTTTCTGAAAAGCAGTGACATTTATCAAAAATCTTAATATCTCTCTCTCTCTCTCTCTCTCTCTCTCTCTGTGTGTGTGTGTGTGTGTGTGTGTGTGTGTCTTCTTTTAGGCAGGGTCTCATATAGCTCTAACTGACCTCAAACTTCCTAAGTAGCTAGAGATAACCTTGAACTCCTGAGCCTCTGCCTCCTAAGTCCTGGATTAAAGGCATGTGGCAGTGTGGCCGGCACAAACGATTCTTCTGCCTCACCTTTTCACCCCTGCCCCAATGGCTTTCTCTCTGTGTGAAGTAAAAATTGATAAGGCCTTGTGAGTGACATAAATGTATTTTCCAACGAACTGCATCGCTGGCTGAAAACATCTCTGCTCTGAACTCAAGCTTAGATGTTAAGTTATTTTCTTTCTATGAGAAAACAGAGGAAATAAAAGCTGAATAGGACAGGTTTGTTACAACATCACTTTGCGCTGGTTAGTTTCTCTATCCAGGAAGGGGAAATCTAAATTGAAAAGATGTCTCCATCATATTGGCCGGTAGGCAAAACTGGCTCTTTAACTTGATTGATGGCTGGTGTAAGGGCTCAGGTAGCAGGAGGTGGTGCCCTCCTGAGCACGCCATCCTGGGTCTATAAGAATGCAGGCTGAGCAAGCCATGGGGAGCAAGTTTCCTTCGTGGCCTCTGCTTTAGTTTCTGCTTCCAGTTCCTGCCTTGAGTTCCCACTTGACTTCATGCTGGTCTGTGACTAGAGTACAAAAGATAACCCCTTTCCTCAACTCTGGGATTAAAGGCATTTGCCACCACTGACAGACTGAGAGGTTTATTTTTATTGTATGTGTATGAGTGTTGGTCTGCATACATCTAAGGGCACCATGCCTGTGCCTGCCACCCTCAGAGGTCAGAAGACAGCACTGAGTCCCCTGAAGCTTGGGTTACAGGCAGTTGTGACCTGCCAAGTGAGGGAAGGGAACAGAACCCTGATCTTCTGCAAGGGCAGTAAGCACTGTGAACCACTGAGCCATCTCTCCAGTCCCCATTTCCTTGGATTTTTAAGGTAGTGTTTAACTGTAGCAAAGGAACCAGTGGCAACCCTCTTGCCTCTCCTCAGGAGCTGAAATTACAGGTATAATATCACATTGGAGTTTGTTTGCTTGCTCTCTCTCTCTCTCTCTCTCTCTCTCCCCCCCCCTCACCATTTTTCTCCACTGCATAAATTATCTTGACTATCAAAAGAAACTACAAATTCTATTTTCAAAACACAGAGAGTGACATCTTTCTTCCAAGATGCATTTGCACCACTGACATCTCTGAAACATAAAAATGGGAACTAATCTTGCTTGGCTCCCAAAATGTCTTGGACAATGATGCTAAAACATTAATGCCCACACTTGGGTTGCCAGAACCTGTTACAATGGAGACGATGCTGTCAAGGGTCTCTTGGAGTCACAGTCAAGGCAGGGGCTCACCAACTGCTGCAGAAGTTGTATTCCCGATACCTACAGCCCAGCAGCCATGACTTCAGCCCGCACCCACACTGGGCAGCTCTGCAGCCACACACTCCCGCCTTCCCTTTCAAAGGTGCTTCTGCGGCTGACAGATGGACTTTCCTAGGATCCCCTTTTTAAGCTTCCCTCCACGGTGGAATGCATTCCTGAAATGGCTTCCTCTGCTGCCTGGTGTTTACTTCTGTTGACTTCCAGAGAGTGGGTTGAACTGGCTTCCTGTTATGGTCAGCTGGGGATCTTTCTCTGCTCAATAAAATCAATCTGGAGCTTGGCATCAAGTTTTCCAAAGCTTGCCAGGAACCCTAAAATGTAGCTCCGTTTGTGACTTTCAAATTAATGAATACTTTACCAGTAAGAGCTGTAAACTTTAATTGAGAAGGTAATCCTGACACATTACTCTGAATAAAGTAATAGCAATTATAATTGTTCATAGAGATGGGGTCTTGCTGTTGCGCACAGGATGTCTCAGACTCCTGTGCTCAAGCAATCTTATTGCCTTAGTCTGCACAGAGTAGTGTCTGGAGGCATATACCATACGTAGTGTACGGCTCAATTAAATTCTTGCTGTTCTGCATCTTATCCTAGAATACAAGATGCTCCCTGTGCTAAAGGGAACTGGCCCCGTTAACTCTCCTCTCCAGTCCTAACTCACCGCTAAATAGAGAAGCTCCGAAGCTAAATTTAATAGCAAGAAAGTTTAGATCATTACTCTAGTTTAGTTCTAGAGGAAATACAACAAAACTCTGTCAAGCTTGGTGACACACTTGTGATTCTAACATTTGGGAAGTGGGGGCATGAAGATCAGGAGTTCAAGGTCATCTTTAGCTACATAAGGAATTGGAGTCCGGCCTGCTCTCCATGGGACAAACCAAACCCAGGTCTTCTGCAAGAAACCATCATTCCATCCCTCCAGCCACACCACATAAGGCAGTGTTTCCTGATGCCACCTGGGATTCTGCCACCACAATGCCTTTCTTCATCTCTCACCACACAGGCTTCTAAACAAATCTAAAAGAGATCATTGGGAAAGGGGACTCCATTGAAAACAGAACTGCTTTCTCTCATTGTTCGGTTGAGTGTTGTTCTTGTTTTTATTTATTTTGTGACATTAAATTTTCTTGCATTCTCGTCTTAAGAAAACTAAAAGCAACAGGTGAAGTCGTGTGTAATAACCAAGTGTAGTTTAGAAATATTATCATATACAATGTGATCAATGGGAAATTGTTCATAAAGTAGATATACTCCGGTACTGAGTCTGATGGTCTCGCTGTTTTAAGCCTTCAGCTTGTCTCGTTTCAGAACAGAACATTCCACCTTTGAGGGATGAGTCCACTGAAGTCAGGAAAGCGAATAGCCAGAGGTGACAGAGGTGAGAGCTTGTTATTCCCCAACAGTATTCCCTCAGCCCTAAGAGGCTTGGCGAGCATGTCTTGAGAAAGCTGGAGCTACAACTAAGAAATGTCCAAAGATAAACCTTTTTCAATAAAATACTAGTTTTGATTAGTGGGGGAATGCTTAACGCTATGACCTATAACCCTATATAGATTTAGATGTCTGAGCAGCTATGACCTATAACCCTATAGATTTAGATGTCTGAGTAGCAGGCCTCTCCACTCTTCATCCCCCTTGAAGAATGGCACCAGAATAACATACTATGCTGAGCACTCTAACATTCAGGCTCTGTGTTTAGTCTCCATCTCCAGGGGAAAGAAAACAAATCAAATAATATTTCTAATATTAATAAATTCTACATACACACACACACATAGTGAGGAGATAGATAAATGCACTCTGGCTTCCACGGTGCTCTAAGCTAGACCACATGATAAGTAACTGATGTCTCCAGTGTCAGCAGAGCCCCAGGGCCTGCCAACTGCTCTGTGAGCCTCTCTCTCATTCAGACCTTGAGAAGAAACAGCTCCTGAAAACACACTGGCTGCAAGCTCTTGAGGGACCCTGGACCCAGATCCCTAAAAGGACAAGATCCAGCATGTCCTCTTAGTATTATTCTTATCTCTGTAAGAGTATGGAAGAGGGGGAAGGAGAGAAACTGGGGCGACCATTAGGAGACTGTCGTGAAAAAGCAGATCACAAAGCAGAGGTGAGGCAGCCAAAGCCACTATGGGGAAAAGCTGACAAAGGAGTCAGATGCTGAAAGAGTAGATGTTCTCATAGCTCGCTGTTTGAATGTGGGGGTGTGAAAGAAAGGGAGAGAGATTGTGCTTTTTGCTATTCCTTTTGAAGGTTTATTTCCTTAACTTTGTGGGTGTCTGTGACCTCCACAGTCAGCAGAGTAACGATCCATGGGAGGCAAGAAGGAGTTTGACTAAGCAGCCAGTGTTGGTTCAAAGTACAGGAGTCTGACCCAAGCCATTTAGTTATGCACATTTTAAGCACAGTACTATTTGGTGAAAACATTCCTGATGATAATTAATTCATTTCTGTGTGCAAAACAAAGCACACATAAGTAAAGGAGTGAAATAAGCCAAATAAAGATTGGACATGACTACATTGAAATTCTTTGTGAAGTACATGTGACACTCTCCATAAAGATAAGCTCTATAGATTGACAGAGAAAAACAAGCTTACCAAGGGTCTGTGGGAGGATCCGATGTTGACTCTACCACACAGATACTGCAAGGGTCACCACGCAGTCAACCACATCTGCTCCCAGCATTCTGGTCAGATATCAGGTTATGCATCTCTTCTTTGAAGGAACAACCCTGTGTGCATGTAACTTTCCAGGTTCCCCTAGTGTTTATCTGTGAACACAAGATCCTCAGTGCCTCCTACGATTAACATCCAATCTATAATTCTCTGTCTTGTCTTGCTCAGGGTCATGAGACATTTTTACTAAAAAACCATACATCTTGCCTATTAATATTTATAACATAGCTGTGAGTCCTGTTAGTTCATTTTCGGAATAAACACAGCATATTGGTTACGTTTCTCTTTATGTATGATAAGATAAGATATATGGGCATAGTGCTAGTTTCACAAAAATAATCTTTATAAAATGGTAACATTCTTCAACAGTCTCAAAGCCCGAAATGAGTGTCTGCATCTCACAGGTGCCGGCATTTGTTTTGTTTGAGTTGTCTGAGTAAAGATAATTGATTGTATTGCCTCAATCCGTATTAACTTCTACACACAAAAATTCCAGTGTTCCTCTTTGAGAAAGAATCTCACGGAGCTTGAGCTGGCTCTGAACTTGCTATGTGGCAAATGACCTTCAATTCCTGATCCACTCGCCTGCCTCTCCCTTCCATGTGCTGATGTAACAGGTGTACTGGCTGCTTTTGTGTCAACCAGACACAAGCTAGAGTCATCAGAGAGCAAGGAGCCTCAGTTGAGGAAATGCCTCCATGAGATCCAGCTGTAAGGCATTTTCTCAATTAGCAATCAATGGGCAAGGGCCCCCATTACGGCTGATGGCCATAATTCCGTAAGAAAGCAGGCTGAGCAAGGCAGGGGAAGCAAGCCAGTAAGCAGCCCCCCTTCATGGCTTCTGCCTCCAGGATCCTGTCTTATTTGAGTTCCTATCCTGACTTCCTTCAATCATGAACAGCAAAATGGAAGTAGAAATCAAATAAACCCTTTCCTCCCCAGCTTGCTTTTTGATCATGGTGTTTCATTGCAGCAATGGAAACCCTGACTAGAGCTGGGACTGTAATTGCCGCACTCAAGAGATGAAGCCATCAGCATGAGGAGTTCAAGCCTAGCCCGAACATAAAGTGAGTTCGAGACCAGCCTAAATCTATAAGACCTTGTCTTAAATAAATAAATAAATAAATAAGAACATCTAAAGCCCTTTAACTATCTATCGATCATACCAATCAAACAAGGTATGGTTTAAAGATGAAACTCCCCACATGTGTTGAAGGCTTGTTTGTTCCCTACTGTTGGTACTAGTACCGGAAGTGGTAAGAACATCACGAAGCAGCCATATCTAAAGCAAGTGGTCACTGGGGTTACATCGCTGGGGGTAAATCTTAGCCCTGGGCCCTTGCTGTCTTCCTATCTCTGTCTTTGTTTCTCAGTAAATAGCCTTCTTCTCAACATATTCCTGCCACCAAAGTGTTCTGCCTCTTCTTGGACCCAAGGCGTGAAAGCCAGCCAACCATGGACTGAAGCCTGGGAAACCATGAGCTGAAATAGATCTTTCCTTCTTTGAGGTTATTTCTCTCAGTCATTTGTCATGGGAATGAGAAGCTAATATACTTGCTATTTGGGTTCAGACACCAGGATGTCCCAGTAATGTCTTATGCAGTTGGTTCCTGTCCTAGTTAGGGCTTTATTGTTATAAAGAGACACTATGAACATGGCAACTCTTATTAAAAAAAAAAAAAAAGCATTTAACTGGGACTGGCTTACAGTTTCAGAGGTTTAGTCCATTGGAAACATGGCAGCATGCAGACAGACATGCTGCCGGAGAAGGAGCTGAGAGTTCTACACCTTGAGCCTCAGACTGCAAAAGGAAACTGTATGCTTAAGCCTCTACAATGACAAACTTCCTCAAACGAGGCCACACCTACTAACATTGTTGTTCCCTATGGGCCTAGTATTCAAGCACGAGTGTATGGCAGTCATTTCTATTCAAACCACCACAGTTCCAAAGAGTGTGACTACATCAGCAGTATGTTTATGTTCCTGGATCTTATTTCCCCCCACCCCCACCCCCACCCCCACCCCCACCCCCACCCCCAACTCTAGTCCCTTGCTTGTGTCCCATTTCAGAAGGATAGCTTCGATGGTCCACTTAGTGCCTTTTGGCTTATTATAAATATAGAGTTTTGTGTGTTTTTGTTTTGTTTTGGTCTTGGTTTTTTAAGACAGGGTTTCTCTGTGTAGCCCTGGCTGTCCTGAAACTCACTCTGTAGACCACCCTGGCCTCAAACTCAGAAATCCACCTGCCTCTGCCTCCCAAGTGCTGGGATTAAGTCGTGTGCCACCACTGCCTGGCTTTTTTTGTTTTGTTTTTGTTTTATGTCTTTTATCTGGGAACAATATGGTCTGAGATGAGGTAGAAACCCCTATTAGATATTTAAAGGCAACAAGAGGCTATAGCAAACCCCAAAATAATATTAAACACAACAAAATCCACATGGTAGAGTTGACGGACTCCCATGAACTGTCCTGTGACCTCCACACAGGCACTATGTGCTATTGTATAAAATGTGCTTATATATACACAGGGCACTGGGTGGGGGAAGGACAAAACAAAACAAACAAACAAACAAAAACTAGTTTTACTTTTAACATTTGTTACCTTAAACAAATTAAACTCCTGGGTCTCAGCTTTTTCATCTAAAAAATTTTAGACACCCCTCTACCAACGAAAAGGAAACAAGGGTCCCTCCTGCAGAGAAGTCTCTGCCTGTAGCTCTGTTGGGTTTTATTTCTTCAGTACTGTAAATGGTTGATCAAACCTTCTCTGACCTTCTTCTTCTCGAGTTGGCATGCTTTCCTCCTGGGATCACAATTCGTATTATGTACGGATGACGACATGATGTATCTGTTTCAAAAGCCCCTTCGGAGCTTTCAGTTGAGATTTCTACTTGATAGCCCTCACAAACTCAAAATTTCCTAAATTAAGTTCTCTCTCTTTTCCCTCCTGACTCAGCCCCTCCTCACTTCCCCCACACTCAATCGATTCCAAGTCCCAGTTCCTAAATGTCTGTCTCTCAGATGTTCACACCTCCTTCTGTCTATCACAGACCTTATTTACAAGGAGTTCTTGTCACCTGAATAGCTCAGCAGTATTTCTGAAACAGGGCCTTACATAGCCCCAGGCTAGTCTTCAATTTTCTATGTATCTGAAGGTGACCTTGGACTCTTGATGCTCCTGAGTGTCAAAATTAGAAAAAAATTTTAATAATAAAGGGGATAATGTAAGAGATTATATTTAAATAAAGGGATATTCTTAAATCTACTGCCTATTGACTCACTAGCCTTTACAAGCTAGTTCTTAAGGAGAAATTAGTTCTTGATGAAACTTCAGCTCCTTCATAGTTAATTGGGCTTATGGTTAAATGTGGTATAATGAGCAGGGCCTTATGCATGCTCCCTCCTAAAGACTTACTGAGTCGGCAGAAATGGTTAGCAAAGAAGATAGGAAAAGAGTGTCTTTCGGGGAAACCCAATAGCGACTCCACAAAGAGATCAGAAAGGATGGAGGAAATCATTGGACAAATGATTCCACAAAACTTCCCAGAATGACAGAACATAAGCCTCCATGTCTGCTGGCTGGGTTATCTATAGACATGTCTGCTGGCTGGAGGTCAGAAAACAACTTTTGGAAGTTGATGATCGCCTTCCTCTCCCTGGGTCCTGGGACTCAAACCCAGGTCCTCAGACTTGCTGGCAAGCACCTTTACCCTCTGAACCATCTCAGTAGCTAAAAGATTCAACCCTTAATACTTCAAGATGAGTAGGTTAAAATAAGCAGAGAGATACACGGATAATATAATGTTTAGCACTTGCACACACAGAGATCAAGTCTTTAAGAATTTTTAAAAAATAATTTTATTTATCTACTTTATGCATATGTCTATTTGTCTGCATGTATGTCTATACCTGGTACCCAGGGATGCCAGAAGAAGGCATCAGATCCCAGGGGACTGGTATAGACAGTTGTGGGGTGCCATATAAGTGGTTGGGATTGAACCTGGGTCCTCTAGAAGAACAGGCAGTTCTTACTGAGCCCCAAGTGTTTTAGATGTTTGATATCAAACAAGCACTAACTCCTGTAATCATTCCATCAAGTTGATGTGTCAGATGTGACTGCTGGTAACTAGCTCAAAGCCAAAACTATTAACACTACATGTTTGTTGACTATTATTTTAACTGAATATTAAGGAGTTTTTGCTTGCTTGTTACCTAAATTTAATGTTTATTTTAAATAGATTAATTGGCTGGTTTGGGAAATACAAATCTGTGTGTGTGGTGTGTGTGTTTAAATATATATGTATATATAAAAAAACAATGCAAGTCAAGGCATTGTTGAGGCATCCCTATAACCCAATAACAGACATGAGAATTCCAAGCTTGAGGACAGCTTTGACTACATGGATACAAATACTGCTGAAGATTATCTACTCAGGTTGATGGGAGACCAAGCATTTTCTTTGGTGGCAACCTTTGGTAAGGCTCACGGTTACCTGCAAACAAGCCCTACCCACACTCTGGTAAGCAAATCTAATGAAAAGCTTTGGGTCACACACAAGACATACAAAAACAGATGGAAACTGTAACGGAAACTGCCTGAATTCTTTCTTTTTGCTCTGGAAGCCTCGAGGACACCATCACTGTCTGTAGCTGGTCTCTCCACTAGCCTGTGTTCACCAGAACAGCTAGTGTCTCTGGGCTGGCAAGCCTTCCAGGAGTCCTTTCTTCTACAGTTCAGGCTCCTTCTGTCTTCTCCCTAGGCTCAGGGGTCACTGGCAAGCCTGATTTCCTCCTTTTTAATTTACAGTCAAGGCAGAGCAGCTATCTTGCAATGATACACCCCAGAAAAAAATAATCAAGGAAAACCCAGAAAGACACTAAGGCCTTTCCCCTAAAACTAGCTTTGTCATTAGCTGTTTTTATGCTGAACACTCCACTATCATCCCCACTTTTTGTCCCCGGGGCTTGATGGGAACAGGTCCAGAAAGCTACTTCACCTCAGTGGAAGAGGTCTTGGCCCCAGGCTATATTAATCTAAGTAATTGTGCTGGTTGGTCTTCTGTCAACCTGACACAAGCTAGAGCTATCTAAAAGGAGGGAACTTCGATTGAGAAAATGCCTCCATAAGATCAGACTGTAAGGCATTTTCTTAATTAGTAATTGATGGGGGCAGGCCCTAGCCCATTGTGGGTGGTGCCATTCCTAGGCATGAAAGTTGGCTGAACAAGCCATCGGGAGCAGGTTGGTAAGCACCATCACTTCGTGGCCTTTGTGTCAGCTCCTGCCTCCAGATCCCTACCCTGTTTGAGTTCCCATCCTGCCTTTCTCCTATGATGGACTATTAAGATATGGAAGTATAAATAAACCCTTTCCTCTTCAACTTGCTTTTGATCATAGTGTTTTGTTTTATCAATAGAAACCAGAACTAAGACAGTCATGCAGTGTGAAATATGGCTAATTGGCTATTCTTTGGAGGAAGTATGTCTTAATGTTTTGGGGTTTCATTTGGTTTGGTTTTTTGGGACAGGACTGTGTAGTCCTGCATGGCCTAAACTTACAATGTAGACCAGGCAGGCACTGAACTCAGAATTAACCTCTCATCTCGGCCTCCTCGGAGCTGGGATTATAGGTGTGCACCACCATGGCTAGCTCTCTCTTTTTAGTAAATGTTATAATTATAACACGAACGAAGGAAGTATTTGGAGCCAAAAGCCAAAGCACAGATGAATCAGAGTATAGTGGCACATGCTCGAATCCCAGTGCTTGGAAGGTGTTGGCAGCGGGATGGGGGTTGAAAGCCAACCTGAGATATACAGCAGGCTAAGACTAGCCTGGGCTACATGAAAGCCTGTCTGAAATGAACAAGTAATTAAAACCAACAACAAACAACAAAAGGTAAATCAGAAGAAAATAACCTGTAAATACACAGGAATTGAGACAAAACTCGATAAAATATTTAATTTGTATGTATTTAATTAAACTTTACACATAAGAAATCATGAAACAGACATTATATGTAGTTAAATATGTCATTGAAAACACACACATACAAAATCAAGTGGTGCTGAGACACTAGGACACATGATGTAGGACTTTTCTATTCAATGTATGGTCCACACAAAAGTAGTGCCGACCTTTACCTGGTAGCTGGTGAAAAAAATAAAGCATCTGGGACCGGAAATGTGGCTCAGCAGTGCAGAGGACCCATGTCACGTGACTCCCATCCACCTGTGGCTACAGCTCCAAAGGATCCAATGCCTCTGAACACGTCCAGCACTAACGTCCGTCCATCCCAAGCTGGGTGTGGCGGTCCACACTTACAGCCCGGGGAGGTGAGAGGTGAAGGCAGGAGGATCCAGAGTTCAAGTCACCCTCAGCTAGCAGTGGCTGTGATGCTGGTGGGCTCCATGAGACCCAATCTCAAAGATTTTTTTTAAATACTTCTTTTTTTTTAAAGATTCTATTTATTTATTATTCATAAGTATACTGTAGCTGTCTTCAGATCTCATTATGGGTGGTTGTGAACCACCATGTGGTTGCTGGGATTTGAACTCAGGACCTCTGGAAGAACAGTCAGTGCTCTTAACCACTGAGCCATCTCACCAGCCCCATCAAAGATTTTTAAAAATAAAAATAGAATAGCCATTCCCATACTTGACCTACTATGTCAGAATTTACACAATAACAACTGCTATGTCGGGGACACCCTAGTACATAAAGTTACAGAACTACTTGTAGGCATAAGGGTTTTGTGCACCTTGAAAAGGTTATCTTCGTGTTGTTCAAATGCAGATTTCTCTGCCCTCATATCTAGTTTCAGTCCAGACATGGCATTGTAAGGCTTATGTCTAGAACCTCCTGTCTCGAGTTTGTGTAAACAGTTCTTACCATCTATTCTCTGCCTTGTCAATAAATGCTGATCACCCAATGACTGGGCAGAAAAGAGAATAGGGCAGAAACTTCTGACAGCCAGGGGAGGGAGAGAGGGAGGGAGATTCAGATCGGCCATGAGGAGGAGAGGATCTGAAAAGATACCATGAGGAAAAAGCATGCTTCAGCGCAGAGAGAGCTAGACAATATTAAACTGCAGGTATCATGGGATGGGCATGGGAGGAAGCCAGATTAGCATAGGAGGTTGAGGTAGATCATTTAACTGCTCAGATACTGAGATGTGTTGTTGTAAGTATTTAACCTCAGTCGTCGGGGTCTCTACCCCACCTTTGATCATTCAGTTCAAAACACAAAAACTTGTATATTTATAGTAAACTTTTTTTTTTGGTTTTTCGAGACAGGGATTCTCTGTATAGCCCTGGCTGTCCTGGAACTCACTTTGTAGACCAGGCTGGCCTCGAACTCAGAAATCTGCCTGCCTCTGCCTCCCAAGTGCTGAGATTAAAGGCGTGTGCCACCAGCACTAGAGCTGGGCAGAGATCTACCCTCTATGCTATTATTTCTACTTCCCCACCAGTAACCCCAAGGTATGACTTGCCAAATTCCATCTGGGTTGCTCTTAACATCAATTGGCCAGCCCTCATGGCCATGTTTTTATTACTCACCTACCCCATGGCATCTTCTCCTCTCTCCATTTTTCTCTCCTCTTCTCCCTGTTGAGGTCTCTCCTCAGACCCCAAGCCCAGGAACCAAAACCCCACCTACCTTTCTTCTGCACAGCTATAGGCTGTCACCATCTTTATTCAATCAATGATTTTAAGTTAAGGAGCAAGTTCACATGGCATTATTTGCTGTATGTGCAGGCTTTTCTCATCTGCGAGGCCACCTGGGCTAGTATTTAGCATTACAATACTAGGAACAAACCAAACCTTAACAGAGGTGCAACATAAAATAAATCTTGGTTTCTCTGGGTGGTTATGAGGGAAGAGCAATGGTAAAGAGATACAGCCACTAGGTTAATTTACTATGTATATTTAAATTAAAAATAATTCATTTTACAATCACTCGACTGGGGTGGGTTCCAGAACGTACTTGTGTTCTGCTTCTTCATTTATAAAATGAACATGCTGGCACCTGCTTCCTAGAGTGCTAAGGGTGGTATGACCCAGACGTAGAGAGAGAGCAAGTCCCCCGTAACTGCTAATAAAGACAAGACATAAAATCTGCCTCAAGACTCTGGACTTGACTTCTATGCTTTGGAACACACACAGTTAACTGCAACCGAAGCTTTTTTAATCATGGGTGCTCATTCACTTTCCTGGGCATTTTCCTAAATAAAATCGTTATTCAAAAATAAGTAGTCTTGAAAAGTGTTGGTGCTGACCAGTCCAGCTGTGCAAATCTTCACTTTTGGGGAAATCGACTTCCTTTTCTGGACACAGGGGAAGTTCACCTGCATTTGTCTTAACTAAGTTGTAATTTTTAAAGTATTTATTGGGCTGGAGAGATGGCTCAGCCATTAAAGGCTAGGTTCACAACCCAAAATATAAAGTATTTATTGTGAAAACAAATCCACTTTAATGCTCACCTGGAACGTCACAGATTAGGTATAATGGTTGCATACTTTTCAGGCTTTGTAATTGACAGGTATTTTTACCTATAAGAAAGAGCAAATAATAATAATAATGGGCGAGCAGAGCAAGCCATAAAACCTGAAGGCAGTATTGGAAAGACTCCCGAGTCTGCAGGAAGTTCCCATGTTTTTATTCCAATGCAGGTGATGACTGAGGCTTACACCGTTGGTGGGAGCCCTTCCCATCTGATGTGATTGCCTAATTGTTGAAGACTCCAGGAGTTAAGTCAAGTCAGAGGAGTGTTTGGAAGTTGGGCAAACAGATATGTCACAAGATGGGGAGGTTTGTGGGATATGGGTTCCTGGTGGGCTAACTCCCTTGGGTTTAAATATATATATTTCTTATATACTTGAAGGCAAAGCTTACAGTCTGTAAAGTTGAAGTTGTTAAACTTTGAACTGGATGGGCATGGTCCCTAACTGCCTGGCGTCCCTTCTCCCTGAAGCACATTGTTTTTCCCTTTGGAAACCTTGTCATCCATGCCTGGATTTCTCTATCTTCCTACCTCAGCCTCCTGAGCACTAGGTTAAGTTGCTTGGGGGAGAGGGGAGAGAGCTGGAGTGAAGCTGTAGCATAGTTGGTGCCTCCCTGAGTTGGTGCCACCCTGGGCTGGATATCCAGGCCTACATACAGCAGCTGGTGATGAGCTAGCTTCCCTTTAGCAGTAAGGCCTATGGCTGATCCAAAGTTAGTGATCGTAGCCATTAGATCCCCTCCCCTCCCCTCCAGGCTAAGGACCATGTGTAGATACCTCACTGGCTCATCTTCCGTGACCAATCCCACTAAAGATTTCTTCCACCTCCTCATCCAGTTCCCGTCATAAGACCCATAAAAGGCTGCCGGGCAGAGCCTCTGCCTCCCTAAATCTTCCCACTCTCAGGCGGTTTCCTCTCTTTCCCTTAATAAATCTGTTTGCTTTGCTCGATCCTTATCTTCTTATTTTTGGATGGGAGACAACAGATTGAAAAGCCAGACTCAGGATGGCCTTGGTGGCTGGTCACTGACAACCTAACTCCCTGATTCAAGCTTATGAAGAGCCAAGAAAGGTTCTGTCCTGTCACAGAACAAACATCACACCTACACCCATAATTCAGAACATGAGAGGTAGAAGAGGAAGGGCAGAGGCCAAAGCCTTCCTTAGCTGTAGAGCAAGTTTTGACAACAGCTCGGGCTATGTGAGATCCTGTGTGAAAACAAAAATCTACAGTCAAAGGTGATAAAGCAAAGAGCTTGAGCAAACTCATTATTGCAATATTTTAATTAGCCACTCAAGGTACATAGCATATATGCAAATGTACCTAGGATGCTTTTCACATCCTGGGCAGAGCAATCAGATCAGGCTGCATAACTGCTGTACATTAATATCAGAGACCACAGCAAATCCTCATGAACTTTCCTTATAGTTCACCAGATATACCTACGCTGATTACCCAAAACGTTCCATTTCAAGTATCAGTCCGCCTGATTATTTGATTCTCAGTTTAAAGAGCTAAGCCTTTGCAACCTGAGGCCCTGAGATCTGATTGATTAACCTTAATCTCCTGCCATCTGTAAGAGATGATTTGAGGCTGTACTTTGTGACACAAACCTAGAATCTGCAGACAGCAGGGTCAGGAATCCAAAACCAGCCTCATCTACAGTGAAAATTTGAGACCAGCATGAGCTAAGTGAGATCCTGTCTCAAACAAACAAACAAACAAAACAAAACAAAAAGATAGCAACAACAGAACACTGGCTTGAGTCAGGGGTTTGGGAATCAGACTTTCTTCTTTGGTGATACAGATTTCTAAAACAGTTTTTCTTCCTTCCTTTCTTTCTTTCTTTCTTTCTTTCTTTCTTTCTTTCTTTTTTTTTTTTTTTTTTTTTGAGAAAGCCTTTTTAATTCTTTATTCTTTCAGCACGCTGCCATCGTGTGGTAGCTTTGCTCTTTCACACACAAATCCTTCAGATGCAATTATGTTGTACAATGACCCCTGCTCCTTCCCGGGGCTGAGGACGAATTCCTCTAAAAAGCTGAGAGGAGAATAAATGTCTCCCTTTAGTCTAGGGTATGATAGAAATCTGTGTGTAATTTGCTAAGTTTGTGATGTATGTATAATTTGCTAAAATGAAAGAAGGGATGTGAATGAAGAACATGCGGACACGAAGGAAGCTAAAGAAGACTTAATTGGGACATCTGGTCAAAACCCTTGCAGACAGTTGAGACAGGACCATCCTCAAGTCAACCTAGGCTTTACTGGGAGAGCCCAGTCTCACCAGAAAGAAAATTAATTAATTCAAAATTAGGATGTAATCTAACAAAGTTTTTCGTAAAATACTTGCTATGAGTTTTGAAATTTTGTTCCTATGATACGTTTTTATACTTGACACTGTATGTGGTTTTCTGTAAACACAGGAAAACCCAGTGAAATTAACAGAATTAAATTCTATCATGCACGAGAGCGTGATCGAACAGGTCTGTATCCCAGCACTTGGGAGGTGGAGGCAGGAAGATCAGAAATTCTCATCTCTGGTGGCTACATAGTAGAATCCATACTCAATAAACTGCTCAATAAAAATTCAAAGAGCCCTTGTTCCTGTCTGAGGTTCAAGCTGACCAGACAGAAAACCCAAATCGTGTCACTCACATTCCAAGCTGTTTGTCTATGCTTCTGCAACATTAGGACTCAGAGCTAATATCCAAATTTCCCTCGGCTTAACCCTCCCAGTAGAACCCAATGTCAACCAGATGGGTCTTCTATCCTTGGCCTTAGAAGGAAAGCCAGTTTACAATGGTCCATCTACTCTTTGTCCTCTTTTGTGTTCTTCCTGTTTCCACCAGCCTTTCCCTGTCTATAAAACCAACCTCTGCCCAGCCCACAGAATACGAATGTTCTAGTTTGTGAAATAAAGCATTGCCCTATTCTAGAAAGACATTGTTGTAATTTCATCCTTGAGAGGTCTCAGGTCTGCCCACATTTGGGAATGGTACTGTCTTAGGAACTCACCACTGCCTTTTTCCCCAAATAAGAAGTCAATACAACCAATGGGATGGCTCGCAGCTTCCCGGCACGTTAACTATTTTAGATCACTCACAAGATTAGAGTCATGGATTGATAGCATCATGCATCCCCCAAATTCATATGTTGAGGTCCTAATCTCAAGTCCCTCAGAATGTAACCTTATTTGGGAAGAGGTTCTTTACAGAGGTAATAAAGTTAAAATGAGATCATTAGAATAGGCCCAAATCCAATACAACTGGTGTCGTTATAAAAAGAATAAATCTGAACACAGTGACATTTATAAAGAGGAGAGGATATGGAGACACAGGGAAAAGATGGCAATCAGCAAATCCAGAGGAAGGGCCTGAATCAACCCTTCCCCTCACCACATGCCCAAGAAAACCACTTACCCACACTTGCTCATGAATGTCTTAAACTCCAAGATCATACTTCTGTTGTTCAGGGTCTCCTGACTCTTTAAAACATTTTTTATTTGTTTTTTGTTTACGTTATAAATGATTTATCAGCATGTACATCTATACCCCATGTGTACCAAGTGCCTGTGGAGGCCGGAGGAGGGCATGAGACCCCCTAGAACTCTAATTACAGACTTTGATGAGCTGATGTGTGAGTACACAGTGCTGAACTTGGAACACGAGTGCTTTTAACCACAGCGTCATCGCTCCAGTCCCAGAGTCTCCTGACTCCTGAACATTTCTATGGAGAAACTAAAGCCAAAGAAAGCTGTGACATGCCCCAAAGTCAAAGAATGCCAATGGGGCAGAATCAGGATGGTTCTCATCTTTGTTATTTTTCACCTGTCACTCCAAATACCTGTTGTTCCTCCTCAATGCCTTCCTTTCCTGGAACAGCCCTTCTACACACTGTTTCCTCCCACTGCAGACAGAAGACCCAGTAAAGGGCACTGTTTCCTCTTTCTAGTAGTCTCTATTTTTTTCATTTGAGAGAACTCCTTAGGCTGGCTCCAATGCCCGCAAGCCAAGAATGTGTGAAGTAGGTGAAACTCACTTAAATTAAAGTGTTCTAGCCAAGGACGCTTAGAGTGTACCAATCAGTAGCCAGTGGGGAAACAAAGAGCTAACAGCAAGGGTGCAGAGGTGCTCTTCTTGGAATACACAGAATGCAAGCAGATTAGAGAGGTAAGCTCGGGTTTTCTATGAAATGGAGACTTGCAGGCCAGTAGTGTTTTCTTTTTCTTCTTTCACTTTTGCATCTGACAGAATGAAATCTACAAGAAATAGGCTGAATCATTGCAGTTGAATCTCTCAAAGCTGTTACCGAGAAGTGGAATGGGTTAAAGGGTAAACACACCACAACCATCTGTTCCTCTTTTTAAAAGAAGGAGTCCAGATTTGGGCGTATTTCTTTAATAAGAGCTTGAGACATTAATGGAAATTTAGGGCTCAGAGTTTTTGTTTTCCATATTATTCATAGTGATTACAAAGGGGCGGAGCCTCTAGGGTGACCAAGGACTCTTTAAAGTTTGTGTAGAAAGAGCAGTTTGCTCCTTTGATGGGATCACTGGCAAGGCCTTTGCTTCTCCCGTTGTTTGCCAGGCTTAGACTACTGGGCTGTGTTCTAGATACCATAGAGACATAAATAAACCAAAAGTATTGTTTGGCAGTTGTCAAACCGGGAAAGGTATTGACATACTCAGTAATGAGTGATTACTCTCTTCAGTTACCTGAGGACATTTAGTTACAGCTGTTCAATGTGTCTGGGACAGATCAAAGGTGTGCACCACCATGTCCAGTGTGGGTTCCATCGTTTAACTGATGGTAGGAAGTGGAGAGAATCTGTTACTCCATCATAGTTACTGGAATTTAATATCAGGGATTTGCAAAATAGCAAATTCCCTGCTCACACTGGCAGGGGCTAGAATTCCCGAGGCTCTTTCTCAGTCTTGTTTCCTTCCTTAAGCATCTTTGCAAAGCAGTCCTGGCAAACAATGGGAGAAGCAAAGGCCTTGCCAGCGATCCCATCAAAGGAGCAAACTGCTCTTTCTACACAAACTTTAAGAGTCCTTGGTCGCCCTGGAGGCCCCACCCCTTTGCAATCACTGCTTATAAAGATTCTAGAGAGCAGCCAAGCAATCACAAGCCAGCTGTGCATGCTCCTCCAGCCCCAAGCCAGTCTCCAGATCTGAAGGAGCTCAGCGACAGGACCTAAGCACTGTGTGCTCCTCAGGAGTGCTCTATAAAGGGGCGTCGTCACTCAGCATGTTAACATCTGCAAGAGAAAGATTCCTCTCAGTATCTTATGAGAAAGATGTCTGATATATTTTGGATAAATGTCCTATATATTTTGCTTTTAATTCATCAATTTGAGCATTGTCCATTTTGATGGCCAATTCCCGTGTCATAACCAATGTTATTTGTGTTTCCTTTTTCTCCCTGCCTTACTCCATTGAAGCCAGATCTGTCTTAGAAGCTGCAGTGGGGCATACAGCCAGTAAGCTGCAGCAATGGTAAAATTAATAATAACAGCAACAACATGGAAAGAAATAGAGGAATGCACATAGTATTGATTGCTGGCCTTCACATGTGCACTCACAGAGGAACACGCTTGTCCATATACAACCTCACACAGGAAAATCCCTTCAACTTGAAATAGCTTACTATTAAGATTAGACTGTTACTATTGCTGTGCAGTAGGTTGATGGTTATCAAGCATGAAAGTAATCTTTTCTGACTGAAAATTAAGCACAAATGCCTAATTCGCTTGGCCTTTTAAAGTTGTGAAGATAATAATTTAATGTATGTATATAGTGGAGAGGGCAACAAAAGTCATTTACCAAAAAGCAGGAAGAAATTTAGAAAGGAAATTTCACTTTTGAAAATTAATTTGAATTATCTATCAAATGTTTAAAGTGTTTCAGAAAGAAAAAAGTTTAATGAAACATAGCATATATACATATATATACACATATATATATTCAATGTATTATATCATATATATATGTATATATATGTATATATATATATATATATATACATATATATATTCAATTGCATTGAAGGTCAAAGTGATAGGTTATGTATATTGCTCTTCCAAAGTATCCAAGTTTGATTCCCAGTACCCATGTCAGGGGGTTCACAGCCACATGTAGCTCAAGCTCCAAGGGCATTCAATGTCTGTGGCTTCCATGAGCACCTGCACTCATTCATATATATATATACACACATATACATATACACATACACATACTCTTAAAAATAATAAAAATAAATTAAAAACAATTCTATACAAGACTGATCCCAATCGCACATGGGAAGAAAAGGATCAACCCCTGCAATAGTCCTTTGACTGCTACAATTACACTGTCACACTCCAGCATGCACAAAGAGACAGACACACAGACACACACACTAAACAAATAAATAAATAAAAATTTAAAGATACAGTTATTTTGTAACATGTGAGGTATTTCTGTAACTGGGAGCCAGTCCTGAATAAGGGAAAGGTGCTTGCAGAGTTCCACGCACGTATTGAGGAAGTACAGGGCTAAGGGTAGGGTTGATTTGACTCTGGGTTTGGCCCATAGCGCACTGAGAGTTCCACATTTTGCAGCAACCTCAGCCAAAGCTGCAGGCCTAGGGTAGGGACCAGATTCAACTATGGACAGGACACACAGGCCCACAGAGGTGTGGAAAGTTCCACACACCACAACAAAAGCTGCAAAGAGGGCAGGAGACCTGAGCTAACAAAAGACCATAACAGACCTGATGAAGACTTCAGATAATGCCTCCAACCCTAAAAACCAGTATTTCATCTCTACTATGTCTTTGGCTTTTATTGAACATTGAAAACACCACCACTGGAATTTTAAAAAAGGAGGGGAGGGGATGGAGAGATGGCTCAGTGGTTAAGAGCACTGACTACTCTTCCAGAGGTCCTGAGTTCAAATCCAAGCAACCACATGGTGGCTCACAACCATCTGTAATGGAGATCCAATGCCTTCGTCTGGTGTGTCTGAAGACAGAGACAGTGTACTCACTTACATGAAATAAATAAATAAATCTTTTATTTAAAAACAAAAACAAAAAACAAGGAGGATGGAGGAGGGGAGCTGGAGAGAGGGCCAGCGGTTAGGAGGACTTTTTATTCCAGAAGATCATTCATAACTTCCGTTCCAGAGGCTCCAGTGCTCTCTTATGATCTCTGTGGGTACCAGGCATGCACATGGTGCACAGACATACATGTAAGCAAGACACCAATATACATAAAAAATAAAGTTGAAATTATGTTTAAATAAAAAAAGCAGAGAGGCTTCAGTTTAAAAGGAGAAAGATAATAAATTAGTCAAGAAATATATCAGCTGAGCAAGTTCCAGAGGACAGACTGAAACAACAAAAAAGTCCAAGATAGCACAGTTCCACCACAAACCACTAATCCTATAGTAATGGCACCTAATGTGAATGGCATAGAAGGTCTTCTAGACAAGTAATCCAATGACTGATTATAAGTATGTGCAAACAATCTGAAGAAGGCCTGATTATGCTCCAAGAGAACAAAAGGAAATGGCTGAATGAAATGAGGAAGTCATTCCAAGATGTAAAAATAGAATTCAACAAAGAGATAGAGTTGCTGAGGAAAATCCAAACTGAAAGGATGCGGGAGACGGAAATCTCAATGAGCCGAGTGAATGGCAATGTAGAAAACAGAGACTCAGAATGGTGAAGGAGAGGAATCAGGCCACTTGGAAAGGACAATGATACAATTTTAAAACTATAGATGCACAGAATGTAAGAGAGCTCTGTGATATCACGAAGAGAACTAACCTTCAGGTTAAGATCACAAAGCAAGTAAGAGAGAAAGGGGTGGGGTTGAGAAGAACATAATGAAAGTACAGAGGGGACTTTCCTAGGAGAACATTTCCCAAACCTAAAGAAAGAGATGTTCTTTCAGGTACAAGAGGACCAGAAAAGAAACTGCTAAAATACAGACTAAAGAAAGAATATTAAAAGCTGAAAGAAGGGTCAAGTCACTTATAAACAGACCCATCAGAATAATATCTGTCCCACCTTCCACATGTCCTTCAATAATAAAATTGAAGGAGAAATCAAAACTTTCCATGACAAAAGGAGATTAAAGACATTTATGACCACTAAGACAGTTCTATGAAGAACAATGGAAGAGATACTTCAGTTTGAATAAAAGGATAAAAACACCCAACTATTCACAGGAATAAGTGAAAAATTCCACAACAGTTAATCAAAAGAGATGGAAGAAAACACCCCAAAACAAGAAAATAACATATTAATGCACATTGCTCAGTGACTCATAATAGTAATTGTCTTAATTCAGCCAATTAGGAGGCAAGGCTAGAAGACTGTATGTACCTTTTAGAAAACAGGATCTACCTCTTTGATGCTTTCAAAAAACACACCTCACCATCAGAGGCAGATATCACCTTAGGGTAAAAGGATGGAAAAAGATTAGTGAATCTCTCAAACCTTATATAAAAATCTTCTGTCTGTAGTAGATGGCAATCATACAGAAACATACAAGGTACAGAGAATAAGAGACTGTGGAGTGTTTATCTCTAAATGGGATATCTATATCACACCCTTCTCCACAGGGCTCAGGGATCATTGAGAAAGAGGCAATAAGAAGGCTATGAGATCCAGAAGTAGTGAGTAACTGTGGTGAAACAGTATTTACTGGATACAATAGGGCCATTGTATGGACTGGGACAGCGTGAACAAGACCTATACAAGATCAAGCCAACTAAACTCCAAGCATAGACAGGAGAGAACGTCATGAGGTCCCACCTCTATCTGAAAAGCTACTGGCAATTAATAGCAATTTGGGGAAGGAGATTCAATTTTCTCCAGGGATGCAACTCCTGAGAGGCTCCTGTCCATCAGTAGATGGTCCTAGTCCATGCACAGACAGAGCTAAGTGGACTCAGGATAGAAGGAGTGGGGCAGTGAGGGGATGGGGAAGAGGATGAAAGAGGAAGGGAGGGGGAAGGAGAGAGAACAAAACATGAAGCTGAAGCTGGGAAGGGAAAGTGGTCAGGAAGACAAGGGCAGGACTGGAGGGAAGAATGGGAGTTGGATGTGATCAAAACATACTATATGCATGTATAAAATTCTCAGTAAAAATTGTTTTTCTTTAATCCATATGGCTGTATTCATGGTTCTACAAGAAGTAATCTAATTTTGAGGTTACTGTTTAAAAGCAAAACAAGAGCCGGGCAGTGGTGGCGCACGCCTTAAATCCCAGCACTTGGGAGTCAGAGGCAGGCAGATTTCTGAGTTCAAGGCCAGCCTGGTCTACAGAGTGAGTTTCAGGACAGCAGGGCTACACAGAGAAAACCTGCCTCAAAAAACCAAAAACAAACAAACAAACAAACAAAAACAAAAACAAGCTACATAAAAGGACAGAACCAAGTATCAGTGCAGCCTTCAATGTTATAGAGTCAAGGTACTCCTTACAAAATGTACTTGGTGAACATAGTAGGTCATAGCCTTATGGCTTAGATAAAAATTAAGAATGTCTCTGCACCTGCAGGGAAAAATTAAGAATGCGTAACACAGACATCTGTACTTCCTGACCTGTGCCACCTTGCTCACTTGCAGAAGGACTTTGGCTGGTGCTGGGAATCAAATCATAAACTTAATTTCTGCTTCCCTCTGCATTGGTGGTCCTTAAGCAGAGGGCAGGCTTGTTGGCAATTAACTTGGAAATGCTGGATTTGCTGGACTTAGCCTAGAAGCTGGAGCTAGGTTCCAGTTTTGTTGGGAGAGATTAACCTGGAGATGCTGGTCTTGTTGTGGAGGTAACTTGGAAACCAATGTTTATAGTACTGGCCTGTTAGTTACCTGAGTTTAAGTTCCCTAAAATGGAGTCTGAACTTAAAAGATTCTGTCTCTCAATGGGACAGTACTGCGAGAGGTGCCAGCTACCCTTAGGCAAGTGGGCCCGAGAGGTTGTATAAGCAAGCAAGCTGAGCAGGCCATGGGAGCAAGGCAGGGAGCAGCGCTCCTCATTGATCCCGGGGTCAATTCTCACCTCAGCACTGGACTACAGTCCTGTAAGCTGAAATGTACCCTGTTTAGTCAGCATTTTATCACAGCAATAGAAAGCAAACTAGAACAGCTATCAAACCCAGAGCCTCTTGTATGCTAGGAAAAGACTAGTGAGCCATCCCCAGCCCTGAGTCTTAAGTTTTCAGTGGATGAGAAGAGAGATTTGTTATGGACTAAAAGCTGGCAAACAAAACAAAACAAAACAAAACAAACAAACAAAAACCCTTTCTCCCTTTCTCTAGAGGGCCAAGCAGCAAATCCTGGAGGCTTTATGTGCTGCACGTCTCAGTTATTGCTAGTTGGAAGCACTTCTCTGGTCTGAAGGCCAGAGGCTCAGATCTAACAAGCAGGCTTTGGGCTCTGCAGTAGCTTGAAGGCAGGTTGTGTCCACCAAAATTCATGAGTGAAGACTCAGGCCACAAAGCAGCAGTATTAAGGGGAGGTCATTTAACCGGATTGCTACTTTTCTTCTCCTAAAAGTGAGTTCTCATTCTCACAGGATTGGATTAGTTAGAGAGAGAGAGAGGCTGTGATAAAAATAACGCACGGCTCGGCTCTCACCAGACATGGCTGCCCGCTCACAAGCTTTGCAGCCTCCCAGAGCCACAAG
Source organism: Mus musculus (assembly GCF_000001635.26). NCBI lineage: Eukaryota > Metazoa > Chordata > Mammalia > Rodentia > Muridae > Mus > Mus musculus. Next base: position 137,827,643 of record NC_000069.6, read on the forward strand.
AGTCAAAAGTAAACCTCTTAGCTTTATAAATGGGTCTCTGGAGTTCTGTTATAGCAACAGAAAACAGGCTACAGCAGAGGCACTGTCTGACAGCCCCTGCTACTGACGACAAAAGCCGGAGAGATTAGAGAACAAATCCATGAATGTCCATCACAGACACTAGACAGAGGAGTTAGAAATCAGGGGGGAGGCGGGGGAGATCTGCTCCAAACCCGGAAGGGTGAGCGATAAAAAGGCACCCTAGACAGCAGGGACTGCGCGTGTCAAGACACAAGCAAGGCAGTGAGTTAGCAGATCCTCTAAACACACAGGCCTCCAGGAAGGAAGAATACATTTGGGCCCTCGAGGAGGAGGCAGCTGGGGGAGGGGGCGATGTTTAGAGAAGGTTATAAATCATGGCGACAATCACTGATCTCGATGCTCTGCTTACACTGAAACCTTGCAGATTATAAAATCCCCATTACACTGCTTTGTCGAAGCACTAGCAGAGGCCAGGGTGTCTCCCTGAAATTTGCCACAAGACAGCTTTAAACACTAACAAAAATCTTACGAATTTTAACAACTCCAGAGGTGGGAAAAGAGCCCATAAAAGGAGAGGCAGGTGGGAACCACAGCCCAGATGCTTTCAAGGAAATTCTGGCTTTACAAACCACCTTACTGAACTATGATTGACACACAGAGAGCTGCGCCTCCTTAGTCTACGTAATTTAATGAGTTTACAGTTGTAAGCCATTACCATAGCCCAAGCCTTAAGGATCTGTGGCCTTTCTCACCTGCCTTTTTTTTTTTTTTTAAGATTTATTTATTATATATACACTGTAGCTGTCTTCAGACACTCCAGAAGAGGGCGTCAGATCTTGTTACAGATGGTTGTGAGCCACCATGTGGTTGCTGGGATTTGAACTCTGGACCTTCAGAAGAGCAGTCGGGTGCTCTTACCCACTGAGCCATCTCACCAGCCCCTCATCTGCCTTCTTGATCAACAATCATTATTGGTTTTGTTTGGTTGGTATTTTCTTCAAAGCCACGCAGACCGCATTCTCTAATGTCCCCAGCAATGCCAAGAGCCTGAGGAGAGACCCTCACGCCTCCTCCTCGTGGTTTCTGCTCTCTGCACATTCACAGATTCTTCTCTTGTAACAAACGTGCAAATGATCCCTGTCGCTGTCAGCTTTGGATGCCAACTTGACACAAATCCATAGTCAACTGGGAAGAGGGAACCTCAGCTAATGAATTGCCCAAGCTCACACTGGATGGTGGCCAAGTTGGGGAGGTATATTCTTTGATGCTTGTTGACGCAGGAGGCCCAGACCACTATTGGAAGTGTTGTCCTTAGGCTACTGGGCCTGAGCTGGGTAAGAAAGGAGGCTGAGCAACCCAACTAACACCGTTCCTCCAGGGTCTCTGCTTCAGCTCCTGCCTCCAGGCTCCTGCCTGAGTTCTTCCTTTGGCATCTCTTGATGAAGGACTGTAATCTAGAGGCTTGAAATGAACCCTTTCCTCCCCAGGTTGTTTTTAGTCAATGTATTTAGCACAGCAACAGAAAGCAAACTGGGACAATCCTGGGAAATGTGGTATATTTCTTAAGGAGTTATTTGCACGCCTTTGTTTCTGTGTAAGTATGTCTAGTATATGTGTAGGTGACCACAGAGTCCAGAAGAGGGTGTCGGATCCCTTAGAGCTAGAGTTACATACAGGAAGCTGTGAGCCACTCAATTTCATGAGTGGTTGGAAATAAACTCAGGTCGTCAGGAAGAGCAAAGCACACTCTTAACTTCTTCACCAGCCCTCCAGCTCCTTGAGGAATAGTCTTTATCATTACTGTTTTATCAAAAACACTATCTTAGCTGGGCGTGGTGGCGCACGCCTTTAATCCCAGCACTCGGGAGGCAGAGGCAGGTGGATCTCTGAGTTCGAGGCCAGCCTGGTCTACAAAGTGAGTTCCAGGACAGCCAGGGCTACACAGAGAAACCCTGTCTCGAAAAAAAAAACCAAAAAAAAAACAAAAAAAAAAACAAAAACAAAAAAAAAACCCAAAACAAACAAACAAACAAAAAACCACTATCGTAAGCCATGTTATACTTTGGATCTAAAAGTACTGCCTGAAGCCCATGTTTTAAAAACTTGTTCTTCAGCTTTTGGTGCCCTTAGACAGTTCAAACTGTGCGAGATTGAGTCTCGTTGGAAGTAGTTGGGCCTCAAGGAACATGACCATGAAGGGTATGTTGGATCCTTATCCTTTTCGCTCCACACACTTCTTGTTTACTTTCCAGCTGCCAGGGCTTGAACAATTTCTTCCACCAAACAAGGCCATCAGTGTGCACTGCCTCCACACCAGCCCAGTCACCACAGAGTCGAACTACTATGAAACCAGAAGCCAAAACAAACCTTTTCACTTATGAGGTTGATTCTGTCAGATATTTTGATACGGCTCACAAAGGTCGTTAACAAGTTGTTGTTGTTGTTGTAATACCAGAGACTGAGTAATTTACAAGATAGAAATTTTAGGCTAGTAAGATGGCTCAGCAAAGGTACATGTCACTAATAAGCCTGATGACCTAAGTTTGATCCCCTGAGACTGACGTGGTGACCCCCACAAGTCGTTCCCTGACCTCCACGTGTACTGATACACGCATGTACTCCTGGAGCACCACCCCTCTGCTCACCCAGACTCTGAATGCATAAATGTAATGTGTAGGGCACATCTTCAGAGCCTATTGAGTACAAAAATATGCTGTGACACCTGTAATGGCTTTTGGGGGAGGCAAGGGGGTAATGGGAATTGAGCTTAAGGCTTCCCACAAACAAGTCCTTCACTTGTTTAACAATCCCCCTGCCTCTGCCTTCCCAGCAGCTGGGAAGCCAGGTTTGTGGTAAAGCCTTGGCTTTTTGAGGTTTGCTTCTTGGACCCTAACATAGTAAAATTATGAGATGAAAAGAGCTAGCAGACTACCATGAATCTCCATGCCTCTACAGCCTCCTCTGCCGTGAACCATCTAATCTTATTGACTTCCAAAGGCCCCATCTTCAAAACTCACCACCATAGGCATTTTGGGATTATGTTCTCACTTTATCTTCAGAGGGACACAAGACATATACTCTGTGTTTGTTTTTTTATGGAAATGTTACATTAAAAAAAAATCATGTTTCACTGTCCTTTTACAGACGATTGAACACAGGAAGAAATAAGACACTTAGGCCATACTAAAACAACTCCATCAAATAGGGGAAGGCTTATGTTTTGCACAGCACTCTGCGGACCTGAGAATCAGAGAAATTAACTTTCCTAAGATCATAGGCTAACTAAGAGCAGAACAAGAACTGAAGTGCCAAAATTAAATTAGATGCCAAAAGGTTAATAGCCCCAAATGATGATAGCTGCAATTATGCATTTGACCTTGAGAAGGCCAGTCATTACTCTCCTCCTGACTGCTTCATTCCTAAGTTGCTATTGGTGAGAATGGCACAGTCCTACCACATGGTATCTGGGAAAATAACTTGTGGTGAGGCTCCTGTCTCAGCTCTTCCACGCTCAGCTCCTTTCTCTTTTCTCCTAGACTTTGTTTTGCTATGCTTATTTAAAACAGGGTGCCATGTAGTCCAGGCTGGCCTCAAGACAGAGTGCCATGTAATCCAGGCTGGCCTCAAGACAGCGTGTCATGTACTCCAGGCTGGTTTCAAACTTACCACACAGCCAAAGATGGCTTTGAACTCATGGTTTCCCTTCCTCTATCTCTCAAGGGCTGGGATTATAGGCCTGTGCCACTATGCCTATCTTGCAAATTAACAATTTTTAAAAATTTTATTATGGGAAGATCATTTAATATGCATTCTACTCTCTGAACATATTTTAACTGTACAGTGCAATACTGTTGATTATAGAGTATTATACAGCACATCTCTATGGCAAATTTCTCTTGCACAACTGAAACTTCATGCCCAGCATTTGGTCATCCCCACTACCTCCTCCCAAGAGCCACACAGAACTAGAAAGAAAGTAACTTCAGTCCTTCTTAGAAGGAAGAAAAAAACCCATGGGAGAAGTTACAAAGTATGGAGCAGAGACTGAAGGGAAGGCCATCCAGAGACTGCCCCACCTGAGGATCCATCCCATATATAGTTAGCAAACCCAGACACTGTTGTGGGTGCAAACAAGAGCTTGCTGACAGAAGCCTGATATAGCTGTCTCCTGAGAGGCTCTGCCAGTGCCTGACAAATACAGTAATGGATGCTCTCAGCCAACCATTAGACTGAGCACAGGGTCCCCAATGAAGGAGACAGAGAAAGGACCCAAGGATCTGAAGGGGTTTGCAGCCCCCTAGGAGGAAAAATAATATGAACTAACCAGTACCCCAGAGCTCCCAGGGACTAAACCACCAACCAAAGAGTACACATGGCTCCAGCCACATATGTAGCAGAGGATGGTTTTGCCGGTCATCAATAGGAGGAGAGGCCTTTGGTCCTGTGAAGGCTCGATGCCCCAGTGTAGGGGAATGCCAGGATCAAGAATGGGAGTGGGTGGGTTGGTGAGCAGAGGGAGGGGGGGATGGGATAGGGGGTTTCGGAGGGGAAATGAAGAAAGGGGGTTACATTTAAAATATAAATAAAAAAAAAACCTAATAATTTTTTAAAAATGAAAGAAAGAAAGAAAGAAAGAAAGAAAGAAAGAAAGAAAGAAAGAAAGAAAGAAAGTCCTTTGTAAAGGGGTAAATGAGGGTCCTGGAGACATAGCTCAGCTGGTAAAGTGCTTGCCTGGCCAGCACAGGGACCTGAGTTTGATCCTCAGATGCCACACATAAATTAAAAATAAAAAAGAAGACAAAAAAGAAAAAATAATAATCTGGTATGGTGGCACCTTGCTTGCAACCCTGGTGCTGAGTGGACAGAGACAGAGGCTCACTGACTAGCCAGCCTAGCCTAGTTAGCAAGCTCCAGGCAAAAGAGCAAAGAGAGCAAGAGAGAGCTAGAGAGAGAGAGAGAGAGAGAGAGAGAGAGAGAGAGAGAGAGAGAGAGAGAGAGAGGAGAGAGAGAGAGAGAATCAGGCCTCCACACACAGGTGTTCATGTGTGCACCTGAAGATATATGAACAGACAAACACATTAAAAATAAGCAAACAGCGCCAGAGACAGAAGTGTGGTTCAGTGCCTCAGGTTACTCAAACTTGACCACATGAGTTAGATGCCCCAGTACCCACAAGGTAAAAGAACAGAACTGGTTCTCAAAACTTGTCCTCTGATCTTCATCCCTGCATGACACAGGCATGTACAGATGCACACACATGTACACAAGGGAATAAGGGGTAGATAGAATTCTGTTTCATATGTAGCCCCTTCCTTTCTCTGAGGTAAGGTCTTACTGACTGGGTACTCCCAGGAAGGCAGACTTCCTCAGGGGGTTGATTCTTTGGCCTTTGTCTCCCTAGACCTGGGACTGTAGTTGTACACCTCCCTGTTTGGCTCATTTTCCTATTTCCTCCAGTTTAACATGTCAGGTAAGGAAGGCCACATGGTTGGTTTAAGTCCTGGAAAACCTCACTCAAAGACTGTTGGACTGAGTGCTTGCCCTTTAAGCAGGAAGGGGGAAGTTGGGGAGGCATCCAGATCCCAGAAGTAAGTGCCTGGTGTAGTTTGAAGTGCAGCCTTCTAATTGGCCAGACTAGGAAAGAAAAACAGTGGGAAATTACCTACTGGGGAATCCCAGCAGCCTACTTCAAATGCTAATTACTTACTGGACTCAGTGCATAGCATTCAAATGCAGTATGGTGGAAAGAAAGCCACACCTTAGACTTTGAGTCCTGTGGGTGTCTTATGATTAGATCTCATTTCTGACTACTTCCTCTTGCCCTCATTGGAGATTTTATGTATTTTATTCTTTACTGACATATATATACATATTTAATAAATATGTATATATTTATAAATATATAATATAAAATATAAAATGCTCCCCCCACCCCACCATGATACTGGATTTTAGAGTTAGTAATTACCACTGAGCCAACCTCCTTTCATTTCATAGGCAAGGTGGTATGAACTACAATGGCTACCTCAACAAGTTTGCTTCTGTTTTTATGCATCTGAAAGGAAAAAAGGCCCCTGTCCTCCAAGGTCCACACTAGGACCACTGGAGTGTCACCTTAGGGTTGAGCTGAGCTGTAATTTAGAAAGCCTGGCTACAACTGTGAAGAAGTTAGGGGGGGGGGAGGCAAAGGTGGAGCAAACACAGGAAGGGTGTGCCTGCCAGCCACTTTAGTTTAAAAAGAAAGTATGCGCCAGATGAAATGGACAACGGTTTATGTGTGTTCTAGATACTTTCTGTTGTGTTAAAACACTCTCACCAAAAGCAACTTGAGGAGAAAGAAGTTTGTTTGGCTTAAGCTTCCAGCACACAGTTGACCGAAGGGAAGAAGTCGTGGATGAATGTTGTTTGCTGGCTTGTGTGTTCCCAACTCATTCTTAGTCTTGCTTGCCATTTTCTTCCTTTCTCCCTCCCCCACTCCCTCCACTTCTCCCCCCTTCTCTCTTTCTTCCTTTCTCCTGAGACAATCTCACTATGTATTCACTCAAACTCATAGACACACTGCATCTTCTTCCCTAGTGCTGGGATTAAAGGAATGCTCCGCCATGCCTGGCTTAGCGAGGTTTCCTATGCAGCCTAGGACACTCGTGTCTAGGCTGGTACAGCCTGCCTAGGGGGTGGTACAGCCTGCCTAGAGGGTGGTACAGCTCACAGTAGACCAATTCCACCTGCTTCAGGTAATGAGCAAAACATAATCCACAGACATGCCCATAAGGTAATATGATCAAGACAGTTTCTTAGCTGGGCGTGGTGGTGCACGCCTTTAATCCCAGCACTCAGGAGGCAGAGGCAGGTGGATTTCTGAGTTCGAGGCCAGCCTGGTCTACAAAGTGAGTTCCAGGACAGCCAGGGCTATACAGAGAAACCCTGTCTGAAAACAAAACAAAACGAAAACGAAAAACAAGACAGTTTCTTAATTCCTGCTCTTCTCTCAGATGTGTCAAGTTGGCAAATAAAGCTAAGGCAATATTATATGAATAAGTAAGTGGTTGTACAGAAAGTTTGATGAGAAATCAGGTGTGGAAAACAATGTCAAGGCATCGTTCCTTACAACATTTATTTCAGAGTGTAGTGGACCATGCCTTTAACTCCCGCATGCAGGAAGCAGATTGCTGTGAATTAGAAGCCAAACTCTATTCCTGGAATATCCTATTCCTTACTCCATAGTAAGGTCCAGGCTAGGGCTACACACTGAGACCTTGTCTCAAAACAAACAAACAAAATATAATAATAATAATAATAATAATAATAATAATAATAATAATACGCAAAAGTCAGGAAAAAAAAGAAAAGAAAAAAACAAAGAAACAAAACCACCACCAACAAAACCACTCAGTAATTACAGAAAGAAAAAGAAAACTTTCACAGTAGAAGAGTGTGACAGATGGTGCCTTAATACTGGGATGGTAAGAGCAATGGGACAACTTGAAATTACAAGCTACTGCCAGGAATGGTGGCTCACACCTTCAGTCCTAGCATTATGAAGACAGAGGCGGATCTCTATGAGATTGTCACGTGTTCTCCATCTTTGGCAAGAATGTTGCAACTTCATCTCTCTCTCTCTCTCTCTCTCTCTCTCTCTCTCTCTCTCTCTCTCTCCCTCCCTCCCTCCTTCCCTCTCTCTCCCTCTCCCTTGGTCTACATAGTGAATTCTTGGACAGACAGGGCTATGGAAAGAGACCCTGTCTCAAAAAAACAAAAGAAAGAAAGAAAAAAAGAAAGAAAGAAAGAAAGAAAGAAAGAAAGAAAGAAAGAAAGAAAGAGAAAGAGAGAGAGAGGGAGAGAGGGAGGAAGGAAGGAAGGAAGGAAGGAAGGAAGGAAGGAAGGAAGGAAGGGAGGGAGGGAGGGAGGGAGGGAGGGAGGGAGGGAGGGAGGGAAGGAGGAAGGGAGGGAGAAAGAGAGAGAGAGAGATGAAGTTGCAACATTCTTGCCAAAGATGGAGAACACGTGACACTTAGAAATTGAAAGACATTTGACAAAATTAGTGTCAAAATCCAAAGAGAGGCTGAGACATAGTCCTGAGTGATTACATACAACAGAGACATGCACTTCATGTTTCAGAACTGGATGGATTCTTTTGCAAAAAGGTAAAGTATTGGGACAGATGTGGACACTTGAATGGGGTCTATGGGTTTGACCCAGTTGGACAGCATAACCCAGGAGTGCTTATTTCCTGATTTTGATTATTATGGTTCTTCTGTGGCTTAGTTCAGGCAGCGGCTGCACTTGCCTGCCATGTATAAGGCTCTAGGTGTGAACTCCAGTGCATGAGTGCACATGCACACATAAGAACACACACACATGCACACACTCAAGCACAGAAATTTCCGGCTTGTACCAAGCATCTACTTCTTTGTAAAAGTGTGGGTACCATTTGTAGTTGCAGAAATACTGAGTCAGCATGGTAAGCCCTACAGTCATATATATGGCTGTGGAACCATTCTCCTCATCTGCCGCTCACAATAGGACTGAATCTAGAGAGCACACTAGTCAAGCACACTGTTGACTCTTTTCATTGTTGTAAAGATTTAGATATTGTTTTAATGGACAGTACAAATTATGTCATGGCAGTTAACAGTTGTCACAAGCAAACCCATTATCATGTATGAACACAATATGTAAAATTAAGTTACAGTATCAAACCAGAGCATGACTTAAGCCATCTTTGCTAAGGATAGGGATGTAGTTCTGTGGTAGACACTTATCAAACACATATGCACCCCTTGCATCCCAGGGGTGCAAAGTCATTTTAAAAAGAACTTTCCTTAAATTTCCAGATGTTATTGCTTCCCTAAATTAAAATTTGAGCCAATTAAAAATACTTTAAAATCTTTTCTGACCCTTTCGCATGTGTATTTAATGAGCATTCCTTATTGTTACCCCATTGCCCTCTCCCCAAGCCCCTTTTCTGTTGATCCCTTTTCTTCCCCCCATGCTCTCAGCTGCTTTCATCTCCTTTCTGTATGGCTGATCCACTGAGTTTCATTAGGATTGCTTGCATGAGGGAGGTTATTTATGGAAATCACTTGAAAAGGATTGGCAGGCACAGTCTGCAATCCCAGCACTTAAGAGGCACAGGCAGAAAGAGCAATAACTTATGGCCATCAAGGCTAGCAGGAGCTACAGGAAATCCCTGTCTCAGGAAAAAAGAATAAGAAGAATAAGAATAAGAATAAGAATAAGAATAAGAATAAGAATAAGAATAAGAATAAGAATAAGAATAAGAATAAGAATAAGAAGGGAAGGGAAGGGAAGGGAGGGGAGGGGAGGGGAGGGGAGGGGAGGGGAGGGGAGGGGAGGGGAGGGGAGGGGAGGGAAGGGAAGGGAAGGGAAGGGAAGGGAAGGGAAGGGAAGAGAAGAGAAGAGAAGAGAAGAGAAGAGAAGAGAAGAGAAGAGAAGAGAAGAGAAGAGAAGAGAAGAGAAGAGAACTGAAGAAAAGAAAAGGGTATTTTCCTTGGCATACTGTCCTGAAGCTAAATGAAAGTCTTGATTATAATGTAATTGGTGATCTTCTAAAGTTAAAATAAAAATAATTCCTCGGGGAATAAATACATAATAACTTATCAGCTTCATATATACTCCTTTATTTTATCCAAATACAACTTATCTACTAACAGAAGATTACTCGTGTGAACTATAATTAAAAGTAACCACCATTTACTTTTCTAATTGGTAGCCATATAAAAATTACAAAAGCTATCCGGGCGGTGGTGGCACACACCTTAAATCCCAGCACTCAAGAAGCAGAGGCAAGCAGATCTCTGAGTTCGAGGCCAGCCTGGTCTACAGAATGAGTTCCAGGACAGTCAAGGCAATACAGAGAAACCATGTCACGAAAAACCACCACCATCACCAGTAATAACAATAAATGGTAAGTGATAAAAGCTTTTGATAGCTAAGATGCTTTTTACTTAGCCATGTGTGGTGGCACATGTCTTTAGTCCCAGCATTCAGGAGACAGAGGCAGGTAGAGCTCTGTGAGTTCAAAGCCAGTTTGATCTACATGGCAGTCAGAGCTTCATAGTAAAACCGGTCTCAATCAAGCTCTCTCTCTCTCTCTCTCTCTCTCTCTCTCTCTCTGTGATTTTTAATATGAATACAAATATAGTTTTGTCAATGAAAGGGAGAGTCTTAGAGTTACTATTACTGGCTTTGTTAGTGTTTCTATTGTTGTAATAAAACACCATAATTGTCTCCCTCTCCACTCCTCTGCCAGAATAGCTGTAATCCATTTTGTTCCATGTCTGCCAGCTATTTCATATTTCATATTGTTGCTGTAACATGCTTGCCAGTCACAGAGAAGTGACTTGGCTTACACCAAGGACATCCTGACACGTACCCTGTTTGTTCTGTATGAATGTTCTATATGAGGTTTGCAAATCTTAAGAAATTCCACAAAGCTTTACGTAGGACCCATCAAATTAAAGGTCAATATGAACTGTTATGTCTAAAATATCTTGAGTCAGAGCTGACCACAATGCAGCCCTTCCTTCACCTAGGTATGAGCTCACTATGGCTTTTCTGGCTGACACTAACAAATGCTACTACTAAGCCAAAAGGTATGATTATAATACTCATGCTCTGTTATCTCAATGTTCTGAAATTCTCCTGTTCACCACCCATTCACCACAACCCTTATCTCACTCAGGACCAATCAAGTTAAAGGTTAGCTGATAATGCTTTGTCTAGTAAGACAACTCTTTGCCTCCTTGCCCTTTAAACTTCTTTCTGAACCTGGTTTTTCCTATAAAAAGTCTACCCTGAGAATAGGCTAGTACCATAATTAGGCTTATGAGTACTTTTTGCTGTCCTGAACATTCAGTATTAAGTTATGCATTCAATAAACTTTTCTTGCTTAACGGAGGTTAGTGGATGAATGGCTTGAGTGTCAATTCCTGAATTCCAACAATAACCAAAGCAAGTTGAGAAGGAAAGGGCATTTATTTGGTTTGTATTTCAACACTGTAATTTATCATTGAAAAAAAGTCAGGACAGAAACTTAAACAGAGCAGGAACCTGAAATCAGGAGCTGATGCAGAGGCCATGGAGGGGTGTTGCTTACTGGTTTGCCCTTCATAGCTTGCTCAGTCTGCTTTCTTGTAGAACCAAGGACAACCAGGCCAGGGATAGCACAACCCACCATGGGCTTCCCCAACCCCCTTCAATGACCAATTAAGAATATGCCTGAGTGGCACAGGTTCCTTCCGGTCTGGGCTGGTGCCCTGAGCAGACCTTGGGCACGAACCTCGAACTTCATAGTCAGTCCTACAACACCCAGAGGAAGATCCATTCTCAGGCACTCTAACACTCCCTGGATCATAGATAAGATCAGAGCAAGTCCTGGATACAACATCACACCAGAAAAGCAAGTTCAGATCTAAAATCACGTCTCTTGACTTCAAGAAGGACATAAATAACTCCCTTAAAGAAATACAGGAGAGCCAGGCAGTGGTGGCATATACCTTTAATCCCAGCACTTGGGAGGCAGAGGCAGGTGAATATCTGAGTTCAAGGCCAGTCTGGTCTACAGAGTGAGTTCCAGGACAGCCATGGCTACACAGAGAAACCCTGTCTCGGGGAAAAAAAAAAACCCAACAAAAAAAAACCCCTCCTAACCCTAAACATACAGGAAATCCAGGACACAATGAGAAGACCAAACCTAAGGCTAATAGGTATAGAAGAAAGTGAAGACTCCCAACTCAAAGGGCCAATAAAAATCTTCAACAAAATTATAGAAGAAAACTTCTCTGACCTAAAGAAAGAAATGCCCATGAACATACAAGAAGCCTACAGAACTCCAAATAGACTGGATCAGAAAAGAAATTCCTCATGTCACATAATAATCAAAACACCAAATGCACAAGACAAAGAAAGAATACTAAAATCAGTAAGGGAAAAGGGTCAAGTAACATATAAAGGCAGACTTATCAGAATTACACAGACTTCTCACCAGAGTCTATGAAACCTAGAAGATTCTGGGCCAATGTCATACAGACCCTAAAGAGAACACAAATGCCAGCACAGGCTACTATACCCTGCAAAAACTCACTTGCCATAGACAGAGAAAACAAGATATTGCATGACAAAACCAAATTTATACAATATTTTTCCATAAATCCAGCCCTACAAAGAATAATAGATGGAAAACACCAACACAAGGAAGGAAACTACACCCTAGAAAAAGTAAGATAGTAATCTTTCAACAAACCCAAAAGAAGATAGCCACACAAACATAATTCTATCTCTAACAACAAAAATAACAGGAAGTACCAATCATTTTTCCTTAATATCTCTTAATATCAATGGACTCAATTGTCCAAAAAAGACATAGACTAACAGACTGGATACGTAATCAGGACCCAGCATTTTTCTGCATACAGGAAACACACCTCAGTGACAAGACAGACACTACCTCAGAGTAAAAGGTTGGAAAACAATTTTCTAAGCAAATGGTCCCAAGAAACAAGCTGGAGTAGCCATTCTAATATCAAATAAAATCAACTTTCAACCAAAAGTTATCAAAAAAGATAACTTGATACTGGCCAAAGGAAAAAGCTACCAAGATGAACTCTTAATTCTGAACATCTATGCTCCAAATGCAAGGGTACCCACATTCATAAAAGAAACTTTTCTAAAGCTCAAAGCACACATCGCACCATAAGAGTGGGAGACTTCAACATCCCACTCTCAGCAATGGACAGATCATGGAAACAGAAACTAAAAAGAGACACAGTGAAACTAAGAGAAGTTATGAACCAAATGGATCTAACAAATATTTCTAGAACATTTCATTTTAAAGCAAAAGAATATACCTTCTTCCCAACACCTCATGGTACCTTCTCCAAAATTGACCATAAAATTGGTCAAAAAACAGGCCTCAACAGATACAAGGAGATTGAAATAACTCCATGCACCTTGTCAGATAACCACAAACAAAGGCTGGTCTTAAATTCCAATAGAAACAGCAGAAAGCACACACACACACACACACACACACACACACACACACACACACACACACACACACATATATATATATGGAAGCCGAACATGCTCTACTCAATGATAACTTGGTCAAAGAAGAAATAAAGAAAGAAATTAAAGGCTTTTTAGAATTTAGTGAAAGTGAAGACACATCATACCAAAACTTATGATACCAAAACTTATGGGACACAATGAAAGCAATCCTAAGAGGTAAACTCATAGCTCTGAGTGTCTCCAAAAAGAAACTGAAAAGAGCTTACACTAGCAGCTTGACAGCACACCTGAAAGCTCTAGAACAAAAAGAAGCAAATACACCCAAGAGGAGTAGATGACAGGAAATAATCAAACCAAACAAAAACAAAAATAACTATACAAAAAAAAAAAAAATCAACCAAACCAGGAGCTGGTTCTTTGAGAAAATAAACAAGATAGATAAACCCTTAGCCAGAGGGCACAGAGACAGTAACCAAATTCATAAAATCAGAAATGGAAAGGGAGACATAAAAATTAAATATATCTTAAAATAACTATTCTGTTTGTTGAATATCAACAGTTGAAAATATTTAAATCATGATCTATAAAGAAACAAACAAAAAAGAATATGCCCTACAGGCTTGCCTACAGCCCAATCTTACACTGGCATTTTCTTAATTGAGGGTCCCTCCTCTTAAATGTCTAGCCTAGGACAAGTTGCCATAAAACTATCCAACACAGCTGCTTTGATGAATCACCACGACCAAAGAAACTTGGAGAGGAAGGGTTTATTTTGAATAAACTTCCTTATGTTCATCATTGAAGAAATCAGGGCAGGAACTCAAGCAGTGCAGAAACCTGGAGACAGGAGTTGATGAAGAGGCCATGGAGGAGGTCTGCTTAAAAGCTTCCTCATCACACTTTGTTCAGCCTGCTTTCTTATAGGACCCTGGACCACCAGCCTAGAGATGATATCACGCACAATAGCCTGGACCTTCCCAGGTCAATTGCTAATTTAGAAAATGTCTTACAGCCAGACCTGGTAGGGGCTTTTTCTCACTTGAGGCTCCCTTCTTTTCACTGACTCTAGCTTGTGTCAAGTTGACATAAAACTAGCCTGCACAACAAGAAAGTAGATTTTATTTAACTATTTGTAAATTTTCTACAAGTAAGCATTCAGGGATAAACTGTTGCAAGACAAGCCCGTAAGACTCATAGACCCACTCTTGAAGCTGAATAGTAAGTCTATCTGAGGGGGCTGGAGAGATGGCTCAGTGGTTAAGAGCACAAACTATGCTCTTCCAGAAGTCCTGAGTTCAATTCCCAGCAACCACATGGTGGCTCACAACCACCTGTAATGGAACCCAGTGCTCTCTTCTGGTGTGTCTGAAGACAGCAACAGTGTACTCATATACATAAAATAAATAATTTTTTAAAAAAAAATCTATCTGAACAGGGAACTTGCCCAAATCATGCAGCCCCGATCTTCACAGTAGTTTTGACTTTTGTGGAAAACAAAAAACAAAAAACCCATAACTGGGTTGGCACACTTCAGTTAGCAAGAACAGTTCTCAAGAAGCAGAACTACAGAAGCCAAAAAGCAAGGTGAGTGCATTTAGGGACTCTCCTAGATTGTGGATCTATGGAATAGGTCTTTGATGGATTATATCTTTGTTCCCACTTTAGCAGGTGTTGGGGGCTATGTGCTGGGCTCTAAGGTCAGAATGGTGTCGCTACAGTCTGGCAGTGGGGGTGGGGGTGGGGCGTGTTACAATAATTTTCTAATGGTGTGACCTTTGGTAGGTCCAATACTCTTCAGGACAGTCCCACCCCCAAGACTGGGCAACACAAGCTGAGTACCATGGGCTTTTAAAAAAAGAGAAGCGGCTATTGTTTGGAAATTAGGGAGCTGGGGGTTGAGAGTGGATGGGGAAGACACAGGATGCAAGTGTGATCAACATATATTTTATTAGATTGTCAAAGAATTAATAGAATTCAGTTTAAAAAGACTCTAGCTCTGCATTTGTCACCGGATGTCATAATTTTACTGATGAAGATTTGCTAGCAGCATAACTTGATTATTGCTCACTAGTTAGAGAGAAAGTTTTAGTTTACCTTCCAGATAATGTAGTTTTTAAGTCATCAGTTAAGTAAATGAACATCTTTCCTTTCTTTCTCTTTCTTTCATTCTTTCTTTTTTTAACATTTAAAAAATTTTTTTAAATAAAAGATTTTTTTAAAAAATTTAACCTATGTATGTACACCTGTCTGAGTTCATGTGTATCATGTGTGGATCTGGTATCCAAGGAGGCTAGAAGAGGGGGTCAGATCATTTTAGAGCTGGAGTTACAAGGAGTTGTGAGTTGCTCCATGTGGGTGCCGTGAAGTGAGCTCTGGTTCTCTGAAAGAGTGCTGTGGTGGTTTGAGTAGGTATGGTCCCCATTAGGAGGTGTGTCCTTGTTGGAGTGGGTGTGGCCTTGTTTTAGGAAGTATGTCACTGTGGGGGTGGCTTTGAGGTCTCCTGTGCTCAAGCTCTGCCCAGTGTGGAATTCAGTCTCCTCCTGGCTGCCTTTAGATCAAGATGTAGAACTCTCAGCTCTTCCAGCACCATATCTGCCTGCATGCTGTCATGCTTGTTGGCATGATGACTATGGACTAAACCTCTGAAACTGTAAGCCAGCCCCAATTAAATGTTTGGTGTCTCATCACAGCAATAGAATCGTAAGATAAGTAGTGTGTGTTCTCAACTGCTGAGCCATCTCTCCAGCCTCTTACATTTATTTTGTGTGAGGGTGTGAGTCATATGGGCATCAGAGGGTAATCTGTAGATGTGGGCTTTTTTCTTCTACTTTATTGGTCGAAGGAATCTATCTCAGGCCATCGGGGTTGACAGCAAGTGTCTTTACCCACTAAGCTGTCTTTCCAGCTATCCATTCCATAAAGGAATATCTAAAGAGACAGTGAAAGTCCTGCCTTTGGCCTCTTTTCAAGTGTATTCGAAAAGTCTAGATTTTCTTTAGTTTTCTCTTCATGATTGAAAATTATGTTCTAAGATTCAAACTTATGTTATAAAAACAACTTTCCCTACTAATGCAAGTGCTCTAAGCATCTCAAACAATTTCTTAGAAATCTGAGCACAAATACGTAACAATATGGAGTATTTACTTCAATCTGAAATATAAAATATTCAAAGCAATCCAAATAACAGTTAACAAGGCCTGGGGCCTTTCAGTATGAGACTGAATTTGCCTACAAGTTTTTAAAGACATAAAACTGCATTTTGTGCTGAAATTAGAGTCAACAAAGAACATAACTTGCTATATTAGAAGTAAGGGGATTCGGGCACTACAGTTTCTAATTCTAACAAATGGGAGACAGAGGCAGAATGGTCAGAAGTCTAACGTCATCGTTATCTACATAGTATCAGGCCAACCTGGGTTGTTAAAGACCCTGTTTCACAACAAACAAACAAGAAAAGAATGAGACAGTAAAGAGGGCACTTGTCAGCATCCTCAAATTATTTCTGGTATATTTTCATGGAAATGTTGTGTGTTTTACTACATGATTTTATTTTTAAAATCAATGTTCGTCTTTATAGCTGGCTGAGTGATTAAGAACACTTGCTGATCTTGCAGAGGACCTTGGTTCCTAGCACCCAAAGTGGCTGGCAACCATCAGTATCTCCAGGTGACAGGAAATAGGTTACTAGAGCATAGATCTTGTTTTCAGAATCTTCTAGTGATAGTTTGTTTATGCTCAACTCAGGGAGTGGCACTATTAGAGGGTGTGGCTCTGTTGGAATAGGTGTGGCCCTGTTGGAGTAGGTGTGTCACTGTGAGTGTAAGCTTTAAGACCCTCATCCTAGCTGACTGGAAGCCAGTATTCTGCTGCAGTCTTCTTCCTCCCCCCGCCTCCCCAAGACAGGGTTTCTCTGTGTATTCCTGGCTGTCCTGGAACTCACTCACCAGGCTGGCCTCGAACTCAGAAATCTGCCTGCCTCTGCCTCCTGAGTGCTGGGATTAAAGGCGTGTGTCACCAATGCCCAGCTCTGCTGTAGCCTTCAAAGGAAGATGTAGAACTCTCAGCTACTCCTGCACCGTGCCTACCTAGACGCTGCCATGTTTCTGCCTTGATGATAATGGACTGAACCTCTGAACCTGTAAGCCAGGCCCAATTAAATATTGTTCTTACAAGAGTTGCCTTGGTCATGTCTGTTCACAGCAGTAAAACTCTAAGACACATCTCCACCATTTTTTCCAGGATAAATGCTCCCAGATAGGATATGGACCAGTTCATATTCTTTCACTCAGTCAGCTTTGTTGTACCTGTTATCAATACACACATCTAAAGTTCCCTTCTCCTCTGTGGCAAATTTCCAGACCCTTTGAATGCTTGAGGGGTGTGCTTCTCAAAGCCCATGTCACGGATGTGTTTGTGAAGGCCACTGTTCCAGTCCCAGGACCACCTCACTGATGGCAGAGTGGCCATTCTTCAGCTCTCCATCCTCTGTGCAGGAGCCATTCTGCAAGCCATGCCGAACATTCTCTGTCTTTTGGAGACAGGATCTTATTATGATATGCCCCAGGCTAGCCTCAACCCCACAGCCCCTCTTTCATCTCCTGAGTTCTAAGTCTACAGATGCACCCTCATTCGCCTACCACCCACTCCTTCTGCTATTTCATCTTGGGAAGATGCACAAGGGTTGACAAAGCACACCCTGCAGTTTATGTACTATTCACAGAGGCTAATTAAACCTGGGCAGTAGCAGTGTCAGATCTGAGTTGTCTAAATTCACTTTTCCCCATGCATGTTTACACAAGGTTCCCACGTGTTATCTTAGTATAGCTCAAGAAAAATAAAATTTGCAACAGATACACTTACACAGATGAATTCAACTTTTTGAGACAGCTAAGCCAGCCTCCAACAATAAAATATCCTTTATGTGGGGAAACTCAGTGAGGCTGCAAAGCTAGCCTGGCTGGTTTACATCAGACATGGAGGGTGTTCTTAGTAAGGAAAAAATAAAAACAGAAGGAAGACAAGCCACAACCCAAGAATAGAGACCTCAGGAAGGGTAGACTGTGACTACACTGCAGACTGGCCCATAGGTGAGCTTGTGTGGGTATTTACTTGATTAATGATTGATGTGGGAGGCCTAGACCTCTATGAGCCTTGCTTATCCTTAGGCAAGTGGGCCTAGGATATATAAAAGAGATAACTAAGAGCTGGAGAGATGGCTCAGCGGTTAAGAGCACTGCCTGCTCTTCTAGAAGTCATGAGTTCAATTCCCAGCAACCACATGATGGCTCACAACCATCTACAATGTGATCTGATGCCCTCTTCTGGCGTGTCTGAAGACAGCTACAGTGTATACAGTGTACTCACATACATAAAATAAATAAATATTGAAAAAAAAAAAAGATAACTAAGCCAGACATGTGAAGCTAGCCACCAAGTAGTGTCCCTCCATGGCCTCTGCATCAGTTCCTGGTAACAGGTTCCTGCCTCCAGTCCTTGACTCCACTTCTTTACACAACTGACTACAACTTCAAGCTGAAAAAAAAAACAAACAAACAAACCATTTTCCTCCCCACCTTGCTTTTGGTTACGATGTTTATCACAGCTGTGGAACCCGGGTAGAGAAGATCTTCATGTCTTCTTTTTTTGATATGTTAGAACATCTTAAAATCAAGAAACTGTTTGATCTTATCCTGTAAGGGGTGCTGGGGCAGCCCCTTGGAGTTGGTATAGGATACATCCCTACACCAAACTCTTAGCAAAAGGAGGTTTATTGTCCCGGAGGGACAATGTGTATGTGTGGCGGGGGTGAGCAGGCTGCCTCCGGACTGCACAAAGGCAGTCAGTAAGCAGCAGCTGCTTCAGTAGCAGGTGGTTTTTTTGGTTTTTTTGTTGTTGTTGTTGTTTTGGTTTTTTCTTTTTTTTTTCAGGATGGGTTTTTAAGGAGAAAGTGGGGGCGTCTGTGTTAGGAGAAGTTGGTAAGTTCTGGTTGGCTATGTTAACTAAGTGATGGATTTTGATTGCTGGACCTTGGTGGTTCGTCTTAGGAAATGAGTCAGTGGACAAATGAGGAAATAGACCTGGGGCGTGGCGGGGGGGGGGGGTAGCTTTAGGAGTGTAATCTAACAGTGTTTAGCAAGGAAGAAAGAAGGGTAAAAGGCAAAAAACCTGGGGGCACATTTGCCACGCTCAAGCCTGTTAGAGCCCTTCACATCCTTCAATATTTTCAGTGGGTTTGTTGTTGTTGTTGTTGGTGGTGGTGGTGGTGGTGGTGTTTGTTTTGCACAGCTCTGCTGTGGGTCTGGGACTCACAATATTCCTACTCCTAAAGTCTCCTGACTGCTGGGTGAACTGGTAGGAACCAACAGGCACACTATAGTTATTGTTAAAAAAATAATAAATTCCTAGTGTGCTAGGACATTCTTTTAATCCCAGCACTTGAGAATCAGGTAGATTTCTATGAGTTCAAGGCCAGCCTGATTTACATAGTAATTCCAGGTCAGCTAGGGAATATAGTGAGACCCTGCCTCAAATAAATAGTTGATAGATAACATAGATGATCTAGATATAGATGGTAGATAAAATAAAAAACATATTTTAATTTTTTTAAAATTGTGCTGGAGGTTGAACCCAAAAGTTCAAGCATAAGGATAGGCTACTAAAAATAATGGGCTTTATAGTATAAGGCTTTCAAAGCTAACTTCACATGTTTTATTAGTTTGGAGACCTAAATGCTATAACCAAAAATCACAGTAGCCTAACCCAACTCAAGGGTTGGAGTTCTGGTTTTCAAGATTTCCTTCTATGAACTCAGTCTTGTAGATGTGTTCTTGTCTCCTGTTTTACTTTTTTTTTTTTCTTCTCCGAGTGACAAGATACCATGAAAACAGCAACTCAGAGAGAAAGGAGAGTGAGAGCGCCTTGTTTTGGTTCATCTCAACGGTATGCTGTCCATCGAGGTGAGTAGGTTATTTATGATTGGCATCCGCAATCAGGAAGCAGATCGCTATCTGAGATTCCAGCTGTGAAATGGTCCCACCCAAATTTAGGGTGAGTCTTCTTCACCTCAAATAACATAATCCAGATAATCCCTCACAAACATGCTCAGACTTGTTTCCATGGTGATTCTAAATCCCATCAAGTAGAAAATTTAGACTTACCACTCCATCTGCCTTAGAGTCATACATGCACCACTCCCAAATACAGAAGACGACATGGAGGCATATGTATGTTGCGTGTAGTTTTAAAAACAGGCTTCTGCCTTGCCCCGCAGCTGCCATGCTGTGCTACCAGCCTCTCGTTTACCCTTTGTTCCACCTGGTTTAGCTCCTGGATTGATCGCAAACAGCCCTAACCCAGCTTCCTTTTGAATCCGGGGATAAAAGACAGCATACTCAGCCTTATTACCATAACTTGCCTGCTAAGCACAATTGCTGGGCACAAATACCTCCCGCCTGGAAATGTGTGTCCTTACCAATGTATTATCTCCGTCTCTCCTTCTGCCCTAAACTTAGTGGCTTGTTCCAATTAGCCCCTGCCAAACATCTTTGGCAACCCGCCCATAGAGGAGGTTGCAGGCCCTACCTGCCCCCGAGGTCTTACATGGTGGCTGTGTCCCTTTTTCCCCAAAGCATGGCTGAAAAGCCTCCTCTCCTTGCTTGCATCTGCCCTTTCCTCCTGGGACCCAGAAGTCCCAACCTGCCCCTTCCACCCAGCAATGAGTTCCCGGCCTTCTTTATTGACAAATCAAGAATCAATTAGGGAACTAGACCTTAGTATCAGAACTTCCCCTTACATATGGCTTCCCTAAAAGCTTTGATATAGAAACAACACATTACCTCCGTATACATCAGCACGAGCCAATCACGTGCTAACCCTCTCTGTAGGAGGACGCGGGACTGGGGAGCAACCACGCAGGACTTCCACGATCTACTTCCTGTTCTTCAGTCTATTTACCTTGGCAACAATTCTCATAACCCATGAAGGGTGGCATAAGTGAGAAAGTACCCATGGAAGTGTATGAAACAAACGGAACCAGGCAGTTGGCAACACTTAATCTTGCAGATAAATGAATTTCCGCAACAACAATTATTTAAAGCAGGTCCAGCTTCTGAGGGTGAATTTTGAGGAGATTTGGCTTCCTCCAAAAATATGCACCATGAATAAAAAAAATACTAAACTTGCTATACTCAAAACTTGCTAGGTGGTGATGGCACACAACTTTAATCCCAGCTGATCCCGGCACTCAGGAGGCAGAGTCAGATGGATCTCTGAATTTGAGGCCGCCCTGGTCTACAGAGCAAGATCCAGGACAGCTCAGGGCTACACAGAGAAATCCTACCTGGAAAAAAACAAAAAACAATCAATCAAAACCCGCCCCCAGTCTTTTAAGTCAATCCATTGTCACAATCAACCGAGAAGAGAATGGTAGTCTTCCAGGTCCTAATCAAGTGACACTCCAATGGCATTAGAAATGGACCTTCTAGTTTGAACTGGCCACAAACAACATTTAGAAACCAACTTAATTGAAAACACAACAGGTAGACATCATTTTTTTTTTAATTTTGTATTAGGTATCTTCCTCATTTACATTTCCAATGCTATCCCAAAAGTCCCCCATACCCACCCACCCCCACTCCCCTACCCACCCACTCCCCCTTTTTGGCCCTGGCGTTCCCCTGTACTGGGGAATATAAAGTTTGCAAGTCCAATGGGCCTCTCTTTCCAGTGATGGCCGACTAGGCCATCTTTTGATACATATGCAGCTAGAGACAAGAGCTCCGGGGTACTGGTTAGTTCATATTGTTCCACCTATAGGGTTGCAGTTCCCTTTAGCTCTTTGGGTACTTTCTCTAGCTCCTCCATTGGGGGCCCTGTGATCCATCCAATAGCTGACTGTGAGCATCCACTTCTGTGTTTGCTAGGCCCCGGCAGACATCATTTATTAATTTTTGATTTGATTAATGTGTTTGTTGTGTGTGTTTAGGGGTGTGTGTGTGTGTGTGTGTGTGTGTGTGTGTGTGTATGCGCGTGTGTCCATGTGTGCGCCTTTGGCATTAGCATGCCACATTAGTGTGTGAGTGAAGGTAAGGGTATGTGATGGTTTGAATGGAAAATGTCTGTCATAGTTTAGAGCATTTGAATACTTGGTCACCAGGTGATGGCACTGTTTGGGTAGGTTTAAGAGGTATAGTCTTACTGGAGAAAGTATGCCTCTGAGAGCAGGCTTTAAGAGTAAACAGTCTTGGTGGGGTGGGGACTGGCTAGATGACTCAGCGGGTGAGAGCACTGACTGCCCTTCCAAAGATCCTGAGCTCAAATCCCAGCAACCACATGGTGGCTCCCAACCACCCATAATGAGATCTGCTGCTGCCTTCTTCTGGTGCGTCTGAAGTCAGCTACAGTGTACTTATGTATAATAATAAATAAATCTTTGGGCTGAAACGAGCAGGGACTGATTGAGGGTGGGGGTGGGGTGGGGCTACTGGAAAAAGTGGGGTTGACCAGAGCGAGCAGAGGTCCTAAAATTCAATTCCCAAAAACTACATGAAGGCTCACAACTATCTATACAGCTACAGTGTACTCATATGCATAAGATAAATAAATCTTTTTAAAAAAAAAGGGTAAACAGTCTTACCTACTTCTATTTTTGACTCTGTCTGCTTCCTGCTTGTAGTTGGAGTTGCGAGCTCTCAGCTTGCCACTCCAGCAGCCATGCCTGCCATGTCTCTGCCATGATGGATTCTCGTCCCTCTGGAACCATGGTCCAAATAAACGCTTCTACACGTTGCTTTGGTTGTGGTGTGTTATCACAGCAATAGAAAATAATACAGAGAACAAGTTTCAGGGGTTGGCTCTCTCCTTCCACCATAGGTTCCCAGGGAGCTCAGGCCATCAAGTTTGTGCAGAAAGAACTAGCTTGGCCATCACAACCAGTCCAGGGTAGACAGTTTTAAAAGTTTGTTTTTCTTTCTTTTTTTAAGTTCTTGAGCCTTGATACATCTGTAAATGCTGTGTAATGGTTTGTATATACTTGAACCAGGAAGTGGCACTATTAGAAGGTGTGGCCCTGTTGGAATTGGTGTGTCACTGTGGGTATGGGTTTTAAGACCCTCATCCTAGCTGCCTGGAAGCCCATATTCTGCTAGCAGCCTGCAGATGAAGATGTAGAACTCTCAGCTCTGCCTGCACCATGCCTGCCAGGACGCTGCCATATTCCTGCCTTGATGTTAATGGACTGAACTTCTGAACAGGTAAGCTGGCCCAAATTAAATATTGTCCTTATAAGAGTTGCCTTGGTCATGGTGTCTGTTCACAGCAGTAAAACCCTAACTCAGACATGCTGCTATTATAAATGGCTTTTTAATTTGATGCTGCTGTCGTTAATCTCTTTTCTTTATTGGTATTTGTTCTTGGCACTGATGTTTTTGCTTTAGATGGTCATATGCAGAAGTATTGTACATTTATAGGCATGTGTATCTCATATGTGCATATACTCAGTCTTAACATTTCTGTAATTCATAATGTTAACTAATCCCTTTCTTGAAATGAGTAAGGTTTTTACTTTGTCGCAAAGTTAGGGCTGGAGAGATGACTTAGATGTGTCAAGCATTTAATGCTCTCCCAGGGGATCCAAGCTCAGTTCCTAGCATTCATAACACAGGGCTCACAACTGCCTGTTGCTCGGCACCAAGGGATGCAGTGCCCTCTTCTGGCCTCTGGGCACATCTGCACACACATGGCATACATTCATGCAGATAGGCACATGTACATATTGATACAAATAGAAAATGAGTCTTTTTTTAAAAAAATCACAGATTAATGACATGCAATAAGTACTTCTACTTTGGAAAGACACAATATAACTGACTTGCCTGGGTTTTCCTATAGTGTATAAAATTTATACATTTTCCACTTGATTTGAAGGGAAAAAATGAATTGTTTGTTTTTGACTTGGGGGTGAGGAGAGGTTGGCAGTCTCAACTGTCCAGGCTGCCCTTGAATTTCACATAGCTAAGCATAACCTTGATCTCCTGTTCAGCTTTCTTAACACTGGAATTGTAGGCCTGTAACACAGAGTCCAGCGTTTTTATTACTGTT
Organism: Mus musculus; assembly: GCF_000001635.26. Taxonomy (NCBI): domain Eukaryota; kingdom Metazoa; phylum Chordata; class Mammalia; order Rodentia; family Muridae; genus Mus; species Mus musculus. The sequence continues at coordinate 137,851,796 of NC_000069.6, forward strand.
TTCATTTTATCTCGGCTTTATTTGTTTGTTGTTTGTTTGTTTTCTGAGGCAAAGTCTCTCAATGTAGCTCTGGCTTGACTGGAACTCCCTGTGTAAACCAGGCTGACCCCAAACTCACAGACCTGCCTGCCTCTACCTTAAGAGTGCAGGAATTAAAGACATGTGCCACCACACTCAGATGTTCTTTTTTGTTTTGTTTTGGTTTGGTTTGGTTTTTGTTTTGGGGGTTTTGGGTTTTTGTTTGTTTGTTTTTCGAGACAGGGTTTCTCTGTGTAGCCCTGACTGTCCTGGAACTCACTTTGTAGACCAGGCTGGCCTCGAACTCAGAAATCCACCTGCCTCTGCCTTCTGAGTGCTGGGATTAAAGGCGTGTGCCACCACACCCGACTTCTCCAGTCCTTTTTATTGTTAAGCGTACTGTTTTAAGATAGGATATTAAGAAGTAAATGAAGAGGCAGTGTAAATTTCCACATCCTGTGGTGAAATATGATAAATGGTCTCAGTAGTTCCTGCCTAGCAAAGTGGACTAATCTATTAATGGAGGAAGTAATCTCTGCTTCCAGTTAGAATTCTGTGGAGCTGAGGTTTGCTGTGGAAATTAATGACTATTTTGCAAAATTTTAGGACACAAGAAGACAGCGGAAACAATGTTCCTCTGAAACTGACGTGGATCTCTCTTTTTTTTTTTTTTTTTATGGTTTTTCGAGACAGGGTTTCTCTGTATAGCCCTGGCTGTCCTGGAGCTCACTTTGTAGACCAGGCTGGCCTCGAACTCAGAAATCCACCTGCCTCTGCCTCCCGAGTGCTGGGATTAAAGGCGTGCGCCACCACGCCAGGCCTGACGTGGATCTCTTAAACGTTGTTCAGCTATATGCTTTGCAGACTGTTTACACAGAGAGGGTTGGGCCTACTGGCACATGCACGCACGCACGCACGCACACCCACACCCACCCACACACACACACACCTGTAATCCCAGTGAGTGACAGGTGTGAGAGAAGGATTCTTAGTTCCACCTTGTCTTTGGGTCCCAAGTTGCAGGTCTGTCTGAACTGTGACAACCAAAGCTTCAAATGTAGGAAGCAAACTTCCTGCCACTGAGCTGTACACTTCCTGTTACTGAGCTGCACACTTCCTGCCACTGAGCTGCACACATCTCCTGCCACTGAACTGCACACTTCCTGCCACTGAGCTGCACACTTCTTGCCACTGAGCTGCACACTTCCTGCCACTGAACTGCACACTTCCTGCCATTGAGCTGGACACTTCCTGCCATTGAGCTGCACACTTCCTGCCACTGAGCTGCACACTTCCTGCCACTGAGCTGGACACTTCCTGCCACTGAACTGCACACTTCCTGCCACTGAGCTGCACACTTCTTGCCACTGAGCTGCACACTTCCTGCCACTGAACTGCACACTTCCTGCCATTGAGCTGGACACTTCCTGCCATTGAGCTGCACACTTCCTGCCATTGAGCTGCACACTTCCTGCCACTGAGCTGCAGCTCCTGCTCTTGGCTCTTTCTATGGATGCTCTGCTACTGTACACACTGAACCGCTGACTGATGGTACTATTTTTGGCAGGTTGTGGGAACTTTAGAAGTGGGGCCTAACAGGAGAAAGCAGAATCACAAGAAGAGGTCCTGAGGTCACAGGCCACCCCTTTATATCTCATCTCTCCTTCCTCATCCGAATCATGTAACAACTGTCCCAGCTGTAAGCTTCCCTGGAGCATAGCAGCCAGGAACCACAGTGAAACTTCCCTTAAGTGGTTTCTTGTCAGTTATTTGGTCAGAGCAATGAGAAAAGTGGCCAATACACATAATGAAAACTAAGTAATGTGATTTCAATGTTTTTTGTCCCTTCTCAACTCACTGTTGAAATTTAATCCCTGTGATGGTTAGATTTCATCAACTTTGTAACAAACTAGAGATACCTAGGAAAAGGGAACCTTAATTTAGGAACATCTTCCATCCAACTAGACTGTGGGCCTGCCAATGGGAATGTTCTTGATTATTGGCTGGTATGGAAAGGTACAGCCCACTGTGGGCATGACACCCCTAGGCAAGCTGATCCAGTCATGGAGAGTTCCACCAAAGAGCAAGCCAGTAGTCAACCTTCCTTGATGGCTTCTGAATTACTTCCCATCTTCATTTCTTGCCGTGGCTTCCCTTAATAATGGACTGTGACAGGCAAGTGAAAGCCAAATAAACTCTCCCCTCCCCCAAGCTGGCTTTGGTGAGCATTTTATCACAGCAACAGAAACCAAGTTTAAACAGTCCCCCGTGCAACAGTGGGAAGTGACTGTGTCACTTGAGGGATCTGTCCTCACGAGTGAGATCAGATGCACGTGTGACAGGTCTTACTGAGGAAGCTCATGGGCTTGCATTCTTTATTGCCCAGACACAGTACTCCTTCCTACTAGGGGATGGTGCCAGCTTGGTATTAAAAATCATCTCTCACTAGATACCTTAACATCCTAGAGTCTTGATCTTCATCTTCCCAGATTCTAGAACTATAAGGTGTTGAGGGGAAGACATATGGAGAGTAGTTGGGGGGGGGGTGAATATGAGTAAAATACAATATATATGCATATATTTCTGTGTGAAAATGTCATAATGAATTATTGAAAGTCAGTCCTTGATACAAGTTTGTCAATAAATAAAAATGAAAAATAACAAGCCAGTATTTTGTATATTAGACATTTTTCTACAGCAGCAAATGACGGAAAAAGATATTCTGTATTCTAGTCAAGCATGGTGGTATTATGTCTGTAATCTCAGGATTTGGGAGACAAAGCGAGGAAGATTATTAGTTCAAGATCAACTTTAGGTACAAAGAGTTTAGACCATCCTGGGCTACTTGAAACCTTATCTCAAAACATAAACGTACCACCAGGTATGGTGGTGCACACCTTTAATTACAACACTTGGGAGGCAGACCCAGGCATATCTCTGTGAGGTCAAGGCCAGCCTGGTCTACAAAGTAAGTTTCAAGATAGTCAAGGCTACACAGAGAAACTTTGTTTTTGAAAAACTGAAAACAAAACAAAACAAAACAAAACAAATCCAAAACCAAACATATTTTATGTCCTGCTGGAGACTGTTCTAAGGCTTCAGTTCTAAGGCTGAAGGATATAGGAAAATGGATACAGGCTCATTAACACTATAGAGAATGGTGTGCATCAGGGCTCTCTAAAGGGACAGAGCTGATAGAATATATATATATGGGACTTATTAAGAGTGGCTTACAGGCTGTGGTCTGAGTAGCTCAGTGATGGCTGTCTCTTGATAGAAAGGCTAAGGATCCAGTAGCTGTTCAGCCCTTGATACTGGATATCTCAGTAGCCCTAATGTGGTGCTGGAGTCCTAGGGAGTCCAGTCTGAACTAGAATCCCAAAGATGTGGGTTCTAACAGCTGTGAAGGAACGGCTCAGGAACAGGACAGATGGACTAACGGCTCAGGAACAGGACAGATGGACTTGCCAGTGAGCGTGAGGGCAAGCTGGCAAAAGGCAAAACCTTCCTTTCTTCCACCAGAAGTCTTGGCCAAGAGTTAGGGTTGTTCTCCTAACCTCAAATGACTCAGATTTAGGGTGGGTCTTTCCACTCCTCACGGGTATCCAGGTTTTAGTTATGTCCAGATATAGTTAAGTGACAACCAGGATTAAACATGACATCATGCTTTCAGTCTCCAGTGAATGAGTCTGTCAAATATGCAGCCAGCAAAAGCAAAGGAACAAACAGCAAGCAGCAGATGCACAGGATGACATCATCAAATCAGGTGCTTACAGCATCCATCAGAGATGCCTGGGGAAGCCGAGCTGAGACAGACATGCTGGAGCATCTGACTGAGAGAGAATACACACACAGAGCACAGCACTCTATGAATGACCTTCGGGGTTCCTGACCCCACACAGGCATTTTTTTTATACCATGGGACAAACAATGGTAACCTCACCTGTAACCGTTTGCCTTCTAGCTGTTTCCAAGGGCACACTATGTTTTTAATATGTTTCTTCTTCTCCTTTCTGTTACAGGTCCAGAGGACCAGTCTGCTCCCGGGCAAGGGAGACTTAGAGACTCCTTGAAATAAGGGTCAGTCCTCAGTAAGTATACACAGCACATGACAATTTGGAAATGTATTACAAACAGGAATCTCTGTCACACCTGTCTTCCAACTGCCACTTCCTTAGAGCAGCCTGCCGCTCCAGCCACACTAACCCAGTTAGACGCACAGTCTTCGAAAACACCCCTCTGCATCTGCTGCTCTGTAACCTGGAGGTGCTGTGTCCACGTTGTAGCCGACTGGGTCTTTACCCTGTAATAGTGTAATCGTCTTATCAATATGGTCTTAATGACTGAATCGTTTGAAATTTCCTCCTGGTCTGATCTTCTCAGCTAGACTGACGGAAGGACCTATGACCAGTATGGCCTGTCTTCCAGCTGCTACTGCTTGGCAGACTGCCTGACATAGAACAACTGGCTAACCATGCTTCGATGAGCCTAACTGCCTGGCAGAGCCAATCGGATGCTGTCATATACTCTATTGCTGGGGGGTGGGGGGGTGTTATATATCTTATGCTAAATGTATACCATACATTATTATATTGATTATAGAGGAGACAGAAGGAGACAACAGAACAATCTTGATTCTATGGAAACAACAGAATGATCAAAACATGTTAAGAGTCTACAGTCATGTTGTTGTTATGTTAGAAAGACTGTACACATAGGATTTGTTAATTACTTGGAGAGAGAAGAGGTAAAAAATACTAATATAAGCAAATAAGGCCTTATTTAAGAAAATAATGTCAATGCATAAACATATTTCCTTATATCCCATGTCTTTTAAAAAGCATCATTAGTATATACCTACAATAGTAACTAATGAAATATCATGAGAAGAAAAGGCCATTTTTGTTTTGTTTTTTTTTTTCCATTTTTTATTAGGTATTTAGCTCATTTACATTTCCAATGCTATACCAAAAGTCCCCCATACCCACCCATCCCCAATCCCCTACCCACCCACTCCCCCTTTTTGGTGTTAAAACAATAAATGCCCCCAAAATTTGAAACGTTGATATGATTTTTTTAACTGAGTTTTTGTTTTGTTTGTTTGTTTGTTTTGTAGCACTGGCTGTCCTGGAACTAGCTTTTCTCTTTTCTTTTCTTTTCTTTTCTTTTCTTTTCTTTTCTTTTCTTTTCTCTTTTCTTTTCTTTTCTTTTCTTTTCTTTTCTTTTCTTCTTTCTTTTCTTTTCTTTTCTTTTCTTTTCTCTTCTCTTTTTTCTTTTCTTTTCTTTTCTTTTCTCTCCCCTTCCCTTCCCTTTTCCCTTCCCTTTTCCCTTCCCTTCCCTCTTTTCTTTTCTTTTCTTTTCTTTTCTTTTCTTTTCTTTCTTTTTCTTTCTTTCTTTCTTTCTTTCTTTCTTTTTCTTTCTTTCTTACTTTTTGTCCCCTTTTTGGTTTTTTAAGACAAGGTTTCTCTGTGTAGCCTTGGTGGTTTGAAACTCCCTCTGTAGACCAGGCTGGCCTTGAGCTAACAGAGATTCACCTGCCTCTGCCTTCTAAATGCTTTGATCAAAGTTGTGTACAACAGCCCTTTGCTAGTTAGAAGAGTTATTAGAGGACTAGAGACATGGACCAGGACCTAAAAGCACTGACTGCTTTTCCAGAGGACTTGGATACAATTCCCAGCATCCATGGTGTCTACCAATCATCTATAACTCTATTTCCAGTTAACTCAGTGCCATCTCCTGGCTTTCATGGGTATCAGGATTGTACATCATATGCAGATATACATGCAGGCAATGTCCCATGCACAAAAAATGGAAAAGATAAAATTAAGAAAACAGCAATAAACATGAAAAATGAAAAGGATACACTAAAATCCATAATCTCTGAATTTCTGTCCTGATGTGGATGTCTGGATTGAGATTTTGCTGGTTATCTTTACAACTTATGCTCTGCATCTGTGAATTGTGTGCCTCTGCAGTCAGAAGTGTGTCATTTTACCACTGAATTAAGGTCCAAGGCATCTCTTAATGATGCTTATGAGAGGAGTTTGGAAGAGATATGGCTGCTGTGACATGGGTGCGGATGCACCTGTCGATCTGTGCTCACTTTATTGAGCCTTTCACAGTTATGCAGTGTTGGTTTTTCTGATTCTGTGAGCTATGTGATAAGTGCAGAAACTATGGCTCAGCGCTTGATTTACGTGAAGCCATGCCGAATGAGAGAGGCTGTCTAGTTCCTTTATTCTCAGTCAACCGTTTGTATTTTATCACATTTTGGAATTCAGTCACTGACAGATGAAGGAGTCCTTAAAGATCCCCCATCCCATGTCCTAAGAGAATCAAGATCCTGACATGAATTTTCTGGTTAGAAATTCTGCCATTGTCTATAAATGTTAATATCCTTTGAAATAGCTTGGAAATCTGTTCCTCTCTGCTTAAAAATAGGCATTTGAAGCAAGACGTAGTTGAGAAATTTGGAATTTCCGAGTGTGACATTATCTCAAACTGTTTACAGGAAAAGCTGAGGACAAGGCTGAAGAGGAGATAGTAACTGGAAACAGAAAGCCTGCCTTCTAGGAGAGGCCGTTCAAGTTCATAGTAGTGACAGTGCTTCATATTCATATATATTTTGTAATAAAAGAATTTATTACATTGGCAATTGTGGGGTTGGGACTGTAACTGCATAGGATATTTGCCTACCATATGAGAGCCCTAGGTTTGATTTCCAGCACTGTACACTACAAAATTGGTATGGCATTGAATAATGTACACACACACACACACGTATTATCATAACTACAACTACAGTAAAGACAACTCAAAAAGAGTAGCACATTTGTATCAGACCCTTCTCAGCCCGGGCTAAGGACAATTACTGTGAAAAGAGGATGAGCTAGTGTTGTCTTCTACTTTGAGGAAGCAGAAAGCCGTTGTGACTGTGTTAAAGTGACCTGGGAGGACAGGTGAGCTGGCTGTGCGTATGTCGGTTACTTGTCTATTGCTGTGATAAAGGACTGTGACTAAGGCAACGTAAATAAGAAACAGTTTGGGCTGGTGAGATGGCTCAGCGGTTAAGAGCACTGACTGCTCTTCCAAAGGTCAGGAGTTCAAATCCCAGCAACCACATGGTGGCTCACAACCATCCCTAACAAGATCTAACGCCTTCTTCTGGAGTGTCTGAAGACAGATGCAGTGTACTTACATATAGTAAATAAATCTAAAACAAAAAAAAGAAAGAAAGAAAGAGAGAGAGAGAGAGAGAGAGAGAGAGAGAGAGAGAAAGAGAGAGAAAAGAAATAGTTTATTTGGGCTTATAGTTCCAGAGGGTGGAAGTATCTGATGGCAAGAAAGCACAGTGGCAGGTGACAGGCATGACTGCAGGAACCCCGTCAAGGGCAAGCAGAAAGCCAGCAGTGTGAACTGGAAGTGACCAAACTACCTAAAGTGTCCCGGAAGGTGCTGCCAACTTGGATCAAGTGTTCAAATGCTTGAGACTACGAAACACTGTTTAGTTAGTTTTATGTCAGTTGTTTGACAAAGCTACAGCTGTTTGACAAAGCTACTCTCAATTGAGAAAATGCCTCCATACAATTTGCCTGTAGGTGAGTCTACAATGCATTTGAATTAGTGATTGGCCTGGGAGGGTCTAGGCCAACCCTAGACTGATGGTCCTGGGTTCTATAAGAGAACAGACTGAATAAGCATGAGCAAGTCGGTACACAGTACTTCTCCATGGCCTCTGCATCAACTGCTTTGGTTGCATCTGACTCCTGCTTTGGTTTCTACCCTGACTTCTTTGGATAGCTGACTATGAACTGCCAGCTGAAATAAACCTTTCCCTTTCCAAGTTGCCTTTGGTGGTGGTGTTTATCATAGCAATAGAAAACTAAGACAGAGCCACTTTTATTCAAACCACAGCATTCCACTTCCTGGTCCCCATTAGGTGTTGTTTTTAAAACAAAAGCCCAAACTTTCATTTTTACCAAATGAAGATCTAGGAGACAGAGAGGCAGAGAAGCACCCAGCTGACCTTCCTCCTCAACCATCCTCCCAGAATGAAAGAGCCAGCTCTCCTTCTCCACACTACCCCTCAAACCCTTCCAACTCAATGTCCCTCCTTTCTACTTCTGGTTCATCTCTCTATCCGTCCTCCTGACTTCCTCTCACTATGGTTTTTTTTTTCTTATGTTCCCTACCTCATGTCTACTGGTTGCTTGCTCTGCCTCTTGACCCATGACTTATTCAATCTTGTTTAGAAAGCTCTCAGATTAAAGGTGTGTGCTAGGTCTGAGCCACACTACAACTAGGGACAGGTTTTTCCAGCTCACAGCACATGTGATCCAATATGCTGCAGTACATAGGCTTGTGGACACGTCATAACGTAAAATATACTTAGTCCAGCTTTTACAGTCCTAGTCTTTCACAGTCTCGACATAGTTTAAAGGTCTCTTCTAAGACTCTAGGCAAGCTCTTAATTGTAACACACTGTAAAATTAAAAAGCAGATGACATACTTCCAAGATTCTATGGTATAGAGTATACATTATAATTCCAAAAGACAGGAGTAGGGACACTGGAATGGCTAAAATTATGTTTTAGTTCTTAGTTCTGCACTTGAAAGATCTATAAAACAAAAGTGCCTTTAACCTGTAAGTCCTTCTTGCCCAAGGACAGAGAACTTCCTGGACTGCTGGGGGCTGTTGTTCCTGTGAGATAACAGCCACGTGGTTCCACTCCCATAAAGAAGCTTGATTGCCCCAACTGGACAGGATGTGCTAGATCACACATACGTGGCAGGTTATGTAGGCAGGAAGTATGTCAAGATGTATGCTTGCCCCTGATTGGACAGACATGGGAAGGATGTGACCTTGTGGCTTTTGCTTTTATAAGTTCCTAACTAATGAAATTCGAGGCCATATTCTGGAAATCCTGGCTATGGCCCTGGCTAACATCCAATGTTCTGGCCAGCGCTGAATAAAGCTTGCTTCAAATTTGACTCAAAAAAAAAAAAAAAAAATTGTGGTTGTTATCTTACTCTTGCCCACTGGGATTAGCATCATTAGGAAATACTAGCCCAAAGCAAGACCAAACTCAACAGGACAGATACCAAATTCTGAAGTTCTATTTTTGGTAGCAAAGGCTCTGCCCCTCCAATTTTGCTGCCTACAAAACACAGCTTTCTTGGGCTGGCTCCATTCCATGTATGCAGTTCTCCTTGGCGGATATCCCACATGGCTCTTAGCACTACTGCCTTCCAGGCTACTATGATGATCTATTAAGCTCTACTTACATCGTGCAATCTCTTTTGACGTTCAAAGTCCCAAACTCTTCCACGTTCCTCCAAAAAAACAACAAAAAACAAACAACAACAACAAAAAACCATAGTTCTTTACAGTAACACCACTCTTAGTACCAACTTCTACATCAGGTACTTTTTTGCTGTTGAGACAAAGACCATGACCATGGCAACTTCTAGAAAGGGCTTATTTTTGGCTCACAGCTCCAATGGATAAGTCTCCATTAGGGCAGAAGGTACAGAACAAGCAGCAGGGGTTGCAGGAGAAGGAAGTGGCGAGCTCCTTACATCTTTAACTGCAAGCACGCGGCAGAGAAACTGAATTGGATAGAAGTGGTGTGAAACTTCGAATCCCAAGGTCTGCTCTCCATGCCATACGCTTCCCAGCCAGGCTGGACCACCTAAATCTCCCCAGACTTGGAACCCAGTGTTTGAATGCCCAACACTGTGAGTGACATTTTTTTAATTCAAGCACATTGGCACAGTTTGAGTGTCCTTTAAGCTTGCCATTTCCATATCAAAAGATGCATACGTAACAGTCAAGAAAAACCAATTAGGAATATGTTATTTTCTCTTCCCTTCTGTTTTAGATTGTTCTATTGCTGTGAAGAGAGATCAAGACCAAAGCAGCTCTTATAAAGGAAAGCATTTAATTGGGGGCTGGCTTACAGTTCCAGATGCTTAGTTCCTGATCGTTATGGCAGCAGGCATGGCAGCAGGCAGGAAGGTGTAAGGCTAAGAGCTTATATCCTAAGCCTTTAATCCCAGCACTTGGGAGGCAGAGGCAGGTGGATTTCCAAGTTCGAGGACAGCCTGGTCTACAGAGTGAGCTCCAGGACAGCCAGGGCTATACAGAGAAACCCTGTCTCAAAAAAAAAAAAAAAAAAAAAAAAAAAAAAAAAAAAGCTTATATCCTGATCTACAGTCTACAGGCACACACAGGCGAGATTGAGCCTGGCTTAACAGTTTTAAACCTTAAAGTGATCTCCTGTTGCATGCTTCCTCCAACAAGGCCACACCTACCAGTCCTTCCCAATCAGTTCTACTAAGGCCCAAACATTCAAATATTATGAGCCTATAGGGCTATTTTCTCTCAAATCACCACACTTTCCTTATTCTCCTTATAGGATAGTTGTTTGTTGAGTATATGCTGATTGTCAAGCACATGTTACCATGTAATCTGCATAAGGTTTTCCTAAATCCTTTAAGGGCTATGTGAAAAAGGTGGGGTGGGGCTTGAGCTTTCAAAGGTTACTAACCTTTCTGAAAAGCATGGTAGTGTGCACCTATAAGCTCAGCATATACAATGCAGAGGCAGGAGAATCACAAGTTTGAGCTCAACGTTATCTATATAGAAAATCCCAGGCTAGCCTGGGCTACAGAATTAAGATCATGTTTCAAAAATAAGAATAAAAAACATTTTAAAAGGCACAAGCAGAAAGGGTTGAGAACTAAGATTACAGTGAGGAGGCGCCACAGAACTCACATGTACTTGCTAGTTTATTCTTGCTACCACTCTTCAGTGAAGAAAAGTCAACCTTTTAGTTGGATTCCATGGGAAAAAGCTCACACAGAATTCTCTAGAGAATGGACGTATGTTATGAGGTAAATATCAAGAAATCCCATCAGAAGCCAGGGATAGCCTACTGGGCTTGGCTTTATACTTGGTTTTTTTTTTTGAAGACAGGGCCTCAGTCTGTAGCTGTAGATGGCTTGGAACTCACTGTGTAGACCGTGTGGGCCTTGAAGTCACAAAGATCTGCCTGCCTCTGCCTCTCAAGGGCTGGTATTAAGGATGTAGGTTGCCACCATCACAGCAGGCCAGTCCTTAGGTGTCTGAAATGCCATCGTTGTAGAGTTGACTAGCATTCTGCTTATGACTCTTCTGATGCAGCCTTCTAGGTGCTGGGATGTCAGGAGCCTCAGTTGTTTTCGGCATGTGATGACATCATTACAATTCCTTAGTTCCAATAAGCCTCGGAATCAATATTGTTTGGAGTCTCTCCTCTAGCATTAATGTCCTGGTATCAGAGAGTTCCTCTAATTTCATAAAATCTCCCAAACTTAAGTACTAATAATGTGGAGTTTACGCTTCAATATTCTCTTCATATTACTATTCAATTATGTAAAAAGTATAAACCGGTGATATAACTCGACGGGTGCTAGCTGTGTGAGAGTTGACTACCTGATACCTGAGTTTATCTCTGGAACCCTGGAAAGAGAGCACTCACTCAAGTTGTCATCCGATTTCCACAACTATAGTAATGAGGTGAGCACCCGCGCCCACCCACATGGCCACACAATCATGTTTAATTGAAAAGTGCTACGTATTAATATAAATGCGAAATTCGCAAGACTCAGATAATTATGGTCTCCAAGCAGCGAGTGATAAATGCAGGTGCTGTAGATCTACTAACTGCACGTCTAAGTGGCTGGCATCAGGACAGTACCGTGTGTACAAGTCTATTTTTTTTTTTAAGCCCAGCATTTGTAACTGATTACATGAACCATCTGTAACTGCTTGTGAATCATGTTACAGTTACCCCACTGACATTTACCAACATTTGTCATGTGGCAAAATGTTTTAGTGTAGGAAAGCTGACACATAATAGCTTTAATGTTTCAACAAATCAACTTTAGACACTAGGCTATAGGTGCATCCCATTGATGCGAAGTCTTCGCAAAAATATGGCCGGTGACTTCATTATAAAAAACCGCTTCATCCCAAGCTTCCTGTGTGTAGACAAAATTACTTGTTATCCCCACGGTAACTTGGCTCCACTGTTGTTATGAGACAGGATGAGGGGGGTGAGGGGTAACAAGAGGTGAGGACAGAAGTGGAGGAAGATGAAAAAACTACCGGGGGTGGGGTAGGTGACACTTTTATCAGGGAAGTGGTTCACCAAGTAGAGGCCGAGCTGAGCTCTTCTTGCCGGACGCCTTCGAGCCACCTGTCAGAAGGCAGGACTCTGAAGGAAACCGAGATCTGCGGACACGAAAGGCCAGGCCAGAGGGCAACCGAGAGGCGCCGGTTGTCAGCGAGGGGGCCAGGCTAGACCGGGAGGGAAGCTCACGTGGTCTCCGGAGCACCGCGGGGGAGTGGAGGGGGGGAGGCTGCAGCGGGGAGGACGCCAGCGCGCGCTCCTCCCCAGCCTTCCAGCTCCTCCCTCCAGGCACGTGACACCACCGTCCACTCGCTCGGTGGCGCAGCGCTCTGTTGCTGCCCTCCCGCCGCGGCGCCCCTTCTTCTCCCGGTCCTCGTCCCGCCGCATCTCCTCCCCCCCTAACTCATCCCCCACGCGCCAATCATCGCTCGAGCTCCCGAGCGCCCGCCCCGCCACTCCGCTGTGCGTTCTCCCATTGGCTGGAGCCTCAAGGACGCGTCCCGAGGGCGGGAGGCAACCATTGGTGGGCCGAACCGGCCGAGTTCCCGGATGAGGGAACATTCTGCAGTATAAAGGGCGCGAGGAAGGCGGGAGACGGCGCAGTTTGAATCGCGGTCCGACGGAGGAGTGGGCGCTGGGATCTCGCTGAGCGTCCGCCTGGCCTCGTCTCTTCCTCGCTCGTCGGAGCTTCAGCACGGTCCGAGATGGTAACGTGAAGAGTGACGGCGGGCGGCCGCGGGCTGCAGGCTCCGAGCGGGCGGGGCCGCCGTCCCCGGGGCTGGGAGAGGCGGCGGCGGCGGCGAGTGGGAGCGTGCGGGGACGGGGTCGGGACGAGCGGAGGGGAGGTGTTTTCGGAGCCCCGGAGCTCCAGGCGGGAGGCGACGGTTGGGGGGGCGCGCACGGCGCGGCTGGGAGCCGGCGCGGGGGCGCGCAGCCGCGGCGGGCTCGCGGCAGGGGTCGGCGGGGGAGAAGGGCGGGCGGGGGGCGAGCGGCGGCCCGGGGTCCCCGGCGGGGCGGGCGGCGGGCGGCCGAGCGCGCGCTCGCTCGCCTCCAGGACGCGCTGTGGTGGGGGAGGGGCGCGCCGCCTTGGTAATTCTATCTTCTCCGTCCCTCCCGGGCTCGCGGGCGTCGGCGGCGCCGCAGGCTGGCGGTAAGGCTGGAAAGGACTCCGGAAAGGCCAAGACAAAGGCGGTTTCCCGCTCGCAGCGAGCCGGCTTGCAGGTGGGTAGCAACTGCCGCAGTCGGGTGACCGGGCCTTTATGTTTGCACCCCCCTTGCTTGTTTGTCTGCACCCTCCATGGGTGTTCCATCTTAGCATGAGTGATGTGTCGCGACTTGGCCCTGCGGAGACAGTGAATACTGGGGTTTGGGGAGGGGGGGCGTCGGATCACATGTGTGTTAACTGGCGGGGCGCGTTGGTGCACCACCACCGTCCTTGGCTTTGGCGCGCACATCTTATCTTAACGAATTTCCTATCTTTGTGCATTTTTTTTCTTGTTTGTTCGTTTGTTTGTGTGCATAAAAATCAAGTTCCCTGTGGGCCGTATTCATCGACACCTGAAATCTAGGACAACCAGCCACGGACGTGTGGGCGCGACCGCCGCTGTGTACAGCGCAGCCATCCTGGAGTACCTCACCGCAGAGGTAAGCGGGAGTACGCCTGTGATCTGGAAAAGCTCTGGGGGGGCGGGGGAAAGTGGCGAGAGAGGAGGAAAGTGATGCAAGAAAACTCGCAGGCCCTAAGAGCGGCGCGCAGACCGAGGGAGCGCTAGAGGGAGCTCGCGTTCAGCCGAGGAGGCTGCTGGGCCAGAGTGTGCTGCTCCTGCAAATGCAATTGCGTGCCCCTTCGGGGTTTTTTGGGTGGTTTTTTTTTTTTTTTTGCATAATTCTGCATAATTTTATCATTCAGGTAGTAGGGAATGACAACAGTTGGTAAATAACACCATTGAGGTTCAAAGATCTTGATTGAAAGTAAGTTGGAATATTGATCATCAGATTTTTATTTATTTTTTGCCTTTTAGGTACTTGAGTTGGCAGGAAATGCGTCAAAAGACTTAAAGGTAAAGCGTATCACCCCTCGTCACTTGCAGCTTGCTATACGTGGAGATGAAGAATTGGATTCTCTGATCAAAGCTACCATTGCTGGTGGTGGTATGTCATCCCTAAACTCCTAACATTCTATTTAAGAAGAAAATTCCTACACTCCCATTGTTTCTAGAAGAGATTTCAGTACAGGGTGCTTTCATGGGGTTTGGCTTTCCACTTAGTTTTTGCTAAGATCATTGTTCATCCCTCAAGTTTTCACTTTGTATATGAATTTTACCTGCTTTGAGTTCATGTATTGTTTTTTTAAATGTTTATCCAGAAGGTAGACTTAATCTGTGTCCCTCTCCTAGGTGTCATCCCACACATCCACAAATCGCTGATCGGGAAGAAAGGACAACAGAAGACTGTTTAAGGATGCCTGGATTCCTTATTATCTCAGGACTCTAAATATTCCTAACAGCTGTCCAGTGTTGGTGATTCCAGTGGACTGTATCTCTGTGAAAAACACAATTTTGCCTTTTTGTAATTCTATTTGAGCAAGTTGGAGGCTTAATTAGCCTTCCAACCAACCAAATTTCTGCATTCGAGTCTTAACCATATTTAAGTGTTACTGTGGCTTCAAAGAAGCTATTGATTCTGAAGTAGTGGGTTTTGATTGAGTTGACTGTTTTTAAAAAACTGTTTGGATTTTAATTGTGATGCAGAAGTTATAGTAACAAGCATTTGGTTTTGTACAGACATTGTTTCCACTCTGGTGGATAAGCTCAATAAAGGTCATATCCCAAACTAGCTTTAAACTTGCTTAATAATCGGGACTTACCTTAGATCTCACTCAGCAACAAGTACATTCTCTGCTTACTAATTAAACAGTGCATCTGTAGTCATAACCCCGTGGTACTTTTGTTGTTTCTTTGTATCATATGACCTCTTAGGGTCTTAAAACTTGGGAAGAAGCTGGAGGTAACTGCTTTTGGCGTCCCCCCCCCCCCCAATTGACAGTTAACTAATGTGAAAGGGCCTGTATCCTAAGGTGGGACACAAGTACAGAGACCCTCAGGGTACAACGAAAGTACCTCCACCGAATGAACTTCGGATATAATTTGCTTTTAGTGACCAGACACAGGTGTGAAATGCTAGTCACATCTTGATTCATGCCAAGCATGTTCCATTATTATACATTGACCCCTTTCCCCTCCCTGAGCCTTAAGACATGTATCCTAATTCCTGGAGCAAATCAAACAGAATAGGAGGTGCTTAAGCAGCCTATGTGGATGAAAGAACTTCCTGCCTTACAGCTGCTTTAACCCAAAGAGCTGCATTGTACCTGCCAGGTGGCAGGTGGGTCAGATGTGCCGCTGAGAAGGGCTGGGGAACTGCGGGGGTTGGGGGTTCCAGGGCTTCCGATCCAAAGCAGGAAGCGCCTGTAGGACGAATCCATGCGGCAATCACTCCCTAACGGAGGCCCAGGGCTTCCCAAGACCTAAGGGCCAGGAGGCCTGGCCTCTGATCCTTGTGGATCTGGTCGTGAGGGTCCCTGTCCCCACCCCGGTGGCGCGGAAGGCGGGCTCCGGGCCACACCGGAGCCTAGGGGCCGGGGCGTCCGCGCTCCGCCAACCCACGGCCTCCCCGCCCTCCTCCCGGGTTACCGCGTCGGCTTTACGGTCCGCCAGGCCCGGGAGGGACGCGGCTGGCGCCGCTGCGGCCGCGGGGGGCGGGGAGGCGGCCGTGAGGAGGCGGAGCTGCGAGGCCGCCCGTCGCCGGGCCGCCGCCGCGGTGCCCGCTCCTCCCCGCGCCGTGCCGCGCCGTGCCCCGCCCGGCCGCCTCGCCTCCTCCGCGGCGGGCCCCCCTCGCAGCTGCGCGGCCGCGGACACCGAGGCAGGCGCGAGCCATGGAGGGCAACCGCGACGAGGCGGAGAAATGCGTGCAGATCGCTCGCGAGGCCCTGAGCGCCGGCAACCGCGACAAGGCCCAGCGCTTCCTCCAGAAGGCCGAGAAGCTGTACCCGCTGCCGGCCGCGCGCGGTGAGCCCCGGCCCCCGCCGTGACCCCGGCCCCCGCGCCCTGCGCCCCGCCGGCCGCGGCCGCTCCAGCACTCAGGGACACAGGCGGGGCGCTGTGGGGTGCTGGGTGACGGGTCCCCTCCCCAGATCAGCCTAGGCCCCTGTGAAGTGACAGGAGCGGGGACTCCAGCGGCTTCTCGGGCTTCACCATCCCCGGGTTCTGTAATTTGTCCGTTCCTTAAGCAAGTATCTTCGAATACCTTAGATGACACTGCTTTTCCCAGGGAGGAGAGAGCCCTTACAAGACAGCTCCACTTTCGAAAGGGATGGTGAAGTTATTGATGATTCCTAAATAGTGTCTGGTTTGATATGGCACCGTAAGTACCCGCAAGTTCGGTACATCGCTAAAGAGTAGGCTATGGACTTACCCTACTTTAATTCACCTTATTCATTGTCTAACTCTACAGTCAACACAACACTCACAAAGCGCCACGAGTTGTGCCTAGTATTTTATATGCCCCTCTTATTCCTCAGAAAAGTACCGTGTTATTTGACCATGTGCAGAAACTTTTGCCAAATGAATGAATGAATGAATGAAATGAATGAAAATACCTTGCCCAAGGTCGTATAGGAATGGGCAAAGTCATAATAGGCACTGAGTTTTAATCTCTACAAGGCCTTTACTACCGTTTTTTGGTTTTGTCTTTTTTTTTTTTTCCCATGCCCATAGGATGACATTTAACTGTTGTTGAAAGAATTTCCAGGTTAAGAGGATTAAGAGGAAACTTGATAAGCAGCCCCCTGTTTTAATTTATTGTTTTCTTAATTCTTTTTACATCGTTGAAGCCTTTTATCTCTGCTGATTTTCACTTTACCTTTTTGTTAGCATTGGGACAGGGCAGGAAAAGATAGTGAAAGAAAAGTTAATTGTAAAAAGTGTGAAATAAAAATTATCATTTTTAGGTGTACAGTTTAGTAGTGTTAAGTATTTTCATGCGTACCACAGGATCGGTATTTTTTTGTTTTTTATCTTACACCAGTTAAGTAACCCCCTGTACTCTCCTGTTTCCTGGTAGCTCCCTTGCTACTGTCCATTCTCATAGACTAGTCTAATTTGGTACCTGATCTATGTGAAATCGTACAGAATTTGACTTTGCATGTCTGCATTATCTATTTACTTACTAACTTCAGATTTCATCCATATTGCAACCCGCGACAGATTTCCTTTTTTAAAATTGCTGAACAGTATTCTATTATTTATATACCCATGTGCCTAGGTGTGGCTGTGCACATACACATTTAACATCACCTTTTCTTTTTGGAGGGTATTTATTTAGCGCGTTGCGTGCATGCGTGCGTGCAGAGGAATAGGTCTCTCCCCACATAGTGTAGAGATTGAGCACAGGTCTAAGCTTTGACACTAGCTGTCACAAATTCTTACTTAGTCCCTGTCAATGATGTTTGGGTTGCTTCCACCTCTTTTGTGTTGAGTAATGTGCCTATGAGCATGAGTGTCTACAAGCCTGATTTCAGTTCTGCATATATACCCAGAAGTGGGATTCTTGGGTCATATGGTAATTCTAATTTTGATTTTTGAGGAACCAGCACATTGTTTTTCCAGCCCGGCTGCACCATTTTCGTACGATCCGCGTGGTTCCAGCTTCCCAATGTCTGGCAGAGCGTGGCAGCTCCGTTTTTTATTTGCAGTGATAGTCACTAGTGACTATGGGGACAGGTCGCTGGCGTTTTGATATCATTTCTCTGATGATTAATGATGTTGAACAGTTTTTCATTTGGCGACTTGTATTTTCTTGGGAGAAAAGTCCTCTAAGTTGTTTGCTCATTTAAAAATCAATCTAAGCTAGTTCCAGGACAGCCAGGGCTACACAGAGAAACCCTGTCTCAAAAAAACCAACCAACCAACCAACCAACCAAAAACCCAATCAACCATCCAACAAAATCAGACTGTTGTTATGGATATCGAGTTATAAGGGCTCTTATATATTCTGGACATTATGTCTTTGTCATTTATATTTTACAGAGCTTATTTGTTCTTTTAGGTCATCTCTCTACCCTGGGGACTGTCATTGGAGGCCTGAGTTTTATGTAGTCGGTTTCATTTGTCAAGTTTTGCTATGTTGTCTGGGCTTTTTGGTGCCATATTCAAGAAATCATTAGCAGGAATTACCCGTAGATCCCTTTTACTGTGTAGATATATTTAAATCAGTTGTCTTCTGCTCTTGGAAGGACACTTTTAATATTAAAGTAGTAAGTACCCTGGGCGAGGCACCTTGGCTTAGAAGGCCTGGCTCTTCACCAACTGCTTTCCACGCGGTCTCTAGTCCTTGTCGTTTGTGAGGCAGGTACAGTGTACTGATCCTGGGTATGCGGAGGACTAAACGAGTTGATATAAAGCATCTAATGAATCTTTCCTATTTTACAACTCCGGTCATCTAAGAATCCTTAAATCGTGCCCAGATTTCCAGCGGTCACGCTTCTACTGTGCAAGCAGCTCCAGTGAGTCTGCTAAAGGACACTGTCAAAGTGCAGGGTAATTATGGCTCTGAAAGTCATGGGTGTAGGGAAGGCGAAGGCATGGAAGACAGACAGTCAGGGGCAACGAGATTCTAAGGGGATAATCATCCAATAAAGTGGTAGGGTACCATTGTGAAGTAGTCTAAAACAGTTCAAATACAGACTTTGCCATCTCTATAAGCCATTCTAAGCTTTAATTACAAGCAAAATACAAGATAACAGCAAAGAGTGGATGTGACCCAAAATTAAGCAATGTGACTCTTGTGCGAAAACCATATTTTACAGAGTATCACAGGAGATGTTTATGAGAATAATTTAAGAACTCAAGAGGGGAAAATCTGGAATATTTATGAAAAGACCCTAATAAAGATCTTGTATAGGAGGAAATTGGTACTTTCGAGTGACTTGAAGTTTTATTCCTGAATTTTACCTATTCTAGATGTGTACCAAACTAATAGCTCAGGAAGCTGACTGGATAGGTTTTAGGGTCTGCCTATACTCTTCATTTCCATCGTTCATTTCCATGGATGTGATGAGTGGGAGACCACAAGATCAAATTCCAGCCTTTCTGTCATCTTAAAATTTCATATCAAGTGAGAAGGAAATTTGATAAAACCTTTCAATAAACTGGCAAGCTCTTCTCTTGAGAAGACATTTGATATTGAGAGGGAAGTGCTGTCCACCGTCTAGCTGAGACTCTTCACTTTCGACTAGCAAGGATTGCAGATGCTCATCCTCTGGGTTACATTTGTAGGTTTGTTTAATTGATGTGGTTTAGCACTTGGGAGAGGTGTACAGTTTCACTGCCGTGAGGCTTTGAGCACATAGTTTTAATTTTTAGATTTTTCTTTTTTCTTTCTTTTCTTTTCTCTTCTTTTTTTTTTTTTCCCGAGACAGGGTTTCTCTGTATAGCCCTGGCTGTCCTGGAACTCACGCTGTAGACCATGCTGGCCTGGAACTCAGAAATCCGCCTGCCTCTGCCTCCCAAGTGCTGGGATTAAAGGAGTGTGTCACCACTGCCTGGCTAATTTTTAGATTTTCATAGTAAATCTATAGGGATTGTGTAAAGTGTAGATTTTTTTTTTTGTTTTCTATCCTTCCTCTTTCTGATTGACTGACTGCCTCCCTCCCTCTTTCTCTCTTTCTTTCTCTCTCTCTTCCTCTCTCTCTCTCTTCCTCTCTCTCTCTCTCTCTCTCTCTCTCTCTCTCTCTCTTTCTCTCTTTCTCTCTTTCCCAGGAGACAGGCTTCACTCTGTAGCCCTAGCTGGCCCAGAACTCACTATGTAGACCAGGCTGCCTGCTAACTCCCCAAAGAGCACCTGTTCTGGCCACCCAGTCTCTAAGATGCTGAGATTAAAGGCATGAGGGCACCACCATGTTTGACAAGTTTGCTTTTGTTGTTGTCCTTGTTTGTTTGTTTAGAGAAGAGTGTATTTTATTCTTCTTAAGAACACAGAGGCAATTGGAATCAAAGATGATCAACCATGGCCATTCAGCAGCTACTCGGATGCATTTTACTGCGTGGATCATTTATAAATGACCCCTGCTTCACAAGAGTTAAAGTAGCCCCTTTATTTTCATCTGTGCTACAGATGATATACATTTTTCTGTCTTTTTTTTTTTTTTTGGTTCTATTACTTTGTATTTAATACAAAATAGAAAATTGTCCCTCCCTTTGTCTCACCTGAACTGAAAAGAGATTTTAAAGTATGTGCATCTGAATCATTATACAACCTATTTCCTTAAAGATCATTCCATTCTTTCCCTAGTTGGCTTACTTAAAATTCAGTGATAAGAACATTTACAACAATCATTTTTTTGTACTATCCAGTTAAGGGTTGGAAAATGACTTTGGAATTTCTGTTATTAGTGAGATACTTGAGGTGTTAGCACTGAAGAAAGAGTTTGGGTTTGGACTCAGCACTGTGTCCATTAGATACCCATTTCCACTTGGGAGTTGCAGGCTTCTCACCCAAACAGTGAGGGCATAGTTATTCAACAGATGTTTATCAGACACGTGCTATCCTCTGCACCAGGCAGCATGGTGTTTAATTTTTATTGTATTTTGCCTGTTTGGATGTTTTTCCTGCTTGCATGTCTGTGCACCATGTGTGCCCAGGGTCCTCAGAGATGGGAAGAGGATACTGGAGCCCCTTGAGCTGAAGTTATAGACAGTTGTGAGCTGAGCCATCTCCCAAGCCCACTGACAGTGTTTTAGGGATTAAGTGGTAATAGGACAAAATCTTTTGCCATGGCATTGACAGTCTAGAGGAGAACTAACCATCTGGTGGGCAGAATGATGACAGTATCATTTCAATAGTTTGATTTTTTTTCCTTTTTCTCCCCCCCACTTTTTCTCTTTCTTTGTTCACACTCTCTCTCCCTCCCTCCGCCTCTCTTCCCGCCTCTCTTTTAGATCACATCTGGCCTCCAACACTATAGGTAGCTGAGGGTGATGATTATCTTCTGATGCTCCTGCCTCTCCTCCTCCACTGCTGGGGAGCTGTATGTGAGCATCACCACACATCACCACGCATCACCACACATGGTGTACAGAGTGCTAGGGGGCAGCCTTGACTCTATGCCAGCTCGGCACACACTCTACCAGCTTAGCTAGGTTCCAGGCCCACCATTTGTGTTTGAGCCTCAGTTTTCTTTTAAATAAACCATTATTTAGATTTCTGGATGTGTCTGAGTGGGACTACACGTGTAAGCGTGGGTAGGGCAGAAGATGGCATCCTGTTGGGTCCTGGGAATCCAACTCAGATTCTCTGGAGGAGCAACCAGTGCTCTTAACTGTTGAGCCATCTTTCCCGCCTTAAAGAAGACTTTTATAGGTACATGCGATGTGTTCTGTATTAATTAACTCACAGGTAAAGCATGTTTAAAATTAAATTAACTGTAAAATTTATATGATTACGACCAATTTTTTTTTTTGAGAAAGAAAATGTCTACTAGTGAGAATTGACAAAACAAACTGCATTTTACCTGTGGAGGTGATGATTAGAATATATATTGATTGCTACAAAAGAATGTCTTCAGCATGTTAGCAAGAGAATGGATACATGTTATTTATTTGTTTGTTTTTGATTGTGATAGGCTCTTGCTATATAGCTCTGGCTACCCTGAACTCACTATGTAGATCAGGCTGGCCCGGAGCTGACAGAGAGCATCCTGATTCTACTTCAGCCCCATCCCCACATTATCATCTAGAACTAGATAATAATTATAAATCATTATCTTCTCATAAGTGTAGAAATTGCTAATACAAAGGCTTTCCTAATTCCACATTTAAGATAATAAAACTAGATTTTGAGTTCCAAAGTAGTAGAATTTGTTCCAGTTTCATTTGTTTAATTAAAAAGATTTATCTCCTGATTTATGTATATGTGTGCTTGGATTAGTTTCTATGTGTTAGGTGTATACTGGGGCCCATGAAGGGTTTAGTCTCAGATCCACTGAAACTGGAGTTCCAAGCACCCATATGGGTGATTGAGTTCATTTCCCGGCTGTGCTGGTTTTTAAGTTAGTGGATCTAAGGACTAGTTACCATGTGCGAACACACACACACACACACACACACACACACACACACACACACACAAAGTCCAAGAACTCAGTGCTTGCTCAGTCCCACGAGGCTGGATGTTTCTGCTGTTCTGTATAAGCTGGAATCCCAAAGAAGTGGGCTCCAGTGCCAGCCGAGGAATGGATGTGCCGGCAGTGAGGACAAGCAGCCAAAGGATCTACGAATGCTTCCTCCTTCTGTTGTTGTATGTAGGCTTCCAGCAGAAGGTATGGCCCAGGTTAAAGGCATGTGTCATCCTGCCTCAAGATCCGGGTCAAAAGCCTGTGTCTCAAGATCGCTCCATTTCTGGATTGTAGTTCCTTCCGGATATAGTCAAGTTGACAGCTGAGAATACTTACCCCTGCCTTCAACTCTGTTCATAGAATTTTTGTGGCCACGTGTTAATATCCAACATGACCATTTCTCTGGCTCCACAGCTTTTACAGATATTTTCTTCATTTCTTAGTTGAAACACTTCCGTAAAGAGGCACTCAGTTCATGTTGGAGGTACATACTAAATAAAGGCTTGGTTGGTGTAGTGGCTATTCCTGATTGTCAACTTGACTATATTTGGAATGAATTACAATCCAGAATTGGAAGGCTCACCAGTGACCCTTATCTGGAGGCTTGGAGATAGAAGTTTCTGATCTGGAGCTTGGTATGGAGAACTTGAGGCATAGTGGCTATGGATTCCAGAAGATTAAATCTCCGAGTTCAAGGTCATCTGGGATTAAAGGTGTCATGGAACACATCTTTAATCTGGGCTACACCTTTCATCTGGGATTAAAGGTGTGGTAGAACACATCTTTAATCTGGGCTACACCTTCTGCTGGAGACAATATAAGGACATTGGAAGAAGGGAGTCTTGCTCTTGCTTTCACCTGCTTGCCGTGTGAGACTGAGTAACTGCTAGATCCTTGGACTTCCATTCACAGCTACTACTGAACCATTGTTGGGAATTGGGCTGCTGACTGTAAGTCATCAATAAATTCTTTTACTATATAGAGACTATCCATAAGTTCTGTGACTCTAGAGAACCCTGACTAATCCAGTTGGTTTTATCCGGTTTTGGTGGTAGTGGTGATGGGTTTTGTGGTTTTGTTTTTTTTTTTTTTTTTTTTTTTTTTTAACTTTCTTTTTTTTTTTTTTAAAGATTTATTTATTTATTATATGTAAGTACATTGTAGCTGTCTTCAGACACTCCAGAAGAGGGAGTCAGATCTCTTTACGGATGGTTGTGAGCCACCATGTGGTTGCTGGGATTTGAACTCTGGACCTTCGGAAGAGCAGTCGGGTGCTCTAACCCACTGAGCCATCTCACCAGCCCCCTTGTTTTGTTTTTGAGACAGGGTCTTAACATGTAGCTTTGGCTGTCCTGGAACTCACTAGGGAGACCAGTCTGACCTTGAACTTGGCTGCTTCTGCTTACTAAGTGCTGAGGTTAAGGTGGACATCACCTCACCTGGCTACTTGTCTCTGTTTTCAAGCAAAGACCCTGGGTCTCTCTCTCTCCAGACAGCTGCTTGTTATTTTTGATGTCTTTGGTTAGTGGGAATCCCTTTATAATAAACAATTAAAGCTCCTGGTTCTTTTTTTTTTTAAAAGATTTATTTATTATTATTCATTAGTACACTGTAGCTGTCTTCAGATGCACCAGAAGAGGGCGTCAGATCTCATTACGGATGGTTGTGAGCCACCATGTGGTTGCTGGGATTCGAACTCAGGACCTTCGGAAGAACAGTCAGTGCTCTTAACCGCTGAGCCATCTCTCCAGCCCCCAAGCTCCTGGTTCTTATACATGTCTTTTTAGCTGTCTTTAGTTATGCAGCTCTTTGGTATAACAGTGTTTCGGCTTCCTCTGTATATTTCCTGTGCTAGATCTGGAATCAGCCCTATGTCTTATAATCTTGGTTTCTTTTAGGGAAAAATGGTGTTTCAGCATCACCGTACAGGTACAAGGAACACTGCCACCTAGGTTGTTCATTGTTTGGGGTTCTATTCAAAGCATAGCGTTGGGAAATGCATAGTGCGTTGTGGGTGTGGATTTGTGTGTGTATGTCTCTTTGTCTGTTTTGTCTGTTTGGTTTTGTTTTCTTTGTTTTTTTTGAGGCTGGCTGACCTGGAACTTCAGAGATCTGCCTGCCTGTCTAGTAAGTGCTAGGAGTAAAGATGTGCACTGCTGTGCCTAGCTAGTATCTTGTCTTTTTAAAGGTAGTTGGCTTTTGAGTGTATATCATTCCTTCCAATTCAACATAAGCTTTCAGAGTTCTTTGCTTACACATCTTAGCCTATGTTTCTGTCTTCTTGAACTGTAGACCTTGTTCTTGAAAACCCATGAGATCCCAGGTTACATTTGAATTACTGTCTTGTTTCATGTTGTATCATGTGCGTAATAGTTTCAGAAGAATGTACTCAGTATTAACCTGTCAGGATAATGATCAAAAACAGTTTAACATTTTAAAGTGTTTTTCTCCACATTTATGCATTTTAATCATTTTACAAAGCAGCACCTGAGCTTGGGCAAACACACCTGTGTTCCCACAGTGGTGAAACCACTTCATAGCATTATAGGACCTATCCCTGTAGTTAAGTAATGGCAACTAGGACTGGAGAGGTGGCTCAGAGGTTAAGAGCACTGACTGCTCTTCTAGAGGTCCTGAGTTCAATTGCCAGCAACCACATGGTGGCTCCCAACCATCTGAAATGGGGTCTGATGCCTTTTTCTGGTGTGTCTGAAGAGAGCAATGGTGTACTCATATACATAAAATAATAAATATTTTTTTAAAAAAGGAATGGCAACTATAAAGTAAGACAAGGCTCTCCTGAGTACTATGTACTTCATAAATGGTTAGCTTAGACTTCAGGCTTTTATGAAACAGTCATCCTGTGTTTTACACATATATACATGTTGTCTATTTCCCCTGAGATGATTAGAGTAGTTGTAGATCGGCTGTCCCATTGCTGAATAATTCTGGATATATTTCATAAGATAAGGACATCTGTATGTAACCACATAATAATCACATTTAGGCCATTGGTTCATGCATTCATTTAAATTCTGTAGGTGGACCCATTGTATCCCTTACAAAGAAAAAAAGGTAGGTGTTTTGTTTTTGTTTTGCTTTCTAACTGGGAAATATATAGGTATACTTGTATGTGTGTATGTTGTTTATGTTGGCATTCCATTGTATTTAATGGCTATGTTACTTTTATATATGTTCTGGTATCTGTAACATACATATACACACATAACCTATATTCACCTCTCATTTCCAGTTCAGTGCAACATTGTTCTTTCTCCCTGTCTTAGTTATTGTTCTATTGCTGTGCAAAGAAATCAGGACCATGGCAACTCTTGTAAGAGGGAGCATTGGGGAGTTGCTTACAGTTTAGAGGAGTCCATGGTCATTGTGACAGGGAGCCTGGAGACAGACATGGCAAGCAGAGTGCTGGAGAAGTAGCCGAGAGCTGCACACTGATCTGGCAGAGAGAAGGCATGGGGCTTGGCATGGGCTTTTCAACCCACAAAGCCAGTGACACACTTCTACCAACAAGGCCACACCAACCCTTCTAATCCTTTCAAATGGTGCCACTCCCTAGTGACAATGAACCTCTGCTATTCACTGAGTGAGAAGCGTAGCTCCCACTTTTGTTTTTGTGTATTGTAAATCAACTCCTTGATCACATAGATGCAGGCTATGTCAGTTTCAGCCATGTGTTTGGCAGTGGCTGCCAGTTTGATCCCCCAAAAATGTTTCTTGGCCCAAGCCAGTAGGCCCTGTCAACCTTAGCTGGAAAAAGCTTCAGGAGGAATGAGTAATCCCATAAGTTTCTAGCCTATTATTTAAAGAATATTTGAAGAGGATTTATAGCATCAGACCACAGTGTTGTTATGCACTACCTTCTCTCAACTGTCCTTCTGTCTTAATTCAGTAAGTATCCATGTGATGTTTGCCACCAGTCTCATGCCAAGGTATATGTTTTGGAATTCTGAAGCTTGTTTCCTAGTGGGTCATGGGGAGAGTTTATGGAACTATGTTCCCCAAGTTCTAGAATGCTAAAGACAATTTACTTGTGACTTTACTGTTGAAGTTTGGTGACTGTATTAAGTTACTGTGCATGTTGCTGGGATAAAATACCCAACAGAAGCAACTTAAGGAAGGGGGTTTATTTGGCCTCAGGAGTCCATGAGAAAGCGCACCATAGCAGGGAAGACGTGGAAGCAGGAACTTGACCTTGCTCAGTATCACGTGCATCTGCAGTCAGGAAGCAGAGAGAGATGAACGCTAGTGGTCACCTTGCTCTCACCTTTTTATAGAATGTAGGACCCAGCACACAAAACAGCACTGCCCATAGGTAGAGCAGCTTTGCCTACCCCAGTTGAGCTCATCTGGAGACTCCCTCCAGAGCTTGCTTGTACATCCGTCATCCTAAATGCTGTCAGGAAGATAGTCAGGGCTCACGCTGTCATTGAGTCGTTAGCTCACACTTTCTTGTCTTAGGTAAGCAAGTACAATACACCAGGGTCTTATGCACGTGCCAATGAGAGGCAAAGTCTGAGGACAGTTTTCTCTGTAGAAGTCATTTGACTTTCTGGTTTTTGTTATTGTGTAGCTGCCCAGCTAGCTCCCCTTGAGTATAACTCAGGTTTCATTTACTTTAGGATTTCTGATACTTTATTATATCATTTAGATGTTTTTGTTTATATGTCAGAAGTCTTCTAATTATGGTTTATTTCCTATATTTTTCTTTAAGCTTTCTATTTTCCATGTGTTGTCTTTTTTTTTTATATGTTAAGTATTCACCACTTCCTTCAATGTTTTTCTATTTTTCATTTTTAAAATTTCTAACCTTCAGACATCTTATTTCTCTGTGTAGTACCTGTTGAACTGTTAAATAACTTTGTTCCTTCTAGCTTAGCATTTTAGATTTTTAAAGACAGGGTTGCGTAGTCCAGGCTGGCCTTAAACTTGAGACCCTCCTCCTTCAGCCTCCCAAGCTCTGGTGTTTCAGGTGTGCATCTTCAAGTCCAATTTAGCTGTCTTGGTCTTGCATGTTTTAGTTATGGTCTTACTATTAGCTTGGGCTTACTGTATAGACAAGGCCCCTTGAGTTAGTTTTTCTTGTCTGTGGCTCTGCTTTCTGTGCCTCCACACCCAGCCAACCATGTCTTTTTGGATGGATTCTCCCCCCCACCTTTGATATTTCATATTCTTTTATTTACCCTGTGTGTGTGTGTGTGTGTGTGTGTGTGTGTGTGTGTGCACGACAACTCTAAGGAGCTGGCTGTCTCCTCCACTTTCCTATGGTTCTGGGAGTTGAACTCAGGTGATCAGGCTTGTTGAGCAAGCATCTTTTTCTGCTGAGTCATTCCCCACTCTTCTGTATTTTTCTCCCCTGTGGTCTGGGTAAGTGATTTCTTAGTTGCAGTTTTGACTGTCGTTTCCTATAGAGCGGTGTCTCTCTGTCAGCTGCTGGCTTGACCAGTATGTGTGGTGACATTGATGGTCTTTAGAAATCACATTTATTTACCTTTTACATACCAACTCTTTGCATAGTGTTTGAACTTGATTGTTCTCTTTCCCTGTTTAGTTATCTACCTATTACTTGTGTAATCTTTGTTTATTTAGCCTTTCCAATATACAGAGATCTTCCTGGTTTTCTACAATATTTAAGAGTATGTCTAGCTAGCTAGGAAAGAATCCTTCTTGTGTCTTCCCCATTTCTCTCTGCAGTTTCCTTGTTCATTTGTTGTTGTTGTTGCTGCTGCTGTTGTTATTGTTACTGTTGTTGTTGCTGCTGTTATTGTTGCTGTTGCTACTACTGTTGCTGCTGCTGTTGTTGTTGCTGTTGCTGCTGCTGTTGCTGCTGTTGTTGCTGTTGCTGCTGTTGTTGCTGCTGTTGTTGCTGTTGCTGCTGTTGTTGCTGCTGTTGATGCTGCTGCTGCTGCTGCTGCTGTTGTTGTGCCTTACCTTCCAGTCTGTATTCTGTTCCCTGAAGTTCACTGTAAGTGTAACCCAGGCACTCCTGCTATGATAAGTGGGTGAGACCCATTCATTTTCGTGCATTTCCTCGGTGTGGCCTGTAATGCCCGTTGGTTATTTTGTTTCTTTTGTGTGTGAGCCATTCCTCTTCTGTATTTTCTTGTCTGGATAAGTGATTTTTTTTTTTTTAATCTATGAGCTTGGCAGATGGCCACTCACACTTCTCTGCTTCTCACACAGACACTCAATACCCACACAAAACTTTTTCCCTGTTGATGATTCATTCCCATCATCATATAGTAGGGGATTTTGCACATGAGGTTATGACTTTACTACTTAATTCTCTTTGGTTTTATTTGAGATTTAGAGAAATTTAAATTTTAAGTTCCAAGCCTGGCAGGGTGGTACGTTCCTGTTATTGCAACAGTGAGGAACAAAGGATTTGGGGTTTGAGGATTGCTTAATCTACATTTGTGGGTTTTGTTTTGTTTTTTTTTTTTTTAAGTTTTACTATTTACATGCTGGGACTCACTGCTGCTACATACACTATTCTGATCCATTGTGATTATATTAAATGCAGTATGAACTCCAGCTGAAGGTTAGCTATATGGTATGTCTTATATTTTCCTTAATAACAAATAGGTTACTATATCACCTACAATTAGATTGTCAAATGGCCCCTTAGTTGTTAGCCATGGAAAATAAATGACAGAAGTTTCTATAAGAAATAGCTATGTTTTTGCAAATTTGCCAACAGCAGCTGGAATTATTAATATATAACTATGATAATATATGTAGAATTATTTTATTGGTATCATTTACATGCTAAATAATGGATTTATTTAAAGTACTGAGTTAAATAGGTTTTTAGTGGAATCAAAAAATTGTGGGACTGTTGGCATAATTCTGGAACACTTCCCAACCTTGGAAATAAAATGATTCATTGGATGACTGTCTCCTATGACATTCCTCTGACCCACTGACCCACTGACCCCTGCCGAAAAACAATCTACATTTTCTTAAAAAAGGATTTATTTATTCATTTATTTATTTTATATATATGAGTGTTCTGTCTTCATGCATACTAGATGAGGAACTCAGATCCCATTATAGATGGTTGTGAACCACCATGTGGTTGTTGGGAATTGAACTAAGGACCTCTGGCCGAGCTGTTAACTGCTGAGTCATCTCTTTTTTAAAAAATTATTTATTTATTTATTTTTATTAGATATGTTCTTTATATATATTTCAAATGCTATCCCGAAAGTGCCCTATACCCTCCCTCCACCCTGCTCCCCTACCCACCCGCTCCCGCTTCTTGGCCCTGGCATTCCCCTGTACTGGGGCATACAAAGTTTGCAATACCAAGGGGCCTTTCTTCCCAGTGATGGCCGACCAGGCCATCTGCTACACATGCAGCTAGAGATATGAGCTCTGGGGGTACTGGTTAGTTCATATTGTTGTTCCACCTAAAGGGTTGCCGGCCCCTTCAGCTCCTTGCGTGCTTTCTCTAGCTTCTCCATTGGGGGCCCTGTGTTCCATCTTATAGATGACTGTGAGCATCCACTTCTGTATTTGCCAGGCACTGGCATAGCCTTATACGAGACAGCTATAACAGGGTCCCTTCAGCAAAATCTTTCGGGCATATACAATAGTGTCTGGGTTAGGTGGCTGATTATGGGACGGATCCCCAAGTGGGGTAGTCTATGGATAGTCCATCCTTTCGTCTTAGCTCCAAACTTTGTCTCTGTAACTCCTTTCATGGGTATTTTGTTCCCTATTCTAAGGAGGAATGAAGTTCCCACCCATTGGTCTTCCCTCTTCTTGATTTTCTTGTGTTTTACAAATTGTATCTTGGGTGTTCTATGTTTCTGGGCTAATATTCACTTATCAGTGAGTGCATATCTAATGACTTCTTTAGTAATTGGGTTATCTCACTAAGAATGATATCCTCCAGATACGACCATTTGTCTAAGAATTTCATATATCCATTGTTTTTTTTTTTGTTTGTTTGTTTTGTATTGTTTTTTGTTTTTTTCAAGACAGGGTTTCTCTGTATAGCCCTAGCTGTCCTGGAACTCACTTTGTAGACCAGGCTGGCCTCGAACTCAGAAATCTGCCTGCCTCTGCCTCCCAAGTGCTGGGATTAAAGGCGTGTGCCACCACGCCCGGCTCCATTGTTTTTAATAACTGAGTAGTATTCCATTGTGTAAATGTACCACATTTTCTGTATCCATTCTTCTGTTGAGGGACATCTGGGTTCTTTCCAGCTTCTAGCTATTATAAATAAGGTTGCTATGAACATAGTGGAGCATGTGTCCTTATTACCAGTTGGAACATCTTCTGGGTATATGCCCAGGAGAGGTATTGCTGGATCTTCTGGTAGTATTATGTCCAATTTTCTAAGGAACTTCCAGACTGACTTCCAGAGTGGTTGTACAAGCTTGCAAATCCCACCAGCAGTGGAGGAGTGTACCTCTTTCTCCACATCCTCGCACCCCTAGTCTACTGTCTTTTTTTTTTTTTTTTTTTTTTTTTTTTTGGTTTTTCTGAAACAGAGTTTCTTTGTATAGCCCTGGCTGTCCTGGAACTTACTTTAAAGACCAGGCTAACCTTGAACTCAGAAATCCGCCTGCCTCTGCCTCCCAATTGCTTGGATTAAACACGTCACCACCGCCCGGCTTTTTTTTTTTTGTTACCTAGTCTACTTTCAAAGCGTGCATTTGCTTGCTGTTTTTCTGTTTTGTTGTTTTGTTTTCTCCTCAGTCTCTCCCTTCTCTGTTTTCGTGGCCTCCACAGCCACCACCCCACTCCAGAGGTGCTAGAGATTAAATCCAAGGCCAGCTAGGCCATCCTCTGCCTGTGAACTATATTTCCAGGCCTTGTGCTTTTCACATGATGAGATCATGTAGTATGTGGTCTTTTGTACCTGGCTTCTTGGCTTGGTGTAATGTGTTCTCTGTTATTTGTGTGATAATCATGTTAAAATTTAGTGTCCTCTTATTTCCAAATAGATTTTTACTGCCTGGGTGGCCCATCTTGTGATGGATATTTGCTTCTGCTTATTGTCACTATGCATGATGATACGTGCTCTGCTTCTCAACCTATTTGTGATTCCAGTTACGTTTTCCTTTCCTCCTTCCCTCCTTTCTTTCCTTCCTTCTTTGATTTTGAATCAGAGTCTCACTTGGTTAACCCTGGCTAAACCAGAATTTGCTGTGGAAACCAGATTGACCTCAGACTCACAGAAGTCCTCTTGCCTCTTCTTCCAGAGTTCTGGGATTAAAGTGCACCACCACTCCAGCCTTAAATTATGTTTTTGTAATTGATTTATTCTTTAAAGGTGAGCACAGGTGCTCCTGTATTGTATAGTTCATAATGACACTAGTTTGTTGAGCTTTGAAGAAGTGATTTTGTGATCTAAATACAACACTGTCAATTTTCGTTCCTTTGTGCCAGAGATATGTCTCAGTGGATAGCGTGTTTGCCTTGCAAACAAAAACTTAAACCCCTACAACAATTTAAATGGCACGGTGGTAAACATCTGTGGTGTGAATCCTGGGTGGTTGAGGTAGGATGTCCTAAGTGAGCCTTTACTACAGAGCGAGTTCTAAGCTGGCCTGGGCTACTTAAGTCCTTGTCTATAAAAACCATACAAAGCAAAACAACAGTTGGACTTAACATCTTGAACATTGGTTAGTCCAAGCTGTATAAATTCGAAGTTTACATTATTCCATCCTTAATAATTTCTGTCAGTTATTGAGATGTGTTAAAACTACTGTCATGTTGTATTTCCATCATGTTTTGTTGTTTTGTTAAGTTTAATTATTTACTGTTTAGTTTTAGTTTTTACCGAAATGTTCATGCCTTATACATAGACACATAAAAGAAAACAATACGATTAATCATATTGCACTGGGAATGTGTGATCCAGCCTTACCTCTTGGTTCCTCTATGCCTGCTGTTAAGCCTCTGTTTTCCAAGTTATTTTAAAGTAAACCCTAGATATTATTATTGTTTTGTCCATTTGGTGTTTATATTTATTCATCCCGTGATGTATGTTTGTGCCTCTGCACATATGGACATGATTTCATTCTGTCTGAACTATAAACATTATAGGATTCTTTCTTTAGTGCATGCCTTTAAGTGGTGCAAAAGAAATACTTATTTCTATGTACGTTTGTGTTTGTATGTACATGTGTGTGTGCTGGTGCCGCCAAAGACCTGAAGAAGGTGCTGGGTTCTCTGGAACTAAGGTGTAAGTGACTGTGAGCCACCTGATGTGGTACTGGGAGCTGACCGCTGGTCCCCTGCAAGAGCAGTACTCACTCTAACTGCTATGCTCTCTCTAGCCTTTTAAAAATATTTTTACGTTATATATTTGAAAGAATATTACTGTTCAACTCACGTTGACAATTGGGTTTGTTTTTTTTTTTTTTTTTTTTTCTACTTTAAAGATCCTATACCAGTGTCTTCCTGTTGCTGTTGAAAGTAAACAGAAGTTTTTTGTTTGTTTTTTTTTTTTAAACGTACTTTTAAAAAATAATTCTCATGAACTACTTTTAAATGTTATCTTTTGGGGAGGTGTTCTGCAGGCTCACTAAGTGTGTCATAAGACTTCGATGATAGCGATTTCCATTCATTACCTTTACATGTCTTTGAACACTCAGAAACAATGCCCTGTAGACAGTTACTACTAAAAGAATGAGCAAAGTTTGTTTATTTGTTGTGTTTTGTTTTGTTTTAAGAGAGGGTTTTACTGTGTAGCTCTGGCTTTCCTGTAGTTCACAAAGATCTGTCTGTCCAGCTCTGACAAGCAACCTGTTACTTAAAGAGACATTATGAAGCCTGAACTGGTGGCTTGTGTTTGTAATCCCGGCACCGGGAAACTAAAGCAGAGTTGAGAGTTCAAAGCCGGATTGGGCCACGTAATTCTAGGTCAGCCCCAACTGCATGGTAAGGTCATGCCTAAACAAAGGGAAAAACATAACAACAATCTCCCCTCCCTAATAAAAAAGATAAAGGAGGACGAGGCCATGTTTAGTCTCTCCAGAAGAGCTCATCTTGTCTGCTTTGTCTTTTTTCCGGAGCCCTTTGTCTCTGTGTCCTGATGTGAGTAGGTTGAAGTGTCCTTTATCTCTCTTTACACAGCGTTATTGGAAATAATTATGAAAAACGGCAGCACCGCTGGAAGTAGCACGCATTGCCGAAAACCTCCTGGGAGCAGCGACCAGAGCAAGCCCAGCTGTGGAAAGGACGGCACTTCTGGTGCTGGGGAAGGCGGGAAAGTCTATACCAAAGACCAAGTAGAGGGCGTGCTCAGGTAGGTGTGAATGCGAGTGTGTCCGCACCATGATCGTTGACTGTGATTGGACCCAATCGACGTTATAATGCCTAAAATAAAAATGTATTTATATATAGCACAGTTTAATAGAGGGAAATGAAGGAGTTACCTGGGTGCCCTGTCCTTCATTATTTTGAAGTCAGCCTGGAGGGAGTTAACTTTCTGGAAGTTTCCACTCATTTAAATTAGCTATAAGTCACAGTGAGTTTTTAAAATAATGATCTCAGCTTTGAGTCTATGCACTGTTTGGACTGTAGTATTGAATGGATTGCTTTGTTGTGATACGTAGTTGAAAATAGGAGAATTTCATATGCGGGAAGGCTAAGAATAAGGGCAGCAATGTTTTTGATTTTCAGATTAAAGATGCTTCCTTCCCTTTCTTTTCGGCAAGGCTACCTGTCTTCTCAGACACCGTGGTGCCCCTTTTGTGGTCTCGCTCAGTGCTTCTCTCTATCATGGGAGTCTCCTTCTCCATATACGCCTGTGTGAGGCAGAGTCAGTGGAGCTGAGCAGCGAGGAGCTTGGTTTTAGACATACAGCTTTACTAACTTTTTTAAAAAAAATAAGAACGAGTTTTCTTGAAAGAAAATCTTAGGTATGAAGTGCTTCAAAATAGATTTTGTTTTCTGTGGAAAGTTATGGGACGCGTGCTCTTCTGAGCAACTGAAGTTTGCAGGTGATGGGTTCTGTAGGTGACTCATCAAGGATTCTCAGGGAGATCGGATTGAACTAACACAAGCGAAAAAGAGCCAAATAACTCAGCAGAGGTGGCCTTTGTCCCTCGTCCTATGTGTCTTCCTTTTCTGTCTTTTCCCTTTGTTTTCCCCAACATGGTTTGTATGGCATATACCTTGAGACTCAGAGTCTGTCTAGTAAGGAGAGTGACTTGTCACCGTGTCTTGAATCTAATATCAATATATTTGGATCTCCTCTCTTTCCTCTCTGTGTGAATGCTGAAGGTTGGTTGTATCATTGTGTCCGAATTCATAGTGAGGGAAACAGATTCCTGAATCAGGATAAAACCATGGAGGAGCACCTTTGACTGCTGTGATGGTAGCAAGCACTTCCAAGGCCTTAAGTGAAACTGCTGATCACTTCCATAGCACTGCACTGGGCCAAAGTCGACTTTGGGAAACGCTATAGGAAAACTCAGCCCCAACCCAAGCTGTATTTCCTGTGTGCTTCACATTACATTAGGAGACCACTCTTCACGGATTCTCCCTTCCTTCTTTTTTGATTTATTTACTTTTATTTTATATGTGTGAATGTTTTATGTATGAGTATATATATATATATATTACATGCATGCCTGGTTCCTGTGGAGACCAGAAAAGAATGCTTGGAACAGAACCTGGGTCCTCTGCAGGAGCAGCAAGTTCTCTTAAACACTGAGACATCACTCTAGCTGTCCCACCCCCTGAATTTTTTTTTTTTATTACAACTTTAATTGTATGTGATTTTTGTGACTACCCCTTTCACCTTGCAGAATAGAATTACCTATTGGCTTGGAAGTGTCACCAAGAAACAAAACTATAGTTGTAAGTTTTGGACAATGATAATATTCCAGATTTGCTGTTACTTTTTTGTTTTGTTTTGTTTTGTTTTTGAGATAGGGTTTCTCTGTATAGCCCTGGCTGTCCTGGAACTCACTTTGTAGACCAGGCTGTCCTCGATCTCAGAAATTCGACTTCCTCTGCCTCCCAAGTGCTGGGATTAAAGGCGTGGGCCACCATGCCCGGCTGCTGTTACTTTTTTAAATCTATATATCCTCTCCTCTACCTGTGTGTGTGTGTGTGTGTGTGTGTGTGTGTGTTTGTGTGTGTGGGAGAGAGAATACATGTGTGAGAGTATACACAGGAGAGGAAGTTAAATAAATAAAAGAAATATATTTATTTCAGCACTGGCCTGAGTATGCATGTGTGCATGCCCATGTGTACATGCGTGTGTGTGTGTGTGTGTGTGTGTCTATTTGTCTGCATGTGTGTGTGTGTGTGTGTGTGTCTATTTGTCTGTGTGTGTGTGTGTGTGTGTGTGTGTGTTTGCTTTTGTTTTTCTCCCAGCCACAGGACTTGCCTGTAGTAGGTGGGAGAAGGGGATGGCACATCCTGAGAGTAAAACACTGACAGCTAATAGCCGGAGCAGCTATGCCATCAGAGTTGGCCAGCAGAGCCCTGAGCAAGCTTCTGTCTGTCCCTGAGACTGGAGGTGACACTGTCGATGAGGTTGAAAGCTGAGGAGAGTAGGAAGAGTCTTTACGGATGGGATGGAGTGAGTGCACGTTGAGGGTCCAGCCGTACTTACGATCACAATTCCTGATAGACCAGCTGCTTTAGAAGTATTACCTGTATTATAGATTGATTGATTTACTATATCTTAAATTCCACATAATATACATTGTATATAATATAAAATGTATATATAAAATCCCCTTGTGGAATGTTTTATATAATTATGAACCATTCTTTTAAGCAAATCCCTAAGTTATTTGAAATATTTCAGTCAGTCCGTTGTATGTAAGTTGCCTAGTTGCATAGTGTGTACATATTCATAGTAGACTTCTTAAATGTGGCCCAGTGAGGTAGCAGATGAGAGGTCAGAACCTGCATCTTGTCGTTTGGTGTTTTGTTTTATTTAGACTCAGGGGATTTTCCTCAGGAAAGTCCTCTGTCTTGATAGAGAAGGCGATTATGCAAACAAGTTGCTCAGTAACAGCAGGGTTCAGTGGGGAGAAGCCACGCAATGATCCTGCATCCCTTGCGTAAGTGTAAACTCACAGGAAGATTGAAGGAAACTTGTTTAACTAGCAAACAGGCAGTGGAGCCGCCGAGCTCTGTGTCATTGAGTTGAAAAACATTTAAAAATTGAGGAAAATAAGCTTTATTGGAAGTTTTTAATGCATCATTGTAAAAGAACTACCTTGTATTTAAACATAAAAGGTCATCTCGGAATCTACCAGGCAATTATAGCTACATCTGGTACCCCTTTCTGTGCAGCTCTGTCTCATTTGAATTACAAAGGCTGGAGTTTCAGAGTCTCTTCTGTCCTTTTGCTTTTGTTTTCAGTTGTTCTTGTTTGTTTGTTTGTTCGTTTGTTTTAGACTAGGTCCTGCTTGGAAGCCAAGACTGAGCCTAAACTCCTTCTCCTGCTCTAGCCTCTCTCAGAGTGTGGGATTACAGGTGTGGGAGCCCGGTCTTTCAGTTCTTTAAATTAAAGGAAGATAAATTACAGTGAAGAGACACATGACCACTGCAGTCCTTATTTTAAAAAAGCATTTAGTTGGGGCTTGCTTACAGTTGTAGAGGGTTAGCCTTCATTGGAGGGAAGCATGGTAGCATGCATCAGACATGGTGCTGGAGAGAGAGGTAGCTAAGAATTCTACATTTAGATCTGCAGGCCTCAAGAACAAAACGTGGGCCTGACCTAAGCATTTGAAAACCCAAAGCCCACCCCGAGTGACACACTTCCTCCAACAAGGCCACACCTACTCCAGCAAGGCCACACCTCCTAATCTCTTATCAAGTAGCTCCATTCCCTAATGGCCAAGTATTCAAATATAGAGATGGAGGGGGGGGGGCATTCCTATTCAAGTCACCACGTAAGGTAAGGAATTTATGTGGAACATGACTGGATGTGGATAATTGATTGTCCTGGCTAGTTCGTATGGCCAGCTTGACACAACATGTAGAAAGAGGCAATCTCAATGGAGGGTTTGCCTAGATAGTGTTGACCTGTGGCCATATCTGGGGGGAATTGTCTTCCTTGTTCATTGATATGGGAGAGCCCAGTTTGAGAGTTCATTGATATGGGAGATGGCTAGTTTTATGCCATCTTGACACAAGCTACAGTTATCTAAAAGGAGATGATCTCAATTGAGAAAATGCCTCCATAAGATCTGTCTGTAGGGCATTTAAAAAAATTTTTTTTAATTAGTGATCAATGGGGGAGGGCCCACCATTGGATGGCGCCATCCATGGGCTGGTGTCCTGGG
Source organism: Mus musculus (assembly GCF_000001635.26). Lineage (NCBI taxonomy): Eukaryota > Metazoa > Chordata > Mammalia > Rodentia > Muridae > Mus > Mus musculus. The sequence goes on from NC_000069.6 coordinate 137,889,454, forward strand.
TTTTATAAGAAAGCAGGATGAGCAGGCCATGGGGAGCAAGCCAGGAAACAGTACCCTCCACGGCCTCCAAATTAGCTTCTGCCTCCAGGTTCCTGCTCTGTTTAAATTTCTGCCTTCTCTGCTTTTGATGATGAACTGCTGGATGGATCTGTGAGTGGAATCAACCCTTCCCTCCCCAACTTGCTTAGGGTCATGGTGTTCTTCTCAGCAATAGTAACTGTAACTAGCACACTGGCCCTCAGCAGGCAGTGCCGCCCCTGGGCAGGTGGCCTTAGGTTGTATTGTGAAAGTTGGCTGATCACGCGTGAGCCGGGGTGAGTGAGCAGGGTTCCTCCATGGTGTGCGTATGCTTGAGTTCCTGTCCAGTTTTCCCTCGGTAACAGATTCACGGGCAAGCTGATATGAACGGTTTCCTCTCCAAGTTCCTTTTGGTCCCAACAGCAGAAAGTAAACTACAGTGACAATCTGCAGCTAAGCTGTATCCCACACAGAGGCTCCTGGACTGCACCTGGCACTCAGATGCTCTGCAGGGCCACCTCCCACCACCACACCTTCCCTCAATTTCTAATTTATCTGAGAAAAAGTCTCCAGAGATTAGGAGACTATTTAGACTGTTGCCTCAGGGTTTCTGTTGCTGTGATAAAGACCATGACAAAAAGCAGCCTGTGGAGGAGACGGTTTGTTTCACTTTGCAGTCTGTAGTCCATCATCATGCAGAGAAGTCAGAGCAGGAACCTGGAGGAAGGAGGCCCAGGCCACCGAGGCATGCTTCTTACTGGCTTGCTCCTCATGGCTTGCTTAGCCTGCTTTCTTATAGCTCCTAGGGCACCCAGCCCAAGGGGTGGCACCACACCCAGTGAGCTTAGTCCTCTCCATTGATCATCAATCAGAAAAATGTACCACAGGCTTGCCCACAGATCAATCTTGTAGGGATTTTCTCACTTGAGGTTCCCTCTTCTAAAATGACTCTAACTTATGTCAAGTTGACATAAAACTAGTCAGCACAATTGACTGTTTGGTCAACTAAATGTACAAATAATTACTGTTAGATCATAACTTTTCCTATTGTTCTCAAGATGTTATTAATATCAATATCACAATATAAAATCTATTCCAAACTTTTAAAGTCTTACAATCTTTAAAAAAGGTTGAGTTCCAAGCTGGAGAGATGGCTCAGCAGTTAAGGGCACTGACTACTCTTCCAGAGGTCCTGAGTACAACTCCCAACAACCACATGGTGCTCATAACCATGTGTAATGGGAGCCAATGCCCTCTTCTGTGTGTCTAAAGACAGCTACAGTGTACTCATATACATAAAATAAATAATTTTTAAAAATTCAGTCTCTTTAAAATATCCAGTCAGTCAGGCACAGTGGTGAATGCCTTTAATTCTAGCACTCTGGAGTCAGAGACAAGAAGAGCTCTGCCAGCCTAGTCTATATAGAGAGTTCCAGGATAGCCAGGACTACATAGACTCTATCTCAAAAATAAAATAAAATATCCAGAGTCTCTCTAAACTCCAAACTCTCCATAAAAGTTTAAATTCTGCCAACTGTGGGTTCCTGTTTTTTTTTGTTTTGTTTTTTTGTTTTGTTTTTTCTTCTTCTTGGGTTTTTTTGGTTATTTTTGTTTGTTGGTTGGTTTAAAAAAAAAAAAAAAAGTTCAGTACTTTTCTTCCTCTAAGAGGAAAGAATTAGGACACAGTCAAAATCAGATCAAAGCAAAACCAAAGTCTACCCAGCAGTGTGGAGTGTCAGACTTTGGGGACTCACACCTCGTGTGCTCCAAAGAGCTTAGGGATCTTGGCACAGAACATGGAGGGAGTCCCACAGGCTCAGGCCAGCTCTGGGCCCCAGCTGCTGCAGTCCTTGGTGATCAGCCCATAGTATTGGCATCTCCAAGAAAATTGTCATTTCTGGCATCTTAGCCTTCTCTTGTGTCCTCTCCGTGCACGTAAGGGGCCTTCACTCCAGAAGTGTCTTCTGAGATCCTGTTGTGGGCCAAGCACTGTAGTGGGAAATACATTCAGTAGTGAAAGAAAAAAAACCTTCCTAGGCTCTTTCTTGAATTGGTCTGTGAGAGGGTTTTTCCTCTCCTGTTTCTCTGCTCCCCCCTCCTCTCTCCTTCCCCTCCCTTCCCCTCCCCTGCATCCCCTCCTCTTCACTCCTCCCCCCCTCCTCTTCCCTCCCCTCCCCTCCCCTCCTTCCCCTCCTCTCTCATAGTTTCTTAGTGTCTCCTAGCTCCCAGGGATCAGCTCTTCAAGTTAGCTTATCAGTTACGATTTCAAGACGCAGACCATGGAATATAACTAAAGCTACAAAGGAAAGGGGGCCTTTTCCTTCCCTGCTGGTGCAGATGAGCACAGAACCTCACCCCTGCAGGCTGTGTGTGCTGTCTGCCATGAGCTCTGTAGCGCTTACCCCCCTTAGCTTTGGGATGCCAGGTTGTTTGGTTGTAGGAGGTCATCAACAGAATCCTCACTGCTCGCTAGCCCGTCAGTATCTCTTGTCTATTCCTGAACTGTTTCCAGCACTCCAAGCCAGTGGGCCGATGTTCTGAAACACAAACTCTATTAACTGACCTCTAGGAATGGATTGATGGAAATCATATACAACAGATAATTTTGAATCCCCATTGTTGCTTTCAAATGTTTTATTAACACAGGACCTGCCATCCTTTTTGGAATCACTTGGTTACATTTTCAGTAGCAGTGGTGTGGAGATAGCTTCCTTGGTTGGGCTTCAGACCTTAGGCCACTGTGGAGCTCCTCTTCAGCTCCTGTGTGGCTTCCTGGGCAGCCTCTGGGTAGTCCCTGTGTGGCCCCTCTGCAGCCCCTGGGTAGTTCCTGTGTGGCCCTCTGTGCAGCTCCGCTGTGCGGACCATGTGCAGTCCCTATGCAGCGACTGGCTCTGCTCTCATGCTCATCTCCATCTGCACTGTGCACTAATAAGTTCTCCCAGTGTTTACTCCTCAGTAGTGACACACTTTTCAGGCCTTTCTCCCGCCTCAGTTGCAGTGAGTCACTGCCCTTCATCTGTATTCATGGGTTTACCTCTGTGGCTGATACACTATGCTGTGGACATTCTCACGGGTGGAGGAGTGAGAATGGAGCAAACAGCCTGCATCACACCCACAAATATTCCTTATACCTACTGTTCTAACAGGGTGATGTCATGCTCCTTATACCATTCTAATAGAGAGTGATGTCATGCCCCTTATACCATTCTAATAGAGAGTGACGTCATGCCCCTTATACTATTCTAACAGAGAGTGACGTCATGCTCCTTATACCACTCTAACAGGGTGATACCATGTTCCTGCTTAAAATTTATATCCTATCATTTTTGTTCACAGCATAAACAAATGTAAAAATTACTACGAAGTCCTCGGAGTTACAAAAGATGCTGGTGATGAAGATTTGAAAAAAGCTTATAGGAAGCTTGCTTTGAAGTTTCATCCAGACAAAAACCACGCCCCTGGAGCCACGGATGCTTTCAAAAGTAAAGTAACTTATGACACTTCATGACAGTCTTTTCTAGATGGCCCATTACAGTGTTTCAGAATATGAAATCTGTTTTTCCTTCCGGTGCATTTAGAAAGAAGCTTAAGACCAGTCTAAAAATCCTTTGAATCTTTTTTTTTTGTTGTTTTGTTTTTCAAGACAGGGTTTCTCTGAATAGCCCTGGCTGTCCTGGAACTCACTTTGTAGACCAGGCTGGCCTTGAACTCAGAAATCTGCCTGCCTCTGCCTCCCGAGTGCTGGGATTAAAGGCATGCGCCACCACTTTGGGCTAATCCTTTGAATCTTTAAGACTAGCTTCCATTACCCAGTGGAGCAGATGCAGTATGGCTGCGAAAGTCTGCAGGCTGGTAATCGAAGTCCGAAGTAATATCCAGGTACTGTGTGTGTCTTCTGGTTTGGTGTGAGGAGGTAGGTTGACAGTTTGTATTACCTTCCAGTGTTTGAGATATGACCCAAGTCAACCGAAAGTAACAGTTTTACTGAGGTTTTCTTGGACGTGGCCTAGAGTGGAGATTTCCTAGACAGGCCATTCCAGGAATGCTGGTAGGTAGTGCTCTTAATATTTCTATGATGCTGGTCAGGTTTTATGATGCCAGAGGTCAAACCCAGGGCCATGCGTGTGTTAGACAAGCTTCTGGCGCTGAGCTGCATCTCTAGTCCTGGAATTTATGAGCTCAGGTCTTGCTGTGCAACTCAGGCTGGCTGAGTGAACTTGGCAGTTTTCCTGCCTCTGAGCGCTGCCATCACAAGTGTGCACAGCAAGGCAAAGCACAATTCTGCATCCTTTATATCGATTTTTAGTAATGCGTTTACTTTTGCTTCTTCAAACTTGATTTCTTATCTCTCGTCTGTGTTATCTACTTTACTTCCTAATCTTCTCTACAGCTTTGGTGAATTTAGTAACTATTATGCAAAATAGGGGTGAAAATTAGGTAACGGGTTTGATAATTTCCTATTTTATATGTTGTAATGAAAGTTATACAACTGTCTCTTGCCTCCCCTGGTTGGCAGAGGCTTCCTTTTACTTCACCTTTCCAGGGAAGCCAGGGTAGCGTCTCCCTGGCAGACAGAGTGGCTGGTGTCAGGACTCCCCATGCCTTGAGCGTATTATTAAGTAAAAGAACAATAGCAATAGTTTCATGGTTTGTTACAGTTTCATTGTAACAATTAATGTGTTGTCCATAGTGAAACTTTTAACTTAGTGATTGTTGATTCTTGTGAATTTGATATCCTTAGAGCCAGGGTTTGGTGTTTTCTGTAACTTGCTGGGGTCCGGGAATAGAACAAAGGAGGGATTATGTTAAAATGTTTCAAGAAAGAAGACTTGCCTGGCAGTGGTGGCTGCAAGCCTTTAATCCCACTTATTCTGAGTTTGAGCCTAGCCTGGTCTACAGAGTGAGTTCCAGGACAGCCAGGGCTATACAGAGAAACCCTGTCTTGAACCCCACCCCCACCCCCCAAAAAAGACTCCATTAGTTTTTCATAAAAATACCGTTCAAGTTGTTTATAATCCAGCCATTGGGGAACATGTCTATAATCCCAGCTTCCAAGAGGCAGTGCCAGGAGGATCACAAGTTTGAGGCCAGCCTGGTCTACATAGCAAGTTCCAGGCCAGCAGAGTTATGTGCTGTAAAACTCTTTTTTGTTTTCCCATCATAGTCAAAGAGAGGGAGAGGCAGGGAGGGGAGGGAGGATATTGTTTACAGAACAGTTTTATTTGTTGAAGGAAGTTGCCAAGGAAAATACATCTGGGAATTAATAATATATTCCAGTGAAAGCTCTGCCAAAGTTGTTCTTCTGGAAAAAGATAAGTTAACAGCGGCACAGAGAGAGGGTAGGGAACCTTCGTGGCTCAGCAGGTGAAGGCACTTGCCACCAATCCTGGCAACCTGAGTGTGAGGCTCAGGACTCATGTGGTGGAAGGAGACAACTGATTCCTACAGGTTACACACACACACACACACACACAAATGAAATAAATAGTTCAAAAAAGAAATTATGGAAAAACCATATTTTCACAGTTCTACATGAGTTTAACTTAAACCTTTTCCCATTGTCTCATGAGCCTGCCAGACTCTGATGGTTGGCTCCTGCTCCGTGATGACGTAGGAGGCCCTGGTTAAACTCAGTCGGTCACGCACAAGAAAGACACAGTATAGGATGTCTACAGGAGGGGCATAAGAGAGACTGGAAAGTGTCAGCACACGGAATGCATTATCTATGTGTGTATAATGATCAGGACAGATTTAATAAAATTATAACAGGTCTTGGTGATGGGTGATCCAGATAACGTTGGCAATAGTAATTCTCCCTGGACTGGAGGGATGGCACTGAGGGAAGAGCACACAATGTTCTTCCAGAGGACCCAGGTTGGATTACTTTCTTTAACTGCAGCTCTAGGGGACCTATCGCCCTCTAATGGCCTCCACAGGCACTGCACCCATGTGCTGCAAGCATCCAGGCAAACTCTTCCTATACATACAAGTAAATAGTAGTAGGCCGCCTGGCATACATCTGGTGGTGGCATACATCTTTTATCTCAGCACTCATGAAGCAGAGGCAGGTAGCTCTCCTAGTTTGAGAAATTTCAGGACAGGCAGGGCTACACAGAAAAACCCTTGAAAAACAAGAAACAAAACAAAAGGTTCATAGTAATAATGCTTCCTAATGTTAAGAATGTTAGGCATGGCTCCCAGGTGTGGTTCTGCCCGCCTGCAATCCCAGCACTTGGGAGGGAGAAGCAGGGAATCATGGGTTCTAAGTCTCCTTGGCTACGTAGTAAGTTCAAGGCTAGTCAAAGTTACATGAGACTCTGTCTCAAAACTAATAAACAATCAGGGCGTGGAGAAATGGCTTAGCAGTTAAAAGCACTGGCTGTTCTTCCAGAAGATCCAGGTTCAAGTCCCAGAACCCACATGATGGCTTATAAGCGGCTATAACATCAGTCCTATAGTATCTGATGCCGTCTTCTGACTTCTCTGGGCACCAGCCATGCACAAGGTGCACAGATACATGCAGACAAAATACTTATACACATAAAATAAAAGTAACTTTAAAAAAAAACAAAAAAAGAGTGTGAGGCTGGCTGAACCTGTTTGTACTGTAGCTGCTGGCAGAGTATGTGCCTAGTGTGTACAAGTCTAGGGTTCGGTCTCTAGTGCCACGAAACAGAAAAAAATCCAAAAGCTTCAAAGAATGTTAAGCTAATTTCTCCCACTGCATCACGGTCAGGTGAGCATTGTTGCTCTTATGGAAAAACTAAGACTACAGGTGTCTGTGCTGCAGCATTGCTGTTGCTCTTACGAAGCAGCAAGCAGCGCAGATGTCTCATACCAGCCAGCCAGCCGGTCAGTGGGGTCTCACAATGATGGTGTGAAGGCTGGGTGTCATCATTATGGTGTAATGTTCTGCTTTGTAAGGGAGAAATACTCCTTACTGATCAGCAGACTGGGAGATTGTAGTCTCTAGTGGAGAGGCTCACACAGTCAGTGTGCAGGCGGTGAGCTATAAATCAGAATGCCACTTTAATTAGTCCCAAGGGAGATCAGAATTAGGAGCTGGCTCAGGAGCCAGTTTTCACCCACTAGAAACCGAACAGAAACCCCAGCCTGTAACCCACAGCTTTTCAGTGAGCAAATGTAGTTAGGCATCCTGCAGCCAGTGTGGTCACACAAAGAGGCAGGCTTCATTTGTCGTGTGCTTCCTTGAGTGTCTGACGTATTCTTAGCCAGTCTTCTGCTTGGAGACACCAAGCTGTTTTTCCCTAATCAGAGACAATGTTTTGATGTTTTTTCTTCTTCTTCTTTTTTTAATATCTATCTATCTATCTATCTATCCATCCACATGCGTGTCTTTGTACATACATGCCTACACACGTGCTGAAGTGTGTCCACACAGATTTGTGGAGATCAGAGGACAGTTTGCAGCACATTCTCTCCTTCTACCAAGCGGGTCCTGGAGCTGGAACTCAGGTCATCATCAGTTTGTGGCAGGTGCCTTTGGCTGCTGAGCCATCTCGCCGGCCCCCACTTTGGTCCCCACTTTATATGGAAAATAGGATAGATAAGAGTTTGACCACACTGAAATGTTATTTTATAGAAAGGGGAAGTCATTTGCAGTTTATTTTTCTATTCTACTTTATTTTCTTCAAGAATAGAGAAGTAACCATAGACTAAAGACTCAAGTTAAATGCTATGTTTGTGTTTCTCTAAGGGAAACAAGTGTTACCTAGGACAGTAAACAAAACCTGGCTGGGTTGTCTTTCCCAGGAAACTTGTTAAGTTTACTAAAGCAAAGAAATATTTATTATGCAGAATGATTTTTTGTTTGTTTTTGTTTTTTCCAGACAGGGTTTCTCTGTGTAGCCCTGGCTGTCCTGGAACTCACTCTGTAGACCAGGCTGGCCTCGAACTCAGAAATCTGCCTGATTCTGCCTCCCAAGTGCTGGGATTAAAGGCGCGTGCCACCACTGTCCGGCCAGAATGATTTTTATAACATACCTAAATGTGTTTCCCACACCATTCCGGTGACACGCATTCTCTCTCTCCTCTCGGACATAAATACCATTATCTCGGTGTTGACTGTAGCTCATCGGTCCTTGCCTCTCATTCACAAAGACGTTAGTTCATTACCCACTATCACCATCAAACAAGCAAGAAACAACACAAAAGCAAGCCACCAAACTAGGACACATTATCTTCAAAGGTTGGAGATTGTTTCAGTGCACTGTTCTGTTGTCAGCATACACAGGGACATCCTAGCAGAGGGCACAGGGTACCCGTGTGTTTCATAAATAATCTTGCGCCAAAGCTTGGGCTAGGTTTGTAGTTTAATATTAGCAGTGTAGACCCAAGGGCATGACTTGCAGAACAAAGATGTTACTTCCTCCTTTGGGCTTTTTCTTATCGAAGTGAGGGGATCTGAGATTCCCTCATCTTCAAAGAAAGACATGCTTCACCCAAAACATTGGCACTGTAGCAAAGCCCAGTGTCTGCCAAGTGTTTTGTAGCTTTTTCATTCCTGTGGAGTTTTTTTCTTTTTCTTTTTCTGTTTAATGTTTGTTTAAATTCTTGTGAGCACGGATGGTGGGACACACCTGTAACGTCAGCACTTGGGTGACAGAGGCAGGAGGATCAGGAGTTCTGCTTACCTGGAGATGAACAGCCATTCTCGTCCCCAGGCGCATTAGTTACCGTCACTCCAGCTTGACCAACTACTTGGCACATATAACTGAAGGGGGGGCAGGGTTTATTTTGGTGTATAGTTTGAGAAGTGTAAGTGTCGGTCTGTCCTGAGAGAAAGGGCATCCATGCAGGCAAGGCTGTTCACAGGATGGTAGATAGGAAGCACTGGAGAGAGATACAGAAGGAAGCCAGGGTAAGATACAGCGCCAAGGACATGGCTCCTGTGACCTCCTTCCTCCGGTTACACCTCACCCCTACCTTTCACCACCTACCAATAATCCTCGAGTCCATCAGAGAAACCCATGTATTCAGCCAGAGCACTCATGGAATTGTGGAAACCCATCTCAGATGCTGGCGGCGCTTTACCACTTGCCTAGACAGCTTTCATTTAATCCTGTTGGCGGTTTAGATTTAGAGGCCCAGGCAATGGGAGGTGGCAAAGGGACCTTAGCACCTTACCACCATCCCAAAGTAACAGGCTGTAGCCTCCTGGTGTCACAAAAACACACAGACTGCAGCATTGAGGCGCCCCTTCCCCTAGCCAGGAGACAACTGTAGTCCTAACATGAGTCTGGAGACCCCATCTCTTTCCAGCACTGCTGGGGAGCTCCACACTCCCACCTCACTTGATGGTGTCAAAGTCTTAGAGGGAAGGAACCCGGATGTTGCAAGGAAGTTGTGAGACAGTGTGTGTCCCTACTGCACTGGAATGGTAGGAGAGAAAGACGTTAAAGCATAGCATTTAAGATGCAGAGCCTCCCAAGAGGCTAAATAAGCAAACTGCAATAGAAAATCTCTTATCATTCCAAGAACCAGGGCCCTACATGGTTAAAATGCAGTCTGTTAGACACCCACATGGAGAAGACAGAAAAGGCAGAGTTGTGTAGCAAAGATGTTACTATGATATAGGTGTCCTGAAGAACAAAAGTGTGTGTGCCAAAAGCAAATAAGATGGCCAAAGAAATACAGAGTCTGAGCAAAGGTGTAAAGACCAGAGTGGAAATTCATCATCACAAGCAACGATCTGAGATCCCTGCTAATGCATGAACGGGAGAAAGGGCAGACGGGGCGAGGACCCGATGAACTAGAATCATTGCGCTTCCCATTCAAACGGCCAGAGAGTCACACAGAGCAGAAGCAGCAGCTCCTTAGAACAGCTTCATAGAACATGAAGCTGTGACAGATCTCATACACAGGTCAGCTGCGCTCTGAGAGTGGGAAGGAAGACAGAGATGGAAATCATTAGAGTTTGAGGCTTCTCAAACTTGAGGAAGAAAGAAAGAGAGAGAGAGAGAGAGAGGAAAGAAAAGAAAGGAAGGAAGAAAGAAAGGAAGAAAGAAAGGAAGGAAGGAAGGAAGGAAGGAAGGAAGGAAGAAAGAAAGAAAGAAAGAAAGAAAGAAAGAAAGAAAGAAAGAAAAGAGGCAAGTAGGCTTTTAGATATGAGACATTGGATGAGCCCCAAGCACTTAAATCAAAAGAAATCTATAACGAGAGACATCTCAGTCAACCTTCTGGAAATTAAAGACACACACAGTAATTAACAACATTAAAAACATAAAATCTTAAGGCGAGAAAGCGGATGGAGGTCCCTCATGCTCAGCTTAGTCCTCCGTGGTCTTGTCACTGTTAAGGTGAGGAGGTATCAGGGCAGAGGGGGATGGTTAGTGACTGCCAGGTTTGCAACAGATGTGGCTGTCTGTTAACACACACACACACACACACACACACACACACACAGGCAGGCATTCCAAGGGATCTGTAGAAACTAGTAATGGCATTCCATAGGTTACAAGATACAATGCCAAGCTTATCCTCTGGACTTTACACACATACACACACAGCTGCATGCACACACACACACACACACACACACACACACACACAAACATGCACACGTGAGCTGCACAACACCAAACACACACAAAAGGATGACATTTGACTGAAGATGATTGCACGTGACAAAAAAGTCCTTGAACGGATTTCAGCATCGTTGGCCATTAGGGAAATGCAGATATCAGCGTGCTGTGCACCTATCATAATGGCTAACCTAGAACGTAGCAATGGCTCCTGTCCAAGCCGCTCTGGGCGCAGAAAATGGATTATTCATGTATTGTTGAGGAGAAGTAAAATGAGAGTCATTTTGCAGAACAGTTTTGGAAGTTGATCAAAAAACGACTTCTGAGCTGCCATACAATTGAGCAATGCACCCCTGGCGCCTGTCCCAGAGAAAGGAACATTTGCATGTATACAGAAACCTGCGGGAAGGGCATCGATAGAGCTTCATTGTGGTAGCCCTAAACTAGAAAGAGCCCAGCTGCCATTCAGGGAACGAGCAGTTAAACCAGCAGTGCGGTATCCATGTGTGGAATACTATGTAGTAATAAAACTGAGCACACTTCTGACAGGAAACTAGCCTGGTCAGTCTGCGTACTGTGCTCATGGAAAACAGCCAGGAGTTTCTCTTACATGAAATAACCCTATTTTTATATTGTACTATTTATACAATGTTGCTTTGTTATTTTTACTTGTGTGACAGAGTCTCATCATGTAACCTAGGCTGACTTTGAACTCAGGGTCCTGCCTCAGCTTCTTGTGTTCTGAGATTATAGACATGCACCTTGCCCACTCTGGGCTTTCAGCACCCTAGACATGGTACCATTTGAGAAGTGGCCAGTAGCTTAGTGATCGCCAGGGATTGAAGAGAGCTATGGTAGGAGTTGAATGGGGTTGTAAAAGAGGACCCCTTAGGGCCAGTGAGATGGTTCAGTTAGCATAAAGGAGCTTGTCGTGCAAACACAGTAACCCGCTTTCATTCCCAGAACCCACAGAAAGGTGGCAAGAAAGAACCAAGTGGACCAGGTTGTAGCCACAGCCTGTGTGCCCACAACACACATCGTGCACACACAAAGTGAAGAACTGGAGTACTCAAGAGGCTACAGAACGTTCTATGCTCTATTGACTGACTGTCAATGGTAGTTCTCCATTTATGATTTTTGCTATGATGGATAAGATATTATTACTAGGGGAAATTAGATAAAAAGTACAGAGGATACTTTAAAATGTACTTGAATCTATAATTACCACAAAGTAAAATATTTAAAGCAAAATTAATTGAAAGGTCTTTTATATACAGTAAATGACAGTGAGATAGAAATGTGCTTTGCAATGTTTTGAACACCAAAATAAAATTTGTACTTAATCCTCTAGATAACAAGGAGCTGTAATCATTCTTGATTGTGCACGTGCACGCAATGAGCTAATAGTTCAAGGCTAGCCTGGGCTATGTACAGAGACCCCACTACAAAAGCAAAACACAACAGCAACAACATGTAAGGCTTGATGCCGGACCCTTGAGCACTGCCGGGGAGGCATGGACGGTCCCTACTCTCCCCTGGGGCTTTCTGACTTAAGGAAAATGCACTGTTGAGAAATGAAATGGGAGGTAATATAGTATCCGAAAAGAAAGGGAGATGAAGTGGAGATGTCTTGGAGTGGTATATATATCCATATCGTGCTCAGTACCTGGCCGCAAACAACTTACTTAGCAAGTGAGTCTTGGGATCCTTATGTGAAGTCCAAAGTACTAATGAGTGAAGTACGGAAATGGTAAGTTCTCCACACATGGTGGAGACCAAGGTGGTTAGGGTGGATTTGAACCTTTTTTTTTTTTTTGTCCTTTTTTCTTTTCATCCTTATTTTAAAGACAGGGTCTCTTTCTGTGGTTCAGCAGGCTGTCCTGGAACTCACAATGGGACCCAGGCTCATTCCCGCCTCAACCTCTGAGTGCTGGAATTCCAGGTGTGTGCCACCACGCCCGGCTTTCTCTATGGTTAATGATTGCGTGTGATGTTGCAGGATGTACATAGAATACTTAAAAGAAACTGTTACTGGTTTTTTTTTTCTTTACTGTTTTATGAATTTTTTCAATTAGTTTCAAACAGTGTTTAAGTTGGTGCTGCTGCAAGCTGGCAAGTTTTCTACAGACTAAAGACTTTCTTTCCAGCCTTGTTATTTGTTGCTTCCTTAGAGATTGGAAACGCTTACGCCGTCCTAAGCAATCCAGAGAAACGAAAACAGTATGACCTCACAGGCAGTGAAGAGCAAGCCTGTAACCACCAGAACAACGGCAGGTTCAATTTCCACCGGGGCTGTGAGGCCGACATAACTCCCGAAGACCTGTTCAATATCTTCTTTGGCGGTGGATTTCCTTCAGGTACTCGCTAACTTTATTTCTTCAACGAGAGACTTCAGAAAGATTTCCAGAGTTCTCATCTGGGCTGTTTTGTTTTGAGACAGAGTTTCACTCTAGCGTGGGATTCACGTGTAACCCAGGCTTATTCTCTAACTTACAGCAACTCTCCTGCCTCAGTTACAGGCTTGAGCATGCAGATCTCCCTGCATTTTCTGCAGGGCTGGCTTTCTATCAAAGGAGGGAGAATGTTGGGGGCTGTCACTGTTACTAAGCCTGCCTCTTTCCTAGAGAGTACTTTAATGAAAAAGGAGTTGATGAGTTCAGATACCTTGTTTTATTAAAGACTGAAGACAATGGAAATCTGGAAGCAGTGTTATCATAATCATTACCATTGGAGGAAGAATCTGGTACCTGGGAGGGTGATTGACGTTAGCTCCCTGGATCCTCAAACGCCATTATAGACTGCTAATGCCAGTGTATGGAAATGTCCTCATCAGTATCTTCATTGGAATAGTAGACAGTCTGATTGACACGTGAGCCTTTTAGATATCTTTTTTTATTGTGTTGTAGTAGGAATAAGCACTTGAACGAGACCGTCAGGGAGTGTAGTTTCCCACTAAGTAAGTAGATCTTACAGCGATAGCGTAAGTAGCATAAACTCTCGTGTTTACTCCCTGTGTACTGTTTCTGTGGAAATGAATTTAAGAATAATGTCTTTAAGCTCTAAACTGTTCACGGCATTGACTTAAGATGCTCATTCAAACTGAGAATTTGACCGGATGGCTCCTTTAACATCACTGAGAAAGGGTTGTTTGTCATTGATAGGACATTTTACAAACCATCCTGGAGTTGTAAAAATACAAATGAATGATCCAAACCGTAACCTGTGGTTTAACAAATTGAGACACATTACCTCTAAGAGAAGTTACTAAACTAGCAATTTTGACTGAAAATATGTTGGGAACAACCAGAAATCTTTGAAGCAACACTTTTCTTCTTCATAGTTAATTATCAGTTCTCGGTTTCTTACAACATATTTTGTCAACAATAGCCATTTCTGGTTTTTCACCCCATTTGAAAAGAGCTTGAATGTCCATCTGTGATCCACTTTAGTACATTAGCATTTTAAAAACATTAATTATAATGTTGTCTTTGGATTTCTAGATGGGTTTGATTCATTTAAGTACAGTAATCATAATTTTCAGAATAAAGACCAAAGGTTTGTGGAAACAATCACCAACAATGATGGTCTCCTGTGTGTGGCGTTATTGAGGAATTCTTTCCCACATTTTCACAAAGGAATTTAGAAAGCTGGGTCTGGTAGCCCACAACTATTTTGGAAGGTGGAGGCAAGAAGATCACACAGTAAACATTCAGGGTTCAAAACAAATATCCATTATTTTAGTAACTCCCAAGAAGGGTGGACATGGTGGCGTGTGCTTTGAATCACAACAAGAAAAGCAGAGAAACAGTCATTTTTTTCCCCCATTCACAGTTGCTTCCTAACTTCACCTTGTGTTTAATTTCCCAGGTAGTGTACATTCATTTTCAAATGGCCGGGCTGCTTACAGCCATCAACATCAGCACCGACACAGTGGGCATGAAAGAGAAGAAGAAAGAGCGGATGTACGTTTATAATGTGATTATAAATCTCAAAATGACAAATTCCAGTTCAGGAAAGCAATTAGAATTGACTAAAAATAGGGCAAGTTGTTTTAGGAAAAGAAATGACTCTTCTCTTAGCAAGTGTTCAAAAGAGACTCAGAAATCCTGTGAGAATAATGTAGGCACAGGAGTGGAGGTCACCGTAGGGGTAACGACAGCGTTGCCGTCCTTCTGGTTTGCTACTGCGTAATTCTGACAAAGGTAGATCTGTATTTGCACGTTCTGAAGGTGGCTTCTTTTTATTGATCATAAAAGATTTAGAAACGATACTGAAAAAACCTCACTTAAAGTGTGTTAGTTAGCCTTTGCTTGGTTCTAAGGCAGCTGCTATATGCGATTGCTTGTGCAGATTAAGTTCCCTGTGTAGAAAGCTGGATAGAAAGGACACTGGACTAGACATGAGGGGACCTGAGGCTGCTCCACCATGTGTCCAGTCCCGTCACACACCCAGTCGTCTGTGTGTGTGTGTGTGTGTGTGTGTGTGTGTGTGTGTGTGTGTGTGACAGGAGGGGGCTTCCTTATCTCTAAAAACGGGGTCAGGTGGTATCATCCTTTTCAAGCCCTGGGGAGCTTGTACTTTAGGGATCGTAGCAGGAGGTTGGGTTTATCCAGCAGGTTAGAAAGCTCTGCCCTCAATGGCCGTGGGGATCCTCAGTACCTGTGAGTATGTGGCGGGCACTGGACTGTGACAGACTGATACCATCTGCTGCCCTCTGGTCTCTTCACAGGGAGGCTTCTCTGTCTTCATTCAGCTCATGCCCATCATTGTGCTGATCCTTGTGTCCTTGTTAAGCCAGCTGATGGTCTCGAACCCTCCGTACTCCTTATACCCCAGATCGTAAGTAGCTAAGCAAGATTTGACAGCGTTTCATTGTTGCTGATTCTTTTTCTTTCCTTTGAGGGGGTCCTGTGATGCTCTTAAGTGCCTACTCTTTTCCAGGAAAATCTCTAATTTAAAAAGTAGTTAGAGAGTTCAACCGCCAGCTTAAGAGATGCCACCGAAAGGGAAAAGTGGTTCTGGAGAAGGAGGGGAAGGAGGTGCAGCCCCTGGGAGTGACAGTGCTGACAAGAAGTCTCAGGGTCCTAAAGGTGGTGGCAACGCAGTAAAGCTCAGACACATTCTGTGTGAAAAACATGGGAAAGTCATGGAAGCCATGCAAAAGTTAAAGTCTGGGATGAGATGCAGTGAAGTGGCCACACAATATAGTGAAGATAAAGTCAGACAAGGGGGTGACTTGGGTTGGATGACCAGAGGATCCATGGTGGGGCCATTTCAAGAAGCAGTGTTTGCCTTTACTGTAAGTGGGATGGATAAGCCTGTGTTTACAGACCCACCAGTTAAGACAAAATTTGGATATCATATTATTATGGTTGAAGGGAGAAAATCAAATCACATGAAAGACTGATTAAAAAAATAAAAATAAAAATAAATGTAGAAAAAGTAAGTTAACATTAGTGATATATTTCTAACATTCTTCTCGGTGGTGTACACATCTGTCCCAGTGTGGGTAAGGACAGAAGAGCCATGTTTGAATTTGAATTTAATATAGTACTTAATACACTGACATGAAAGACAAGAAGGCAGAGGAAAGAAGAATTGGTCTTATACAAATGTCATTAAGTGGGAGACAATTTAAGTGAACAGGAGATAAAGGAAGCTAAACTAAAAAAAAAATTGTGTGCTCTATAAAAACTGGTTTAAGGCAGTTTCTGAGAATGTAATACTGATATTAACTAATACTAATGTTAGCTAATGCTGGTGTTAACTAATACTGATGTTAACTTGAAATTACTTTTATTTTTGCTTCTTGAGTTGCATAGTAGGATATAGTCGTAATTAAAAGAATAATCATCCATCTCTTTTGCAGTGGATCAGGACAAACTATTAAAATGCAGACAGAAAACTTGGGTGTTGTTTATTACGTCAGTAAGGACTTTAAAAGCGAATATAAAGGAACACTATTACAAAAAGTAGAAAAGAGTGTGGAAGAGGATTACGTGACTAATATTCGAAATAACTGCTGGAAAGAAAGACAGCAGAGTAAGTCCGTCACATGTTTTTAACATCTTAGAAAATCGTTAGAGTCTTTGGAATTACTATTGTGAATTTCCTAACCTGAGTGCTCCGAAATGACTTGGTTTGTAATTGGGATTCAGTACATGAATAAGTAGTCAGCCCCATGTCTGAGGCCTCACTCATCCATGTTTTCAATCAGCTGTTAATCAAACTCTACAGAAAAAGCCTGCATGCTGATGTTCCTGCTGTCACTGCAATCTGCTCCTTACACTGTAACAACCAGCTGCATGACACCACCACCTTAGGCAAGGTATAGGTTATATGCAAACACAGATAAGAGACTTCGACATCCTTCTGTCTTAGTGTCTGGAGATCCTGGGCGCAATCTAACATGTTAACATGTCTATTGAGGACTGAGTGCAGTGATTTTTATCCATGTGGCAAAATATAAGTACTTGGCATAGTGTAAGAACTTACTGAGTGGTTCTTGTCTCACGGTGTTTAATAAACATTTTGTTGAGTAGATTCCCTTACATGATGCTTCCTCCAGTCTCACATTACCCAGAAGTCCAAATTACTTCTCTCTAAACTAGATACCTCATCATCACAGCAGAAGGCTCAGTAAGCATTTAACATAGTGGTATGGACCAGTCAGAGATAAATGTTATTTTGTCATGCGAGTGTTGATGCACCCAGTGCTGTGCAGATCTTACTGATCACAGCTACAGCGGGTTCATGACAGCAGCAATGGCATCCTGCTGGGTGGATGTCGTCCCACACCCTCCAGCCTGTCCAGCTCTTCCTTCTGCCCATGCTCCCTGAGCTTTGCAGGGACGATAGCGACGTCCTGTTTAGAATTGTGCCTTCCTCAGTCACTTATGCTCATTATTTTGGCACTGTATAAGTCTGCAGTCTTAATCCCAGCACTTGGGAGGCAGAGGCAGGTGGATTTCTGAGTTCTGGGCCAGCCTGGTCTACAAAGTGAGTTCCAGGACAGCCAGAGCTACACAGAGAAACCCTTTCTTGAAACACTCCTCTCCCCTCCAAAAGAGTCTGCAGTCATCACCACACATTGCAAAGAGCATCTCTTTCTTCAAAGATGACAGCATGTTAATCATGGGATGTAAACAAGTATTTAAAGGCAAGTTCATTGTGTCCATTTAGTAAAACAGCAGAGTAGCTTCTCCAATCAGGCCTGTGGCCTTTTAGCCATAGGTTTATGTCCAGGTTTACAGTACCAGATGTGAATCCTTTCCTGTCCAGTGGTCCTCAACTCTGACCAGAACGTAGTTATTGACCCCATAACAGCTATAGCATTTATTTCATGATGGGCATATACTATCTAAAAGACTCCAGAGCTGAATTCACTGTCCCTGGTAGTTCTTTGTCAGCCTGAATAGCTCCTTTTGGCACCATGGAAGCTATCTGGGAAAAGCAGGCTTCCAGCTCAGTTAATCTGATTTTCCTGTGACCAAGCATGTAATATGTTTAGCCATAAGGTCTTATCACCTACTTCTAGCAGGCAGAATTATGGTTATTTCTTCAAGTTGTGCGTGGGGGGTAGGTATTTGCATTTTTGTGTGTGGGGTATACATATATTCCAAATTTTTGCCATGTGTGAAAGCACACACAATCCTGGCACTTGGGGTGCTGGTGCACAAGGACCACAAGTGTGAGGGCAGCTTGGGCTATTTAATGAAGCCCATTCTCGAGAAGAAGGTGGAGGAAGAAAGGGAGGAGGAACGAGTTTTGAGTTCTTAACTGTTGCAATTATCACAAAATCACAACAAATACAGCCACTGGCAGCCTTGCTTCTCGGGTGACAGCTTAGAAAAGTCCCAGAGAATATTCCAGAGCAGCCCCTTAAGCCCCTTGGCTCAGGAAGGGCTCTGGGAGGGGTGGCAGGGCTCTAGCCTTATTTCCTTTTGATGTTGATTCTGTGTGCTAAGTTCAAAATAAAGTTATATAAAGAAAAAGACCAAAAGGTGTGGTGGCACATGCCTTTAGTCATAGCATTCAGAGGCAAAGGCAGGAGGATCTCTGAGTTCAAGGCCAGCCTGGTCTACATAGTAAGTTTCAGGACAGCCAGGACTATGTAGAAACCCTGTCCCAAAGAGAAATTCTTTTAAATAAAAGAAAAACCCTGAGTGAAATAGTTTATAGGAATCGTACTTCCTTTCTTTCATTTTTAAAAGTCGGTTAAGAGAATTATATGTGTGTATATATATATGAACCTCTCTAAAGTGTTATTTAAATTTAAGCAACTAAGGTGATGTAAATAATTTTTAACTAGCAAATATTTGACATACAGAAACAGATATGCAGTATGCAGCCAAAGTGTACCGTGATGAGCAGCTGCGGAGGAAGGCGGATGCCCTGAGCATGGAGAACTGCAAGGAGCTAGAGCGGCTGACCAGTCTCTACAAGGGGGGATAAGCTGGGTCCCACCTGCTCCTTTCTGTGTACTCTGTCTTCTCTGTAAATTTCATGTCGCCATGAAGCTGAAGAAGATTTGATTAAAGACTAAGCTGAGTAGTTGATTCCTGAAATCTTGGACTGTTAATGACCTACTGGCTCATTTCAATAGTAAGAACTGAAAACTAAATATTTTAGTATGCTTCTGCAATTACTTTAACTTTAAAATCTTATATGATTCCTTACAAAGTCTGGAGAGGATTATCACACCGGTAGCAGTTGCCAGCTTTGTGATTCTCCATTGTTCCTTTGCCATGTAAATATTTCTAGGATGATTTTGTACACATGCGAGCGCTTGCCTTTTATTTAAATTATTTTAGTGTTTAGCTCCATGAGACACTAGGTTCGGGCCGATGGAATGGACACAGTCACATTTCCCATTAGGTGTTTGCGTGTGTGGAGTTTAAACAATGAACATTTTTCAAAAAGAAAAAAACAAAACTTTATGTAAAATCTTATATCAGTGTAGAAGGAATTGACATTTTAAATATTGTTCTTATATTCCAGAATCTGTACTGACATAAGTGAACTGGTGTTTACTCTCAGTGTGCTCTTTAGTTTTATGAATGCTAAGCCATACATAGGAATGAATTGCTATAAGATAGACTTTAAAGAAAATATGATGATAAATATTATGCTAAGTGAGTTTTCAATGGTAAGTTGCAGTGATGCCATTCACAATTCCAGTAATTAAAAGTTAGCCCCAGCCGGGCAGTGGTGGCGCACGCCTTTAATCCCAGCACTCGGGAGGCAGAGGCAGGCAGATTTCTGAGTTCAAGGCCAGCCTGGTCTACAAAGTGAGTTCCAGGACAACCAGGGCTATACAGAGAAACCCTGTCTCGAGAAAAACCAAAACCTAAAACAAAACAAAAGTTAGCCCCAAATGTTCATTTATGTGTCTTTCAAGGCTACTGAAGCTTATGAAACAAAAGATGAACTTTCTTCCTATGGAAATTCAGTTTCATGGAGATAACTGAAGCAGGACCCCAAAGCAAATGGATTCTTCTACAAATAAGTAATAAGAACAAAATGACCACTAACACCGGGCTTTGTGCCTTTCTGACTGCAGCTGGCTTACTTCACAGCATGGTGTGTTGGGCCACAGTAGCCCTGTGCAGAGATAGAGCAGCAGCTAGAGCAGTGATTGACAGCTAGCAGCTAGAGCAGTGATTGACAGCTAGCAGCTAGAGCGGTGATTGACAGCAAGCAGCTAGAGTGGTGATTGACAGCAAGCAGCTAGAGTGGTGATTGACAGCAAGCTGCTAGAGTGGTGATTGACAGCAAGCAGCTAGAGTGGTGATTGACAGCAAGCAGCTAGAGCGGTGATTGACAGCAAGCTATTAGAGCATGCTGCGCTCCACCAACCAGGCCACTCATCAGGTCTTTAGAATAAGCTCTTTGTAGCGAAATCTGTAATGTAAAGTGGGAAAATACAGCGGGGACTTGAAGCTTTGCTGCTCATTGAGTTTGATGTAATTTCTGGTCTTGTATGTTTAATGATAGTATTGGCTTAAGGGTTTTGCTTCATACAGTTAAAGAATTACAAAATGTTTTTGGTATTTTTTTTCATATCTCCTGTCCCCAACCCCTTGCTTAAAAATAAGAATGTCAGACAGAGTGGCTTTGTGCCTTTGCTTAAGGATTTTTCCCTAAATATTATTGATTTGTGTCATCTGTTGAACTCAAGCGGTCTCTTGCGTTCTGCCATCAGACTCTTCAGTAGAAAAACCTGATTATAATAGTGGGTTGAATTATACACATTGCCCTTGGGGTCTGGAGAACTCAACCATCCTTCTGGAAACATGACCTTTAGAACTAGGAGAGCTACAAAGAACCTAAAAGTTCACTTTAATTTTTCACATAATACATCATGCGAAACTTTTAAAATGCTATATATCTACTCAACTTTAGTGAAAACCTTTCCCTGACAATTTACATATTTTTGTTACTCCCTAAAGTAGAATCTTGAGAGGAATAACTTCAAAGGACCACGTTCCACAGCAGGGACTTCCTTCCTCTCCACGGTGTCTGTCACTTTTGGCTGCCTCTAGCACAGGTTCTGTTGTGTGCTTTCACAAGGGTGGAGGGCTCGATGTAAAATCACTGCTCTTTGCTTAGAATAAACCTGCGGCTGAGTTTCACATTAGCGTCACGCTCACAGGTCCGGGGCACTCCTGGCCTCATTCTCAGAGCCTTCTGATCTGTTGTGCTTCCTTCAGCAAACTTCCTGTCTAACCGTTAGCCTAAAGCAGTGCTGCTTAGTCCATGTAAATGGTTTTCCTAAGGTTGCGTGCCTCTGAACACAGCTCGTTGTGGTTTTCAACTCTGTCATTAGAATCTCCTCCCTCAACTGTCATTTCACTGTCCACTTTGCAGATTTCTGAATCCCATCAAGCCAGTATTCTTCTTTTGATTTGTTTGTATCTTCGTCACCTGCTGATCATGTTCCCTGGTACAAGATGATGAGGCTTGGAGCTTCTCCTAGTATCCTCTGGTCCTCCAGGAGACCGACATGCTGCTTCTATGGTGGTTTTAGTGTGTGCTCATGGTATCTTTGTTGTCATCATTGTTTTAATATTGAGTCCAGGGTCTCACTGTGTAGCTCTGGCTGGCTCCAACTCTCAATGGAGACCTGGCTGGCCTGGATCTCACAGCGATTGGCTTGCCCTCCATCCTACCCCGACTCCCCACCCCCACCCATGCTGGGTTTATTGGCTCCCACACCTGGTAATACTATTTTCATTCATAGGAACACATAAGTTTCTATTTGCCATTCAGATCGTGGATCTCATGTTTAACCTACCCATTGAAATACGTATTTCTAATTCTCTAGTTTTTAAGGGTCTGTGGCAACTAAATTCTCCAGTTTCTTGCTCACCTAAGTCCTTTGCTCTTCTTCTCAAGAAGAGCTTCTCAAGTCCAGTGCACTTCATTTAGGTCTTGGTTTTTCAACTGTAGGTGTAAAGAATGCTGCTTTGTACAGTCTGCTTCAACTCGGCAACTCTCCATGGTTTCCCTTCATCCGCAGCCGGGATGGCTGGGGTCCTCTCCACTGGCTTAGCTCTTCCTCTTGCTCTTTGAGCATGGCCTTTAACCCAGGTCATTTAACCTCAAGGTTCTGCGATTCAGTTGCTCAGCCATTCCTGCAATTCTTGCAACTGTTCGAAATGGTTTTATTTTATTTATTCTTATGTTTGTAGTGCGTGCGTGCGTGTGTGTGTGTGTGTGTGTGTGTGTGTGTGTGCGTGTGCGCGCGCGCGCGCGCGTGCATGTGCCATGAAGCACATGTAGAGGTCAGAGAACACCTTGCAGGCATTAGTTCTCTTTTTATACCTTGTTCAGTTCTGTGGATTGAACTCAAGTTGTCAGACTTACGCAGGAAGTGTTTTACCACTGAGCCATCTCACCACCCCGCAGATTGCTGTGTGGCTTCTAACTTCAGACAGACTTTTGCTCTTCACTATAAAAATATAGCTCTTTCTCCCTGGTGACTACGTGCCATTTTTTTCATTTTCTTCTCTTCTATTTTTAAATGTGTTTTATTAGCACACATTAATTATATAGGGCAGTGGGTTTCATCGTGACATTTTCATACGCGCATATAATACATTTTGTCATCTTCACCCCTGTGACGCTTTCCTGTTCCCCTCCTACTTCACTCGTTCGCTTCCTCTTCCCAGTCCGTCCCTCTTCTCTTTTCAAGTCTTCTTGTTGTAGTTGAGGGTGATGGTGATGATGATATTGTTGTTGATGATGATGATAGTGGTGGTGATGATGATGATAACCCAAAGACTTTTTACTATGGTTGAATGTAGGGACATAGGTCAGGGTTATTTACAGGAACATAGGCACCAGTGCCTGCAACCCTGAAGAAAGTGTATCTCCTCTCATCAACCACTAACTGCCATAGATCATCAGGGAGGGCTGGGGGAGAGGGCTCATGAGCCCCTTCCCGTTCAGGGCAGGATGTGGACAGGCTCCATCTTATAGAGACCTTGTGCAGAGTCACAAAGGCTGATGACTGTGGCATGGCCAGGAAACAGTGTTCCACAGACACTTCACTCTTCTTACATCATTTACCCCCACTGTTCCATAATGTTCTTAGATCCTTGAAGTGGGTACTGTTAGAAGTCCCACTTAGACTGAGCACTTAGTGGTCATGTCTTCTTACTATGACTGTTTTAAGCTCTAGTTACTTCTGCCCACTTAAAAGAAGGAGGAGGAGGAGTTTCTTTGACAAAAGCTGACTGTAGCATTCACCTATGGGCCCAAAACATAACAGGCAGTTTGTTGTCTTTTTATTTTAATGGAGATTTGAAGTTGCAAAGTTCTGTCTCCTCTTCAATGTGGCCTGTGGCCCCCACGGTTTACATTTGATAGTGTTGATGTGCACTGGCCTCATTTCCCACTTTCCCTCTTTTCCTTCAAGTAGTTCGCTGTGTCTGTTTTTAATTTCTATTTGCCTTTCGTTCATTGAATTGAACAATATAGAAGCTTATTGAATTTTTTGTGTCATCCTTGTACATGGGTCATGCTAATCTCTGTACTGTTTTGTCAGTACGGGTTGTAAACATGAGCACATGTCAGAAGATGTGAGATATTTCTTGAGCCTGTAGAATAAGTCACTTTAAAATGTAGCACTCTAATGAACTGTGAAGGCTCTTAGCTGTCAGAAAACGTGTAGAAATTGTTGGTGTACTTTTCCAGTTTTAGTGGGATAGAGAGGGTGGGTCAGGTTATCAGGTTGAGAGAAGTTAGCACAGCATGAAGTCACACAGGACTTTGTACAGTATTAAGCTTGAGGTTTGTTGCTGCACCCATCATGTTTATACCATGTGTGGGTTAGAGTAAACAGTACTTGGGAGTAGCCATGAGAGATGTTGGCTGAGTGCAGGATCTTAAACTACATAGAAATTTCGTCAGTAATCACTGAGTCCTTTGTGCTTCCTGTCTTGTGGAAAGGACCAGTTATATCTTTGAATTTAATTTTATGTGTATTTATGTGGCTGGAGCCGAAAGATTGTTGTACTTGCTGGTTATTCTTATAATAAAAATCCTAATATCTTCCTGTCTTATTTTTAGCTACATGGAGTTTCGTGATTTCCTTCGACCACTTTTATCTTTACCCAGTAGCTCTTTTCCTTTGCATATTAATTAAGTTTATATTTTTTTCTTTTGTAAGTTTGGAAACAGTAGGTATACTTACTAGTAATTTTATCTCTTTATACATAAACACAACACACGCGTGTACACACACAGAGGAAGGAATGGAAATAGCACATCATCTCCTTTCATTTCCCTTCTTCCTGAATGCACTGGTATTAGTTATCTAGTCATCTCTAAGTCATTTTTTTTAAACCAGATAGGTTAATAGAATGCTGAGAAATCTCAGGTTTTTAATCTAACAAATGAAAATAACATTTGAGACCTGCTTCCATTCCATAATCATGTTTAATAATTGGTCAGAAAATTGAAGGTATTAGAGGTGTGTGTGTGTGTGTGTGTGTGTGTGTGTGTGTGTATACCAGTGCATTAAAATACTGTTTTGTGGGCTGGTGAGATGGCTCAGTGGGTAAGAGCACCCGACTGCTCTTCCGAAGGTCCAGAGTTCAAATCCCAGCAACCACATGGTGGCTCACAACCATCTGTAACGAGATCTGATTCCCTCTTCTGGAGTGTCTGAAGACAGCTACAATGTACTTACATATAATAAATAAATAAATCTTTAAAAAAAAAAAAATACTGTTTTGTGTCAGGTCAGGTCTTCACAAGAACAGGAATGTGGAATGCAGCCCTTAACTTCAAATGCACTTTTATGCTTAATTTTTCTTGGTGTTAAACCTTTTACACTGATATGTAAAATAAAAAGGAAATCTTTATCAATAATATTAGAAATACAAGTACTTAAAACATGATATGGTTGTTACTGTATTTTCAGATACTTCATTAAAAATTAAATAAACAGGGCTGGTGAGATGGCTCAGTGGGTAAGAGCACCCGACTGCTCTTCCGAAGGTCCAAAGTTCAAATCCCAGCAACCACATGGTGGCTCACAACCACCCGTAATGAGATCTGATGCCCTCTTCTGGAGTGTCTGAAGACAGCTACAGTGTACTTACATATAATAAATAAATAAATCTTTAAAAAAAAAAAAAAAAAAAAAAAAAAAAAGAAAAGAAAAGCAGCTCAACTGGAAATATTGAAAAAAAAAAAAAAAATTAAATAAACAGCTCCCACTTTTTAAGCAGTGAAATGTTTCTTGGTTGACCAGAAAGCCAAATGAGCCATCATCTCAATTATCCAAGTATTTAAACAAAGGACAACATGGTTAAAGAGGAATGAATGTCTTTATTTAGCTTCTCCACACAAAGCTTGGTTTTAGTTCTGGATATTTTGCTATCCATCTTTCTATTGAGTGAAGAAAACTGAGAGGAAACCCAGAGCACTTTTTATTATTTATATAGAAAAAATGTATGAAAATGAGCAGCCTGAATTTTAATCATGGAATAGTTACAACCCCCTTTCTAGTAGCCATATCAGAATAGTTAAAAATCCTTACAATTCTCTGTAAACCATTGAAAGTAAAAGAATAACCAGACAACAACCTCCACATTCCCACCTCTCCCATCCAGGTATCCATGGCAAATATCAGTCAGGCATGGCAGCTCATACATGTAGTCCCAACACGCGGGAGACCAAGGGAGGCAGACACATGGATTTGAGGCTAGCTGGGGTACCTTGTAAGACTCTGTCTCAAAGACAATAAAAAATAAAAACAAAAAATAAATAGACCCAGGTGATTCAAGCAATTTTTTTTCAAACCTTTAATAATCTGTAGGCACCACAGTCCTAAATCCAGGCTCCCCCTATGGTTTCATTTCAATAAGACAGACACTTTCCTATAAATGGAAACATTATTTTCCTCAAGGCAATTATTCAAACATGCTCCTTATATTAAGGATTCTGTAACCACACTTTTGTAAATGCCCTCTGTGTAACTTTTTCCTATTACGCAGTTCTTTTTCATTTGATCTTCTGCTGGTGTAGGGGCCAATAGACTTGTGAATATTCTCTGGATGTGTCCATGTCTAAGTGTATATATATATATATCAATGTATATATTTTTTTCCAGCTAATACCTCAGATGTGTGATTGTTTAATAAGTACCATACTGTTTGCACAGAGCAGGGCTTCCATTGGTGGGCTCTTACTTTAAAAATTGACCTTCAGTCAGTAGAATCTCATCAGGGTGAAATGTTTTCAGTTGCTCTCCATGGTTTAGTGCAGATTCTTACCACAAGGCCCTGTGTCATGTAAAACTGTATTTCTCTGAGCCTCATTCAGAAGTGGCTCTTGGAATGACCTGGTGTAGTAAGTTCTTAAAACTCGGGGTGACTGGTTATCGAGCTGTCCAGTAACCGCATAGAGGCGACGAACACCTGATACAAGTGCTGGCAAGTCTCGCTGGTTTCTCTGTATGGTTATGCAGTACTGTAACATAGGAAGGCACTTTTGAGTGACACTGTAGCGCTTTCATCAGTACCTTCCGAATGAATTGTTTGTGACATGGGTGTCTACAGTAAGACAGAAACAATTGGTGTCTGTAATTTATTTGCATTAAAAAGTGCTTCATATTTGCTTTACTTCTGGTCTTTGGATTGCTATGTGAGACTTTCCATTTAAAGTTTTAGGGTGTTTTTTGTTTGTTTGTTTGTTTGTTTGTTTTTAAGCTGCAGGTAATTTCCACGGTGTGATATGGGTTTTCAGGTCTGGTGAGGTGTTCATGGAAGCCTGTGTACTTAGAATGAAGTGCTGCTGGTGAAGGAGAGCTCCCTCGTGCATTCAAGACCTCAGAATTAGGTTTAAAAATGAAAGGTCTGATTTGTAAAAATGTAATGTTATATCAGACTTATATAAGGTTTCATATGAGAATTCTTAAAGCTGCTTTTGATTTCTAACGAATGTTCTAATGAATGATTTACAAATTTTTGTCTTTCAGTCTCTGTAATTTATCTCAACATATGAATAAAAAGAGGGGGTGTTCTCACCATAAAAGGCTTGTCTTCATTATATTTTATCCTTTTTTCTTTTTTTCCCTCTCCTTCTCTACCTCCTCCTCCTCCTCCTTTCTTCTTCCTTCTTCCTTCTTCTTCTTTTGAGACAGAGTCTCACTATATAGATCTCACTATCCTGGACTCACTATGTAGACCAGGCTAGCCTCCAGCTTACTGAGATCTGCCTGCCTCTGCCTCCCAAGTGCTGGAATTAAAGAAAGGCCTGCCCCACCATGCCCAGCATAGGATCCTCTTGATATGCTCATTCTTTTATTCATTCACTCATCCATTCATTCAATAAATGTATGAATCCCTGCTGTGTCACAGGTAATGAGCTAGGAGCTGGGAATTATTCATGGATTAAGACAATGCTCTAAGTGTAAATTTAATGAAGAAAACATTATTGTCCAGGAAATGAATGTTTTAATTTTGGTAAATGTAAGAAGATCACAAATTACCCATTTATCTATTAACGCCTATCTATCTTTAACATTTATCTATTAATATTTATTTATTAACATTTATCTATATATTAACATTTATCTCGAGTACCTCTACTATTCTGGAAAGGTCAAGGAAGATTTCACTGAGAAACTAAACTTAAACTAAAACCCAAAGGATGAACAAAAGGGGGGCTGAGACACTAAAGAACAACTTCATGCACAGTGGGCCAACCAATGCTATCACAAACACGCTGGCTCACACAGCTGAGCGGGCCTGCCGGAGATCAAGCCAGCCAACATTCTAGCATGCAGTGGGGATGGTTGGTGAGCCTACCTACACTGAAGTGCTATGGGCAATTGATGGCTTCTGAGAGAGGTGTCAGTGTTCTTTAAGGGTGATCTCTGGTAGGTTGGCCATGCTCCATTGGCTAGTCCCACAGGCCCCGGAGATGATCAGCCCAAACTGGACTTGATAGGTTATGGGGGCGGGGGGGGAGGACACAGTTTGAAGGGTACAGACATGGGGGTGAACCTAAGGGGAGTTAGAGCAGAAGAGTCAGGGGTAAATATGATCAAAATGCATTGTATGAAATTCTCAAAGAATAAAAGTATTAAAACTTTGTGGAAATGAAAAGAAACTTGAGTGGCGATTTAGTAAAAGAATTCCAAAGTAGGTGCTCCTAGAGAGCTTACCGTTTTCTTTAACGGTACACGACTGTTAACATCTGCAGCAAAAGCCATCAGCTTCCATTCCCCCTCCCCGCCCTCCCCCCACTCCCCCCAGCTCAGGCAGCCACTGGGGAGTATTTAGATCCCAGGTGATTTTCGTTTGTCCTCAGGGTTTCTACCAGAGTCTCCTAAGCGGATTACATGGCTGCCCTCTACCACAAAAGAGTTATCAACGCGTCAGTAATGAGAAACACCGGGCCAAAGCAAATGGAGAAGCCTCCCTTTTGCTAAGCTTTCTTGCCTTGCCCTTACAGTGGGCTTTCTTGAATGTACAAACACCAACAAAAAATATAGGCAGTTTTTATTTTATTTTAAGAAGATACAACAAATGCAGGCCCAAGAGCCAAAGCAGGCAGCCCAGTGCATGCGTGTTCAAAACGGACTTAGCAAACGAGCCCATAGGCCCATGGCTCCTGCACTTCTAGGTAAAAACCCAAGAGAACATGTGGTAGCAGCACCGTTAGGAAACTGGCTTGTAAATTAGGTTATCCAAGGACCTGGGACTTCTAATAAGTAGGCTGCTCAGTTTGTTCTCCTCAAACGTCTTCATTCATAAAGATTTACATAATGGGTCTGGGAAAGGTGTACACATACTCCGCACAGGATCATCTTCCGTTGTAGGTGAGTTGGATGGAAATTAAGGTGCAAGGACCGCAGATGCCAACCCAGCTGCTCGTGGCGCAGCGCGCAGGCGCAGGAAAAAAAAAAAAAGCCTCCAGGGGGCGGGGCGGCCGCGCGCGCAATTTCCGCCCGGGTCTCCCCGGAAGTTCCGAGTCCCGGTACTGGAGGGTGCAGCAAGTGCTTCCTGGATCCCGCGGAGGTCACGAGTAATGTGACAGCGACTTGACAGGCGGCTTCAGAGAGGCGACTGAACTGCGGGAACACCGGGGCAGGTCTTCCCAGGCTGGAGCGCGCGTGCGTCTGCAGAGGTCGCCGCTCCTCTCAGCTCGGGGACAGAGTGGGTGGGGAGAGGTGGGCTGGCCACCGGGCAGGGTCCCCGGGAACCTCCCCACTCCCTTGACGGAGATCCAGGGCTCTCGCTTGGCCCTGGAGAGGGTGGATCTCGTGATGCTGTCTGGGTCTGGAGAGGGTGACTAAGCCTCGGGTGCGGGGGAAGTCACGGAAGTTTTCCTTCCAGGAGTGGAGATCGATTCTGCGAGGAAAAGGGGTTCATCATGGCGGATGTAAGTTGACACCCCTTCCCAAGAAAAAGGGGAGGTGGGAGGTTTGCATACGGCTTCTGAGAGGAGAAAGGTAGAAATGTGTTTCAGCCTCGCCTCTCTTCCTGGATTTGTAGTAAGGACTTGCAGGGGCCTGAGCTTCTGTCAGGACCGGTTGTGATGGGCCACTAAGGTGCTTTAGCCTCAGAGAACTATATATTCTTCCACCTCCTAATCCTATTGGAGCATACAAGAACTCTGTGTGGGTGGCACTGGAAATTCTGAAGGATGACTGGCCGCCCTTCCAGTCAGTACCTGTTCATAGGACAGTGCTCTGAATCCTCTCCCAGTAAATAATGCTCTTGGTGTCTCAGTAGGCAGTGTTGGGAGTCTAAAAGGATGGCTAACGCGTGCCCCCTTAACAAGCTATGTTCCGTTTCTATGTGTCTGTTTAAGACGAGAGCAAAAGTAAGTTTGTGGTGGTAACGTGGGAAAGGACACTCATTCAGTTTGGGAGATAGAGGTTCAAAACAGCACACATTTAGAGTGGAGGTCATAATTGTCAGTATCTTTGCCAAGAAGCTGAATGTTAGAATAGTTTATCGGAATTAGGATCATTTAAAAAAAAAAATTCATGGGCAATCTGGATGCCCGGACATGGGAAGAGATTTATAGAGGATTCTCAAGTGAATACGGTAGCATCCGGATGTAAAATATTAGGAAGCACGTGACCTCATTTTACAGCAAATCTGTATTTGTGTGTCCCAATTCCAAGTACACTGACATAGCCCTTACTAACCTTTGACAGCGTTCTTAGGTTGTAGGGTCTGTGATTATCCCTGTAGACATGTAACGAAGCATATAATGAAACTGAGGCCTAGAAAAAGGTTAACTAACTTCTCCCAAGTTATACACGTCAGAGATGAAATGCCAGTGACAAGTGGTGAGTTCATGTCCTTTAGGGATAGGGACAGGGCTAGAACAGCACAAGGTAATAATGGTCTTTTAAAAATTATTCTCTTTCAGGATCTAAAGCGATTCCTGTACAAAAAGTTGCCAAGGTAAGAAATTATTGATTTGTTGCTGAATAAATTCTGTGCAACGTGTTAATCTTACAAAGTATTTTGTTTCTCCTTTTAAAATTAGTATTTTTATAAATTTCATGGTAATTATTTACCACATTTAAATATAAAACTAACCCCAGGTATCCTAAGAGATGGCTTGAGTTTCCAGATAGCTCGAAGCCGAGCTGTTGGATGACTTCTGTGTGGTTCTACGGGGAGAGATGCTGGGGACTAGAACTTAGATTTCCTGCCACTTTCAATTTTTTTTTTTTTTAAAAACACACTACCGTAGTTGTTTATTAGCTTATCTTTTAAAGTTCTTAAGTAAATTTAAGAAAAGAAGGTTAAAACTTGCCATTATTTTTAATGTTACTATTGGGACCTAATTGCTAGGTCAACGTAATCCAAAATTACTAGGCTAAGACAATAGTTGAAAAACAAATTCACTTCCACACTGCACTTTGTGTGCCATTCTTACAAAGAGTTAACAGGTGTTAAGGTTAGCAGATTTCTTATAACATATTTTACTGATCCAGAGGACTCCACTTGAACTCATTGGAACTCACTTTTAGTTTAATTGAAAAGAAGATGTCTTTGTTGACAAGCATTTCTTTTGTCTACATTCACATCTTTCTACAAATGACTCAGATTTTGTAATCATTAGGGATAAGACAGGAGTGAGGGGAAAATGTCTTGTGTTTTCACATCTCAGAGCAAAACAATCAGATTGGACTGAATAACCTTTGAGGTCATCTAGCAGAATATTTTCTGAAATCCTTTTTCTTATCTTCCCAGTCTAAAATTGTAAGTGGTTATGTGTGGTTATCAGTTTATCTCTGTAGGCTGAAAAAAATGAACTAACGTTCCTTTAGACTTACTTGAATTGCTGGATGTATGGCTTATGTTTTTACTCTGATTATAGATTAGTGGAAATGAATAACTGTGTTCTGGTTGTGATTTATACGGTGTATATCGAAAACACCGTGGGTATTTTAAGTGAGATAATGATTATTATCAACTTTATGTTAATGAAATAATTAATTAATTTTAGTTAAATTAATTAAAATTAATTTTAATTCTCTTCCTCTTAATAAAAAGGCAAGTTATAGAGATCAACTGCTGGGTCTTCTTTCACACACGTGGCCAACACGACAGGCAGTGACAGCTTTGCATGCTAACTGTTGAGTGACAGTGGAGACAGAGGTACAGGCTGGAACCATGCAGGAGAATGTTAGTAACTCGTGTGGGAAATAATACTTGTTTTCTGACCTTCAGCTTTTCAGAACATTTAAGGCTTTTCTCATTATTGGTTACAAATGTTTTGGGAACTGCACGCTGTCCTGATGTGCTCTCGTTAGCTATGATAAAACACTGACAGAAAGCAACATGTGGAGAAAGAGCTTATTTCATCTTACAGATTACAGTTCAACCTGAAGGGGCAGGGCAGGAACCGAAGCAGAAGCCAGGGAGGAATGCCGCTTACCGGCTTGCTCTGCATGGCCTGCTCAGCGAGAATTTTTTACAACTGGACACCACCTGCCTTGGGTGGTCCTACCCCTACGTCAGTCATTAATTAAGAAAATGCCCTGCAGACTTACCTGCAGGCCAGTCTCATGGAGGAGGCGTGCTCTGAGCTGAGGTTCCCACTTCGTATCATCAACTTGACAAAAAACTAACCAGCACACAAACAAATATGATAACTAGTATTTGCTCAGGAAACCAAAACACTGTGAAAGTGAGCTGGGCATGGTGGATAGGCCTGTAATTCCATCATTTGGAAAGTGACAGGAGTTCAGAGCTAGCCCGGGCTACACGAGGTTATGGCTCCGTGGGTAAAGGCACTTGTCGTAAAGCCTGATGTGGATGGTTTGGCATGCATGATTGAAGTGAAGAGCCACCCACACACATTGTCCTCTGACCCAGGCACACACATACAATAAATAAGAACATTGGAAATGGCAGCTGGCAAGCAAAAGAAACATTGGGTGACTTAGCAAGTCTGTTTCTGTCGTATGCCTTCAGATAGGGGACAGGCGTCTTCTGTCCTTCACAAATCAATGTGCTTCGTCCTTTATCAGCGTTCCATGTTTCCTCCTTCGTCCTTTCCATGCTGTGAAGTCTTTGAGACTTCCTTTGATGTGCATGTTGTAACGTTTTCATCACCCACTCTCCTTATTCAGTACCTCTGGCTCCCTATCTGAACTTTAACAGTGACCATAAACTGGAAAGTTTGTTGACTCTCGAATTCTGACAGTACACCTTTAACCAACCAGAAAGCTCCACAAGGTAGGGCTAATACAAGAGATGTGTGCAGATTAATAATATTGTGAAGATACACTGGGAATGTATCTCAGGGAGAGAGTATTTCACTCTTGGCCCCAGGCTCAATCTGCAGGACTTCCAAAGGGACAGGAATATTAGTCATAGCACATCAGCAGGGAAGCTATTACACCACTCTTTTCATAAGGACTGAGACCTGTTTGGCTCAGCTTTGCAAGTCATTTCTTGAAGGTTTATTGCACCCTAAGAACAAGGAGAACAAATAAACAATAGCGCTGTGAGCGCTTTGATGCGTTTCTGGGTGTGTGGGTTTGCAGGGTATATGCATTCTTGCCATTTTTGCTTTGTTTGTTTTGTTTTTTCACAATTTTACTTATGTGTGGGGGTGTTTTGTATGTATGTATGTCTGTGCTCCGTGCCATGGCTGATGTCTATGGAGGGAGAAGAGCGTCCCCTAGAACTGAAGTTACAGATGGTTATAAGCTGACATGCAAATACTCGGAATTGAAACTGGTTCTCCTGAAGAACATGTAGTCCTCTCAACCGCTTCTTGAATTCTTGGTTTTAGCTACTTTATTTCTGTACTTCTCAACAAAGTCAGATAGTTCCTGGTATCAATAAAATGTGGTTTTCTCTGTTAAATATTGTCCTTGGATTTGTATTTTAAAATCTAGTTGTAACTCTCTCCCCCTAAAACTCTCAGGTTTTTCATGTTTTATAGTAGCCAGTATTTTGTAATTATATGAAAGGCCTTACGGAAGCTTTGCAGGAATGGCGAGTAGACTGCCAGTGTCTGAGTCCAGGGCCTTGTGGGTGCTCAGCAAGCACTCAGTTACACCCTCAGCCCCAGTATAATGTCCTTAACACTAATGTAACTCAGTTATTAGATTGAAAGTAGTTGTTTTTAGTAAACGTTAGATTTTTGCTGATTAATAAAATGTATTTCTTATGGATGTGTCTCTTGTAGCCCAGCAATTGTTAGTAGTAAAATCTATGCAAACCACTCTTCGTTGTGTGTAGACTTGGAAACAACTTCTATATTTGTGACCTGATTTCTAAAAAGGAGTGCTTTAAGGCTGTAGCTATTCTGCATTGTTAGGCTTGTACCTCTGTGGATTTGTAATCCATTAAAAAGAACATTCTACTTTTTTACCGCCTTTGGTATATTAGCGACTATTTAAATTAATTACCGTGGAAATTAGAACTTACCTGTGCTATACAGATTTTTCTAACGTTTTTTATAATGTATTGAGCACCTGTCTTTTAATTTGTTTTTTTTTTTTTGTTTGTTTGTTTGTTTTTTCTGAGTAGACAATATACTTATAAACTTCAAGGTTGCAGAGCTCCCTGCGCCTGGGCTGCAGTCATGAGCTCCGCTGGGAGAAGCATCTGCTGTCAGAAGTCTTTATGTCCTGGCAACCAGGCACAGATAGGAGTATACTGTGTGCGCGTGACAGGCATCACATATGCGCACACAAAGCTTGCTTACAGTTTATAACATAGTTTGTTGCTTAAGGTACATTTTTCAAAACTGAAGTTTCTTTTTCACTTACTATGACTTTAAGAGGATAGAGAGATGGCTCGGTAGTTACGGGCACTTGCTGCTCTGTGAAAAACACAGATGGGTTCACGTCCTAGCACCCGTGCTGGGTAATCCACAGCCACCTCTGAGTCCAGTTTCCAGGAATTTGATGCTCTCTGCTGGCCTTGGAAGGTACCATCGTGCATGTCCATACACAAATAGGCACACAGATGGGGTTGGTTGGCTTGTTTGTTTTAAATTCATGAGCATATACATATTGGTGGGTAGAGACTTAAGGTGCAAGTGTAAGGACCGGAGTTTGGGTCCTCGGAACTCACATGAAGTCAGTGAGGTGTGGGGACAAGGGAATCCCTGGAAGCTCATGGCCAGCCTGTCGGAGAGACCCGAGGATGTCCTCTTACTTCCACGTGCAAACTGGGTCGTGGTCTCTGTCTCTGTGTGTGTGTCTGTCTGTCTCTCTGCGTCTGTCTCTCTGTGTGTGTCTGTCTGTCTGCATCTGTCTCTCTGTGTGTGTCTGTGTCTCCCTCCCCTCCTCTCTCTCTCACACACACATACACAGATACACATGCTTACACACATACTCTCTTTCACACACACACTTTGAAATCAGATCTGCTCAGTGCCTAAAAAACAGCCCCTCCTTTTCAGTTACTTGATGCCCTAATATTTAGCCAAGCCGCCACTTCCCCAGAGAAGTGTTCTCCCTACAGATCTTCTAATGGCACCTCCCATAGTAGTAATTTTACCTTAGTGTAAGATTATTTGCTTGATAATAACTCAACTACTACTCAACTTCAATTCTAAGATTGTAGAGTCAGTATCACATGATCAGGAAATACTAAGTGCCTTAAAATCTGAAAACCCAGTATCAGAAATCAGAAAGAGTGAGGGAAACAGACAAAGGTTCTTTAGTTTTTACCGTTGTCAGAGCTGAACCCTTTTCTGCTTCTATAAACCATGGAATGATAGAACATAAGCTTTACTCTTCAATAATTAACATACGTGTGGTAAATATCCTCAGCATCTCAGTGGTACACGTTAGGGAATTTCTAGACAAGTTTTTCTCAACACGCCTGGGAACATATTCTAACACACACACACACACACACACACGCATATGTTTTTCAGGAACATGCATGAAACAGTAGGGGACTTTGCTTCTTGGTGGTAGAGCTCTTGCTAGAGTGTGCAGCTCCCTGCGTTCCGTCTGCGGTGCTGGAGGAGGGGAAAAAGAAATGTCTATATGCGTGAGAAGTACCACCATGAGTCTGAGATACATATTTGTAGAAATCAAAGTAACTTTGTAATACTGAACTTTGTTTTCTTGTAGTGTTGAAGGGCTCCATGCAATTGTTGTGTCAGATAGAGACGGGGTGCCGGTTATTAAAGGTAAAGCTAACTGCATGCATATGGCACATTTACTTTTGACAAAAAATGTTTTATATTTAAATAATTAAAAATATAGACAGCTTATTTCAACAAACTAGAAAGACTGTTTTAGTTGTTCGAGGAAGTATATACGTTGTGTGTTGAGGACTTGGTGTAGAGCCTACAGTGAACTGCATGTCATCTGGACCATGTAACATCTAGCATCTGTGTGCATTTACCATAGTCCTGGTTATCCACTGAGGATGCTTATGGCATAATACAAATCATTAAACAAGTCTTTACTGTTGAAAGTGTGAGCAAGGCAGGCAGGCAGCCAACCCCTAAGCCACGGCACTAGCTCACACTGGTGGGTTTTTTGTTTTGTTTTGTTTTTTAAGATTTATTTATTTATATGCATTCATATATGTATTCATATACATATGAATATGAATGCACTGTTGCTGTCTTCCGACACACCAGAAGAGGGCATCCAATCCCATTACAGATGGTTGTGAGCCACCATGTGATTGCTGGGAATTGAACTCAGGACCTCTAGAAGAGCAGTCAGTGCTCTTACCTGCTGAGCCATCTCTCCAGCCCCACTGGTGGGTTTTAATCTTGTGGGGTTTTGCTTCTTTACTAGAAACATATTTTTTAAAACTTTAATGTCATTAGTTTAGTTGATCAGAATCTAAGAAGTTTCTAAAAATACATCTCTGTAAAGTCTTGAGACCTCTATGCATGCATACAATGTGTTTTGATCATATTCGGTTCCACCCCAAATCCACCAAACATGGTTTTGGCAGTCCTCAACTTTCTTTGGTGCACATTTGCTGTAACAGAGGTAGTGTGAGCTCAGCTTGTCTGCTGTTCGTATCTCCTGGCATCATCAAAGTGGACTTTGCTGGTTTCACTTACCAAAGATTAAAGATGAAATAGTGTCTTATGCATTTTATTTACAATTTCTTTTCCATATCAGGTAAATTTAGACATTAGGATTAAAACGTGCTTTGAGGTCACGTGGGTTATTTCTTCCAGTTTATCCATTAGCATGGTCAAGTGCAGAGAGGACACTGCCTGGGCAGAGCTGGGCATTGAGTTGGTGACAAGACATGATAAGAGTCCATTGACTGTGTGCCACCCACCACACAGCCACACCGTGTGGGCAGCTATGGCCAGCCACCTTCCTCTTCTCACCCCTAGAAAGAGGGCTCAGGTGATTCTCCAGCCCTCATGTTCTTTCCCAGAATGTCTGTGAACCACTGAACCTCCATACTTAGCTGATGCAGCTGCTACACTAGTCTAGCCTTAACGAGCGAGAGGAGCGTGAAGCTGGCAGCCAGCCATTGGGCTGTGGGTTTGTATGAGAGCAAAAGGCATTTTCCATCTGATTCTGTCTACACCAGAGCACTGTAGTATAGTACAGTGATGACTATAGTCTGAGATGGCCAGGATATTCATTCTGTTACATGTAAGGCAGCGTGTCGTCCCTGAGGGATTTATAGTCACAGACCTTCCGAGACCCAGCTAGCAGTAGGGTTTTCAACATGGCAAGTGTCCTGTTGTGCCTAGGCTTTTACTGGTTTGTGTTTTTTAAAACTTGCTGTTGAACTCTTCCCTCCATACTCTACATGACGTTTATGTAATCACTGATCGCAGTGGCTAACGACAGTGCCCCAGAGCACGCCCTGAGACCTGGCTTCCTATCCACGTTTGCCCTCGCAACAGACCAAGGCAGCAAACTCGGACTTTCAAAAAACAAAAGCATCATCTGCTACTATAACACCTACCAGGTCTGTATATTCCGTTTACAGCGACTGATGCACTTCTGATTTCACTACCATTTTTACATCTTTTGTATAAATTAGTTTTAGTATAAGTCTAGATTTTAGTGTCAGGGGGATAGAATTTTTAATAGTTAGCTCGAACTAATCTTTAT
This sequence comes from Mus musculus, assembly GCF_000001635.26. Classification (NCBI taxonomy): domain Eukaryota; kingdom Metazoa; phylum Chordata; class Mammalia; order Rodentia; family Muridae; genus Mus; species Mus musculus. The sequence continues at coordinate 137,927,089 of NC_000069.6, forward strand.
TTTTAAGAAAGGGAATAATTATTATGGAAAAGTACTTAAAACTTTAAAAATAAAGAGCTTGTTATGCTATAAAGTATGTGTTAGATCATTGTTAACTCCAGTAGATGGTGCCGTTAGCTTACATAGCTGCGATTCTTCAACACAATTCCTCTGTTGTGACAGGTTAAAAAACAAACAAACAAAAAGCTTACCTTGAAAGTTGAATGATGAGCTGTTTGAATTTGTAGACTTGCAACATTACTACTTCTTTCCTTTTAGGTGGTTCAGTTCAATCGTTTGCCTCTGGTGGTGAGTTTCATAGCCAGCAGCAGTGCCAACACAGGTATGTTAGCAGGGCCACAGATGCCGCCTGGAATTCTTTATAGCGTTCTGCAGCGTGAGAGATTAGGACGGACAGAGCCTCAGCCCCATCTCTGTTTTCTCTTGAATTCTATTCCCAGTTCACATGCCTGCCTCCCTCCCCGGCCTCGTCCACCTCGACGGTGGCTTCCAGATGCTCTTGAGATGAGGCAAGACATTGGGGTTTGCGTAGAAACGTCAGCTCAGTGTTGCATTGCGTGTGCTGTTTGTGACTCCCATTGTAACAGCCTATGAAAAAAGGAAGGGCTACAGGACATAAACTGAACAGAATACATACAGGGCGCTGTATAAGTGTCATAATTCTCTACACCAACCAATTAAATTACAACGCTGAGACAAGTTGAATGTCATTGACAATTTAGAGATAATTTCATAGTTTCTTTTCTGTCGCTGTGGCGAACTACTCTGGCAAAAGCCACATGAGGAGAAAGGGTTCATTTCAGCCCAGAGTTCATATGAAAAATCTTCTAACATTCTAATTTTTTAACTCTTTTTTAGGACTAATTGTCAGCCTAGAAAAGGAGCTAGCTCCGTTATTTGAAGAACTGATAAAAGTTGTGGAAGTGTCTTAATCCAGCAGTGGTTCTGATGCACACCTGGGCCTCACTGCAGCAACCCTGGACCAGGCCAGCAACCTTCCGACCACAATAGTACTTGTAGCTATGTATTCAGAAGGCCGCTTTTCCACATTACACTAAAGAAGAGCCTATTGCTATAATTTATAGACAGATCAATTGTTATATTTATGTGTATAAAATCTTTTCTTACTTAGTGAGGTCTGAGAACACCACAGAAATGGTCATTCGATTGCAGCTCCCATGGAGTTAGTGCAGGCACCTGAAAGTGAGTGGTATCTGTCCAGAGCAGAGGGTCAGACCGGGACCGTGAGGCCCTTGAGCCAGCAGGCACACCTGCTGAACTCTGCTCCACTCCATAAGCCGCAGACCCTTTTACTGAGAATAATAATGAGGTCATATTTTTCTTCAGATTATATTTTATTTCTTTGCATTGTGAGGAAGATGAAATGGCTTAGTAAAAATAATTAAGTACAATCACTAACGCCCCTCTCTCTGTGTTCTCGGTGAGGATGAGTTACTAATGGATTTGATTCTTCAGGGTGCTGCTGTTCACTGAGAGCACAATCACTGCTTATGATGTCTCTCCGCTTTGCTGTAACCGTGCTTCCACCATTGTGTTCTTTGTACAATTGAAATGCATGTTACTGAGTTCTGTTTCCTTATCAGGATGTATATAAAATGACAGGATGGCCATTTTTTATACATGTGTATAAATAAAATAGTATTTTTAAAGGTACCGAATGAGCTCTGTATAGGCCTCTTTTTTGGACTTTGAAAAGTTTAATGGGCATAATTCTAACCTTCAGTCACATGAATAAGCCATGAATAGTTCATATAGGGATTGTATTGGAGACTGTGCCTAGTATAAACTGTCAAAAAGGAAGAAAAAAAAGAAAAGAAACCCTCCCTTGTGAGCCTGGCTGAATCTCCAGGAAAGAAGCGATCTCTGCTTATATGACTGAGAGGCTCAGGAGTAGATCAGCCATTCAAGCCCTGGCTGTCCCGGCACTTTGTCTCTGGAATGGTTCAGTCCCCATCCCTCCTGATGCATAGCTGTAGACACCATTGCCTGGGAATGTCTGCTCCGGACAGAGTGCTGGTGCTGTCCTTAGGTTCCGCACGAGCTGGTTGCCCGAGCACCCGCTGCTTTTCCTTCCCCTCATTTTCCAGTACAATCTGGGATGAGTGGTGAGTAGAGAAAGTGAGTGTGTGGTGCCCTGAGTTAGACACAGAAGGCCTCGGAGCCACAAACTGGGGCCACCTAAAGCAGGAGAAATCAAGCCGAGAGAATGTGTTATTGTCTTTAGGGAGCTATAAACTGTTAATGAACGATGAGATGCACCCACTAAGATAACAGAATTCTCATTGTCTGAGTTACCACATAACAATGTCTAGGAAATTGTTACTAGTGATGTGGCACATGAGACAGGAAGGTGACTCTACGTAACATAAAGCTAGAAAACTTAAGATTACACCTACTTAGTGTTGTGTGCGCATACACACGTGTACACATGTTGGGGTCAAAGGACAACTCAGGAGTCAGTTCTCTCCTGCGAAGTAGGTCTGGGGATTGGCCACACACACACAATAACAGTAAGTACAAATTTTAAAATACTTTAACAAACGGAATGAGATTCTTGAGGAGAAAGCTGTATGAGTTCTCGAGCAGATCAGCAGGGGTTATAAGTATGTGCCAAGGGACCAGCCTCGGCTTGGAGAAGGGGTCTGAGTTAAGGGGTGTCCGGGAGCAACGAAAACAACACTAAGTCAAATCGAGGGTCTGAGCTTTCCAGCTTTTTCCTCTCCTCTACATCTTCCTCTCTGATCTGCTTTCCTTGGAGATCTGCAGTTCTGCTTGAGAAAGTTCTCCAAGCAGTTCACTCTTGCTATTCTAAATTCCCTGGACAGCTCTTCTCCTGCAGATCATAAGCCCAGTCTTTTATTTTACATATTAATCCGGTCATTTACATCAGGTTTTCCTTTTGATTATCCTATGAGTCAGCATCCTGTGACCAGAGCCCCTTAGTTCTTAAAAAAACAGCAAGCACACATTTTCTAAAATTTTAACATTGCAACAGAATTTAGAGATATGCCTGCGTCTGTTAAGTAGACACTAAGCTAGCTGGGTGAGACCCTGTCCTGAAATTACCATTTCTAGCACACCTGGGCTTGGACTTGCTGCGTCCTAGGCTGACCTTGAACTCAGGAATCTGCCTGCCTTTGTATCTGACAAGCTGGCTCATAGTGTAGCTAGCTACCTCTGTTCCTTGAGATTTGTGAAGCCTCTCATATAATTCATATTGCATCCCTATTTTTTGCATCGTTGAGAAATTATATATTTTCAATCTCATGTTTTTAGAGTCCTTTTCCACAGCATTAAAGGCTGTCCTGAAGGTCCCAGCATTTAGTTTTGCTGAGACATTAGCCACAACTTCGTCTCCTGGACTCATACTGTCTCTGATTATCATGGGGTCGTTAACGTTAATAGGAAGGACATTGCTTAAAGGAGGAATGTAAAAAATGTACATTATTATACAAACAAGCCTTATGCCTATGGCAGCCATCCGAACTCTTGGAGCCTTTGTGCTGGCCCTGTCCCAGGGGCAGGAACCGAGTCATTCTGTCCCCATCAAGGTCTCGTCAGATGGCATGTATGCGTATTCGATATAGGGGAATGGTGTGAGATATTGGCACATGCAACTGTGGAGTAGCCCAGAGACAGAGACCATCTCCACTCAGTGCATTTTCCCTTGCGCCAAAGACCTTTTGGCTGATGGGTGAGTCCTGCCCATACTCGATTAACTAGACATTTCAGCTTGTTCTCCAGTTTCTTCCGTTCAGGTAGCGAAGTGAAGTCAAGCCTAGCAGTACAAGCAAGGTTTTGAGTAAATCACTAATATATCAATATCTAGTAACCAACCAGTCTTTTTAACCTTATTCTACTTCAAAAGCAATAAAAATGTTATAAAAGTTGGACATGTACCACAAAAACATGCACTTTTCATTTAATGAACAGAACTAAAGGATACAAATAAACTCCTTTTACAGAAGGTAAGTAGACTGTTTAGTAGGAGAGAAAGATTATTGTTTCTAAGAACATAAAAGCCATACATTTTAGGAGGAGCCACGTGTTACTCCTTATTTTGCAAACTTGACACAATGCATTTTATCAGGACGTTGCTTTATTCCATAAAATACAAACAGAACAAGTAAATCCCCTTAGCCCCCAGGCCAGATGTTTTACCACAGACCCACACCTTAGCTCCCAAAACTCTGAAGCCAACAAAAATTTAATTTCTGAGTCTTAGGTGTTTAAACAACAGGGAACAATATTAAACCAACGTTCTAGGAATTAATTTTGACACCATCTTGAGAAATACCAAGAGGAGTAAAGTACCCTCCGAGTGTGTCCCTGAAGGCTGACATAATGGATGGGTTAATCCATTCCTGAATCGGAATCTGAGCAGACTCTTGGGAAGTGGCAGAACGTGGAAACATGCCACGTGAGATATATTCCTGGGGTCTCTGTCTTGTCCTCTCCCTTTCCTGTCGCTGCCTTGCTTTGCTTCCTGAGGCTCTGACGTGAGCAGCTGTACCACACCCTACCCAGCGCGATGGGCAGAAATGTCTTAGAACCACAGAGTAAAGCGAATCGTTCGGTACAATGTTGGAACAAGCATCTTGGTCACACTGAGAAAAGTGAAAACCATTGCCCCTTTCTCCTGCAAGAACAGAGTTCCTTCAGCTCTGCACCACTTGCTGGCCCGGCACTCACTGGTGTCCCTTCTCTAAAAAAGCTAGATCAATAATGATTGGAAGTTAAGTCTGTTCATGACCTCTGAACCCCAGTATGTCAGTGCACCTCAGTCCTGCTCTGCTAGTTTGCAACAGCTGTGTATCATGGATTTCACGAAGATTTGATCTACTCCCTTCCTTGGAAACAGAAGTTGCCCTTTAATGATGTTTGGGTACCTCATAGGACCAGTCTCATACAGCTGATCCTTGGAAAAAGAGACAGAGAACATCCTTTGTGGAGAAGTCCACATGAATTTGAAGAAATGACAGTTAAAGAGTTTTAATTAGTGCTTATAAGTATATTTGTAATGATAACCATTAAACTAAAAGTCATTCACTACCACCCTTCTCAATGTACATTTTCTTACTATTTAAGATATTCCTACCCTTTATCATACATCATATACTTTTCCCTACCTAGTCACCCACAAGGCATGTAGTTCTCAGTTTATCATTAGACGTGAAGGATCCACTGGATTTGTATTATTATTTGTGTGTTTGTGATGTGAGACCATACGTGCTGGGACATACATGTCAGAGAACAACTTTGTGGAGTTGCTTCTCTCCTTCTACCTTTGTGTGAGTTTTGGGAACCATACTCAAGCGGTCAAGCTTGACATGGAAAATGCTAAGATGACTTACCAAACCTTTTAAAAGGTAGGTGTGTGTGTGTGTGTGTGTGTGTGTGTGTGTGTGTGTGCGCGCACCTGGAGTTACAGGCAGGCATTAATGAGCCCCACGATCTGGGTCCTCGAAACTGAATCCAGGTTCTCTGTGAGAGCAGATGCACTTTTAATGGCTGAGCCACCTCTTCAGCCCTATTTGAGGTTCTCGTTTATAAGCAAAACAAAAGCAACCCATCCTTTGAATGTCCTTGGTGTTTATTAATCTGCTTCCTAAAGCCCAGCCCGAGCTCCCTGATGCACTGCTGTTTCCTTGTGCTTGTAGCAAGTCCTGAAGTTTAGTTGTGCTGACCATGACTTGGGGCTGAACTCCAGGAAACTAAAGTCAATGAGCCTGAGCCACTGGGACAGCCAATGAGCTCTTGTCTGGCGCTGTGTCTGAGAGTGGCTCCACCTGGACGCTAGGCAGTTGCCATCAGCAGGGCGCTGCTTCTGTTCTCGAGCAGATGGCCAGGTCCTGCCAGCTGTTTTCCATGGATCAGCAGACAGCAGACAGCTCCCAACCACGATCTACTTTTGATTTGTTTTTAGAGGAAATACTTCAATGAGTTTTCCTCTGAAGTCTGCCACAGATCAGACACCTGGAACAGTCAACCGTGCCCCTGAGCACACAAGTCTATTTGAAGATAAATGACCTAGATCGGACGGTATCTTCTCCTTGATCCAGCTGTTTTCTTATTTTTGACTGTAATAAAACATAGTTATGTCTGTCATTGAATCACTTTATGATATTGACTCGGAAATGGTAAGGAAAGACATACTGAGCAGTAAAAGACATTTATACAGTTTTACATTGCCACGGCCCTACCAAGTTTTATTGTTTGTTTTTTAATTTTCCTTCAAGACACTGTATAGTGCCTATTACAACAGGTACAACTTGGGGATCTATCCAATACTTCTGAGAATGCATGACACACTACCACCCAGCCAAAAGGAGGACCCTGGCTTCAGCTGGGGACTTAGAAAGATGTTGATAATGCACTGCTAGGTTGAAGGGGCAGGTGAAAACCACCAGAGAAGAGCTGTATTTTGTTCTTAAAGATCAGTTTGCCCAGGGAAAAGTCTGAAAGTATACATTGAACTGCTTTTCATTTAAACTTTGCATAATAATCACGTGTCATTTGGATAATGACAAAATATATGGAATTAGAAATGGAGCCTGTTGCAGGATATCTGATCACACTGTGAACCCTGAGATTGTGTTATTTACTGTAAAAACTTGTTTCTAGTTGTGCTGTGCCTCAGCCCTTAGCACACACCTTTAACCCTCTGACAGGAATATAGACATGCCCAAGTTTGTAGAAGAAAGCAGCCATATTTGAAAGTGATATCTAATTGAGTGGCAGACAAAGTGATGAATCAGAGAAAGATTTGATAGAATAGAATCTGCCCAACTCTCATGAGAGAGGAAAGGGAAGCTACTTAAGAGAGCAGTACAGAGAGAGGGAAGAAGAGGGGAGGGGAGAGGGAGAAAACGGAGGTAGCTTTACTAGGAGAGTTTTACAGAGGCAGGCTGCAGAGGAAGAACAAGATAGACACAGGTGAAGACGGAAGGAGGCAGAAGATTAGAACAGACTGCTAGAGTTCCTTTGAGCCCAAGCAGGGAAATTCAGAAGAAGCTGAGAGAAGCCAGATTGAATCAGTCATCGTGGGAAGAAGTTTGAGTCAGAACAGCTGAGTTGAATCAGCCAGCCAGAGATCAGAAAGAACTAGGAAGGGATGAGTTTACTCAGCAGTGTCAGAGGGCTGAAAACATTCTAGACCCAGATAAGACTCCCAGATGTCTAGGTTAGCAGACAGAAGCAGTAAGCCTGCAAGATGACAATTACACTAGACGAATTAAAGTTACTTTTATAGGAGTCATTTCAGCCCAGACATTTTGCCATGACAAAGCATTTCCCCACTGATATTCAGCATGAGAGCAGTCTCAAAATGATCTTTGTATTAACTTGGATTTCAAACAAAAAGGACAAAACAAGACAAACAAAAGAACCAGCCTCTTTTTTTTTTTTCCCCCAGAGAGAAGTGTTCCTACCTCTGAGCTACAAGCTTGGTCTTAAGGATACCCATTCTCAGACATGCCTATAGATTCTATGAACACACACACACACACACACACACACACACAGAGAGACATTAGGAAAAAGATGTCTTGCCTTTGAAAACACCACGGTTTTCAAGACAGTATGTTTTGGTGACCTACGTGTAAAGGCTTGGTCCCTAGGGTGGTGTGGCATTGATGTGATGGGGCCTTTAAAAGATGAGACTTACTAGGAAGTCCTGAGGTCACCGTGCACTGCCCTTGGAAGTGTGAACTGTTCTGAAGAGAGTTCTAGACGTTTGAACTTGACCACTCCCCCAGTATATCTCTGGCTTCATGTTTGGAAGTGTGATGGTTTCCATCCTCAACAAGTCCCTGTCTTTATATCCCACCAAAAGGTCTACTTCAGAGGCTCATGGGAGTGCTATGCCCTTGGACCTCAAGAACTGGGAGCCTCCTTTACCTCATAAGCAGCTGCCTCATTACTTCATGAGAGGAACAACCACCAGACTAATATAGTAAACTTACAGGAAACACTAGAAAGCTTTCACTCAGCTATCCACTCTCTATAATGTGCCTGGGGAAAAAGTAAGAGCAGAAAGAAAATACACCTTTGGTAATTTGGAAATTTAGTAATATCCATACAAAGTGGTTACACCAGAAACTGAGTTACTCCCTAATCTCCCTCGGAGACAATTTAAAAGGCTCTCCAAGTTGAAGCATATGTCAGCGTCCTATTCTGAGACCTTCCAATCCAAGTATTCTCTTCCAAAGGAAATGATAATAACCAGTACACCTTACCAGAAGACCACCGAAAGCCGTGGCTGAGGATAGATAGGCTGAGGCGTAAGAATAAATCCCTTCCTTCTTATGACCCCTCCCTCCCTTTGATATCCATTAAGAATGTGGATTACTCCACAAAACAGCCAAGAGCCTTCCCTTTGGTTCTCAAGCCCGCTCTGACAACTGGTGTGTGCTTGGAGTCCACTTGTTAGTTACCAAGAAGACTGGACATCTGGGGACTTTTATAACTCACCAACTTCCATCTCAGTATTTTGATCCATTCATCGGCTTCAACTCCCGTCTTTGCACAGAGATAAAATGTCCTGAATGGAAACACTAGGCTGATGAAACAAAAGAAACAATGTGAGGTGGTTGGTATATATCCTGATGGAACAGTGTGAGTGCCTCCCAGGGAGAAGGACTGCTGAGGGCTCCCCTAATTAGCATGGTAGCTTTGAAGAATTGGTGTATGCAGAGCCATTCTGTCAGCAACTGCAGAAATGCCTAGGAGGTTTTAAGTTTGTGTCATTGTAGATGAGATTTATATTCTCCCAGGAGACTTCAAAGAAGAAGCGTATGTCAGGGTCACACCCTCAGTCTTTTGTGGTGCTTGTCTTCTGTGGAACTTAAGTTTACTCAGCTGAGCTCTGCAGTGGGTCCAGAGCCTCTGTGTGTGTCAAAGGACAAGCCAGGCAGAGAAGAGGGCATGCTGAAGAGCTCATTTTTACTGGCTGGTTTAAGGAGGGTACCACTTCCTCCTGAAGATGTAGTCGGTTTCAAAACAGAATAGAAAAAGGGGTTAGACCCATTCCTTACCACGGGTTAGTCTCTGCCATTAAAAAAGATTTTTTTTTTAATCACAAAAGCTTGGGAAGGTAGATGATAATTTTTCATTTTGCTGTCTGTGACTAGTCAAAATCATTTGAGTTATAAGGTCCTTACAATCAAAACACAAACACTATTTTTTTTTCTCCTGTCTGTCCCCACCCCCAACCCTTCCCCCACCCCTGCAACACCCATGTATCCTAGGCTGGCTTTGAACTTGCTACATAGCAGAGGGTGACCTCAAACTCTAATCCTCCTTCCTGGAGCTGAAATTTAGAAGTGTTTCTATCACCTTAATGCCAGAGCAGCACATCTTGTAGCTCTCTTGCCTATGGCTGAGGAGATGGGGGTGGGGAGAGAGGGATCTTGATATCCTACACGTTGTGCAGGGTGCTGAGTGTAAACTGGTTCCTAGTTGTCACTGATACTCCCAGCTTGCAGGCGTGAGTTGCTCTATAAATTTATACAAATCTTCCTTTTCTTCTTGGAAACAGAAGCCCTGACACTAAATGTAATTAGTTTAAGCCAGTTATGATTAGGGGATGGTTGTTTACGTTGCGGCTAGTGGGTCAAGCAGAAGCCTCACAGGGCAACGTTTCCAGGGCAACACTGACTTTCCTGCTACAAAGGACTGGACTGTGAAAACACTCGGGGCAAAAGCAGCCACTTGGATCTGAAGGGGCCAGCTGGGAAGAGTCAAGAGAAGGGTAGACACCACGCCCTTGCTGGCACCTTGTCTCAGTCCACCTGCTTCTCAAGTTGTTACTTAAAGAAAATCAAACCTGGGTTAGATCATAGACAGGCATTAACAAGCTGTCTGTTGTTCATTGCTGCCGAAAGTTGCTCACTTTCTCTGTGTAACAATGAAACTACAGTTCTATAGCTAATATCTTTATTCTTAGGACTTCCACAATCAAGATACTGTATCCTTGCAGCTTTCTTCTAGCCGGCTTTGGGGCTTAGGAAAAGAAGTGATGGCTGAAAGCAGTCCTAAAATCTGGCAAGGTCTGAGTGAGCTGAGTTAGAGGGAGAATAGCTTACATCTTTCAGTCTGCATACGGTTGACAAACTTTCAAACAAAAGGTGGTGGAAATGAAGACACACCTGTTTTTGTCAGGACACCATCCCAGAAATATATATAGGGATATCCCGATATACTGATCGTAGCACAGCAAAACATTTCCTCTGCTGCTAGGGTCACATGGGGCCGAAACAAGACAGATCCATCTATCACCAGAGTCAGTGAAATGATAATTAAAATTGAGAGGAAAATCTCAAAGCAGTAAAGTTGCTTATGATGTGAATGAATGAATGAATGAGTGAGTGAGTGAGTGAGTGAGTGAGTGAGTGTGTCCTTGTTGCGCAGTGCACAGCCTGAACCTAGACAGCCTGCCTCTTTGTTGAAGCCACTTTAGAGGAGGTATTGTGGCCTGTGTAACTGGAGGCACTCCTAGCATGCCACACCGTCGTGTGAGGTTAGGTCCCTGTCCCTCCATCCAGATGTGTACACGTGAAGATAGATAGCTTTTGATTCCTTGGCTTAAAAGACTTTTAGAAACATTTCCTTTATGAATATATCGTACCAGAAACAGTTTACTCGTTCCTGTGAGTAATCAAATTGAACAGCTGAGCACTCTGTTAGGTCTAGGATCCGAATTGGTTCTGGTGACTGAAAAACAAAACGAAATGATGTCACATAAATAAACAAATGCGCGTGTCCATCCCTTAGCAAGGTTTCTGCTGCGAGCAACGGTCAGTTTCATTAAGATAACAGATGATGGCAAAGCCTGACACAGGGGAGACACACGCTGGGGTTTGGGATCTAGCTTTTCATGGATTAAGCACTGGGAAGACATTGCTGGGCCATACAGATGGCTCAGTGGTTAAGAGGGTGATCTGCTCTCCCAGAGGATCAGTGTTCGATTCCCGGCACCCATACCAGGCAATTTAAAACTGCCTGTAACTTTAGCACCAACCGGTTCAATGCCTCTGACCTGGTACCAATACTCATGGGTACATACTACCACACAGGCACATGTTCATGCACATTATTTAAAAATAAAATAATTTTATTTTTTGTAAAAAAAAAAAAAGATGGATGCCCCTTTTGTCAATTTACATCAGATCGATGTAGATTTTTAAGGAAGGAGTCATATTTTCTCCCATCTTTTAGAAACTTCTACTATTGCTGAACTCTTGTATAAAGAAAAAGTAAATCATTTTAAGTTGGCATGATAAAACGAACCTGGGCACTGGACATACTTTTGTTTATTTATTTATTTATTTATTTATTTTAATGAGAACGGAGATTTTTTTTTAAAGATGTTTTAAATTTATTTTTATATGAGTACACTGTAGCTGTCTTCAGACACACCAGAAGAGGGCATGAGATCCCATTATAGATGGTTGGGAGCCACCATGTGGTTTCTGGGAATTGAACTCTGGAAGAGCAGTCAGTGCTCTTAACCAGTGAGCCATCTCTCCAGCCCTGGATATGCATTTAAGGCAAGGGGAAATTGCCTCCTAGGCAAGAAGGCAAAGGAAGAATTCCTTTGTCCCAAGCAGAGGGAGCCAAATACTGCGGAGAGCGACAGCTGCACTGACCAATCAGCAGCCTCTGGAGGGAGCCCTCATTTTAGCAGAGTCAGAATAGATCAGGATCAAGAGCCCCGATCCTGGGCTGGCAACATGGCTCAGTGGGTAAAGATGTTTGTGGTCAAATCAAGCCTGATAATCCGAGTTTGATTCCCATGAACTGCTTATTGAAAGGAGAGATGCAACTCCATAGGTTGTCTCTGATCTCCGAACAAACTCTGTGGCCAGTGTGCCCCGCCCCCTCATAATTGGGTCTCTAGACTCTTGTTTCAGAGGATGTCTAGAACCTCACGGAACCAACACCTAAGCAGCGGCGGGAGTGGGGATGGGGTGAGGGTGAGAGAAGAGGGGAGAGTGGGGGAGGGGAGGGTACGCATGTCTTTCTCACCATCTGGTCTTTGAAATATTTCAGTTCGTTCCTTTGCAAAGTAAACCATCTTGTTTTCCAGGTCTAAGGGGAGAAAATTTGTTTGAATACAAGAATGTAATATCTAAACTTGATGGTTTATTTTCATTTTAAAAGTATATAAAGGATTAGATGAAATAAGCCTAAAATATTTGGGGGTATTTTTTTTTTTTTGAGGAAAGTTTCAAAATACTTATAAAAAAATAAGATGAATCTATGTTCCAAGATCACAATAGAAATACCACGAGTTTATTTAAATGAATAGAACCAGGTGTTTTAAATATTCAAGGTGATTTATAACAAGCCATTTAAGTTTCTGTTTTATTAATGCTATAATAAAAATTGCTATCAACTTTGAGACCCTTCTGTGAGCTATGTCACCACCCCAGAAATTTATGTATATTTGGTGTATACTCTTGAAACTTCATTTATATATAATGCATATTTACCCATTGCATATAAAGTAATGTCATCTATTATTATTTATTATTATTACTTTAAAGCGGATACAGTTGAAGTTTAGAATCCTTTAATCACATGACACTCTGACTCTTCTCTGGACTCAACAGCAGAAACTGTTGCTGCTGTTTCCTTCCTATGTCTTAATAATGCCCTGATCTGTCTCAGCTGGCAGAGCATCCAGTTAAAAGAGACAATAGAAGATTGCAGAATAAACATTCAACGGGCATAGTTGTTTATGCCTTTAATCCTCACACTGGATGTTGAGAAGTAAGACTGTATGCTTGAGGTCAGCCTGGGCTGTGAAGGAGACCCTCTCTGGATAGGAAATGAATCAATAAACAGGCTACAAAAAATGAATGTCTCCCATCTTCAGTGAGCATCCAGTCTAGTAAGGACAGAGATAGCTGCACGACTAGATTAGACTCAAGCAGCCTGGTTTACAGGAGAGAGGGCAGGACTCTGACTCTGACAGGAGCTAAAACACTGCATGACCATGGCTATGACATGTGAAAATTAAAGAGAGCTTTAAAGGCACAATTGCAGGCAGGGAGCAGGCAGGGGCCCTGGATTTGTAGACTGTGTTTACTTTGGTATTTTATAATGTCATTTTTCTTAAGCACCAGTTATGTGTTTGGCCTACCTTTCAGTAAACAGAGGGCTGGAGAGGTGGCTCAGTGGTTAAGAGCACTGGCTGCTCTTCCAGTAGGTCCTGAGTTCAAGTCCCAGCAACCACGTGGTGGCTCACAACCATCTGTAATGCGGTCCAATGCCCTCTTCTGGTCTGTCTAAAGATAGCTACAGTGTACTCATATACATAAGATGAGTAAATAAATCGAAGAAGAAGAAGGAGAAGAAGAAGGAGAAGAAGGAGAAGAAGAAGGAGAAGAAGAAGGAGAAGAAGAAGGAGAAGAAGAAGGAGAAGAAGAAGGAGAAGAAGAAGGAGAAGAAGAAGGAGAAGAAGAAGGAGAAGAAGAAGAAGAAGAAGAAGAAGAAGAAGAAGAAGAAGAAGAAGAAGAAGAAGAAGAAGAAGAAGAAGAAGAAGAAGAAGAAGAAGGAAGAAAATTGGCCCCTCCACGGAACACACTGCACAGTGCTTCCTTTTTAGTATGAACTGCAGATCACTCACATCGGGCTTCGTCAGAGAACAGCCAAGTCATTTCTCAGGTAATATAAGTGGCTCAAAATAAGTTTATAATTTTCCTTTAAAAAAAAATCTGACAACATTACGAACCCCACTCCCTTACCTTTACCAGGCCTCCCTGCTTGGTGAGATAGCCTTCTTTGGTGCCCAGCTGTAAAAGAAAAGGTCTGGAATGAAGCCCAGAATTGTCACATGTTTGGCCTTGTGCTTCTATCCCTTCTTATCTCCCAGTACTGGGGTGTGGGGGGACGTTACTCCAGGCAAGCACTTTACATTAAGCTGCAGGCTTGCCCTGTCCTGCTCTATGAAGAACATGTCTGCCACTGATCTTTAACTGACCCTCTCCAGGTCTTGCAACTCTCCCCGGTGCCACGGGAGACACTTTGCAGACTGGATCATCCGACATAGTCCATATCCACAGGCACTGATGGAAAGGCTCTTGATTACCTCAAGCTGGCAACTTGAAAACAATTAACAACAGGTGATGTTTGTTAGTGTGCAGTGAAAGCCAGTAGCTCGGACTGTTGTCGGAATCCTAGAGTAGAAGTAAGCACTCATATGGAACGGGCAGCTGACACTCGGATTGGCCTTCAGCCTCCATACCCTTGTACTCACTACCCATGAACTTAGATATTGGATAAAAACATTGAGTCTGGGGCTGGAGAGATGGCTCAGTGGTTAAAGAGCGCTGACTGCTTTTCCAGAGGTCCTGAGTTCAATTCCCACCAACCACATGGTGGCTCACAACCATCTGTAATGGGATTGGATGTCCTCTTCTGGTGTGTTTGAAGACAGCAACAGTATACTCACATACATTAAATAAATAAACATTTTTTTTTAAAGAAAAAAAGAAAAAAAAACCCAGAGTCTGTAATGAATATGTATAGATTCTTATTCTTACCATACCATAAACAAAACATTCTACTGGCCATTTCCAGGCATTTGTATTGCCTTGGGTGTGATAAGTAATCTAATGTAAGTGCATGGGGGGTGTGGATAGTTTATGTGCACACTGCACTATTTTAGATAAGGGTCTTGGACATCTAAGGTCATTGGCATCCATGCAGGCTCTTGGAAATACTGACTGATACTGAGGGATTGCTACATTTGGGACAGTCTATTCAGAAAAGTAAAAGGATTTCTTTATTTTAGGGCTCTGGCTTTTAAAGTTTAAAAAGGGAACTAAGAGGCAGAAATGGCCATATTTGTTTTATTCCATAGTTTTTCTTCTACAGGGTTCTCTCTACTGCAAACTCGTCTCACAAGACTCGTGTCCCATAGGAAAGAGACTCAGAAGTGTAAATGCTTCATCTACTCAAAATGGGATCTGAAATACAGACGAACCATTGTTTTTAATTGGATTCATTGCTTTGATTGTTTCATTAGTTCAGAGGTAGCAGCAAGGAATTATGGGAATGGCTCGGACTCTACATAGGCCAGGGGCCCTAAGATAAAAAAATTTCACAATCCCATAATCAGCACAAACTGAACTCCTGGGACATGATGTTATTCTAATGTGACCTCCTGATATACCATTTCCTTAAAGAGAAGAAAACAAGTGAGACCTGGGAAATGACCACGTTGACGTCAGGGTTCTTTTTAACAGTTTCTAGACTATTCTCTCTTGAGGTGAATTCTTCCGACCAAATAGAAAGAGGAACCACGGAAATTCCAAGAATAGAGATGAGAAATAGCTCAGAACCCCTTGTGGAATTCGGATGTCGGAACAGTGAAGGTGAACTTCCTGCGTGCGCATTTCAACAATGCTCAGCAACACTGCTGAGTCTGACGTCACATAATCACCGTGATGTTAAAGAAGTTAAATTGAGGGGCTAGAGGCATGGCTCCGTGGTTAAAAGCACTTGTTGCTCCTCCAGATAACCTGGGTTCGACTCCCAGTGCTTAGATGGTAATTCACAACCCCTCTAACTCCAGTTCCAGAGAGTCAATGTCCTCTTTGGCTTCTCAGGGCACCGGGCATGAATATGGTACATAGGCATACATTAAGACAAAACACACACAACATATATTTAAAATTGGAAAAAAAAAGTAAAATGAGAAATTAAACTGAGTTAAGTATTAAGAAACATTTTAAAAATTATTTTGGGGCTGGAGAGATGGCTCAGTGGTTAAGAGCACTGACTGCTCTTTCAGAGGTCCTGAGTTCAATTCCCAGAAATCACATGGTGGCTCCCAACCATCTGTAATGGGATCCAATGCCCTCTTCTTGTGTGTCTGATGACAGTGACAGTGTACTCACATACATAAATAAATAAATCTTTAAAAAAAAAAAAAAAGCCAGCCAGACAATGGTGGTGCATGCCTTTAATCCCGGCACTTGGGAGGCAGAGGCAGGCAGATTTCTGAGTTTGAGGTCAGCCTGGTCTACAGAGTGAGTTCCAGGACAGCCAGGGCTACACAGAGAAACCCTGTCTCAGAAAAACAAAAACAAAACACAATTATCATTTTAGTTTGTTACAGGTGAGTGTCTATAGAGATAAAATAGTTAAGGTTAAATGTTTTTGTAAAGGGGCCATTAAACTCAAGCTAAGAGATAATGCTATGGACTATTCCTTTAACTAATAGACTAAAAGTCTCGTATTTTCTGTGGTTTGATAAGTGAAATCCTAAAGATGTATGATCTGAGAATATACAGACTCTCTGGATATAAGAACTGACATAATTGTGTGGCAGGTTTGTCCTTAAACACATGATTGTAGCAGGAATGGTGTTTGGAATAGCTCTAGGTTAGGAACAACCTAAATGTTTAACAATAAAGGATTAGCCATGCCACTCCCCTCACCGTTTTCTGTAAACATCCAAAGTTCTCAAGTGAAATGAGTGTTCGGACATTCGTGCACCTTGGCACAGAGTGGTGGAGCCCAAACAGAGAACAAGGAGAATCTATGTGGCTGGTGCCCTTAGCTGTAGGAGCAGCAGCTTGGTGTGGATGGTAAAGCCAGGGGTGGGGTGGGGTGGGGTGGGGTGGGATGAGGTGGGGTGGGATGAGGTGGGGTGAGGGCTTCTTCCCATATAGGTGGGAGTGGCAACTAGTGTAAAGTAGTTATCTGCAGAGAGTGGGGCGGCAGTGGCCTGGAACTGATTATTGAATGAGCAGGAAGTCCTGTGGGGGGATGGGCAACTGAGCAGCAGATGGACATTGATCACCACATTCCAGATAATGGGACCCATATTCCTCCCTGTGGGAGAAGGTGTCGCAACCATGAAAACCTAGAATGAGCCTTCTGGTACTGATAAGGATTTCAGTTGTTGCTGTGTAACTATGGAGGGGAGAATCGACAGACGAACAGATGGACTGATAGACGCAGATATAAATTCATAGGTACACATGCAGACACGTGTGTCTTTTCCTTATCCCTGAGTAGGTAGGAGAGTGACATTTCAATCAAAACAGGTATCTATGTGGTTCAGATATCAAGTTGTGAAGTACTATTTTATAGACAAAGAAGAAGACATTTCTCTTGAAAAATAGTTGACTTTAGATATGACACAAGGAAAGCATGGGCCATGTCTGGGACACCTTGCTATGTCAGAAAGTCAAGTTATCAAAGCATCAGGAGGCCATAGACACAGACATAGACACAGAGACACCCTGAAAGGCCTCTTACTCACCAAATCACAGACAATTCTGAAAGATCAAAATAAATTGTGATAGGATCTTAACCTATCAACACAAAACACTGGATAGCACGGGAAATCAAAAGCTCTCCCTAAAATCAGCCCAGCAAGAACGTCCGAGACTCACCACTCGCAATAACCGGAACAATGGTTAAGACAGCCAATAAACGCCAACTGATGGGCAAAGTTTTAGTAAGGAGCAGAATGCATACTCATTAGGAAGGAATGCATATTTGAAATTCTCTGGTAGATTAATAAAGATTCCTGAAATCTTTATTATTAACAACAACAACAACAAAAAGAATAAAATGATTCTAAATGGAAGAAAGCTGTCGAAGCCTCTCAGTTGCTCAAACCTTCCTTAGGGGGAAACAGCAAACCTGGAGTGTCTGAGGAGGCAGTGAGGGAGGGCCACGAGAGAGAGCCCCTTGTGGCGTTCCTACCAAACCACACACTCCAACCTAATCACAACTCCGCGAGAGACAAGCCAGCATGGGGAAGAGTTTACGAATGGACTGAGTTTTAATTTTCAAAAATGAAAGAGGAGGGAACTCAAGGCAAAACAGGAGTTGGGACAGGCAGGACAGTCAAGAGACAGGACACGTAAGACCAAGGACAGGATCTTTGTATGGATGAAGCAAAGCTCACCAAGCTCTGTGGTTACAATGGTGGCATAGCAACTTCCTAACTCGGATTGTGGTGTGTGGTCATGGAAGCAAGTGTCTCTGTCCGTAGGAATACACACTGCTGTGTTTAAAATGATCAGGCATCCAATAAGCAATTAACTCATAAATGGCTATTGGAAAACAAAGCTTTTTAGATTATTCTTGCAATTATCCTGTCAATTCAAAATTATTTCAAATCTTAAAATGTGATTTTAAAAAAAACCCAGCCAACCAGAATGACTGTTTTAAGTAAACCAATATACTCAGTAGTAGAATATTAAGGAATTTACTTAATTGTGTTTTAGGAAACCATGCAAGCTACCAAAGATGTTCACAGGGTATAGTTAAATATATATAACTCTGTAATAAAGAGCCTAAATACACACACACACACACACACACACACACACACAGAGAGAGACAGAGACAGAGACAGCGAGCCAGAGAGAGACAGAGACAGGAAGACAGAGAGAGACAGACAGACAGAGACAGAGAGACAGAGGCAGAGAGAGAGAGAGGGATACACATGGACACATCGATAAACATGCTGGAAACGTATAAAGGAGGCACCCAAGAAGAACCATCACACATCGTAGATCATATAACAGAGAAAGATGTCACAAAGCAAAGGAACATCCTCTTTTGAAGGAAAGGGTTGTTAAAAGGAAGCTGAGGAATCATATATTCTCACTAAGCCAGGCTGGGTCAGGAACTTGGAATACATTGTCTCCAGGAGTATAACTGCACCGTCTATTATCATGTTGTCTGTATCTTTGTAGCATCTTGATGGTGACCACTTACGTCCTAAGAGATCGCCTGGCCTCTAACTCAGCAGCAAGTCCACTGAACACTCAGTAATCAGGGGGTCTCTTTCAAACTGTGAAGACTTAACTTAAGTGACTAAAACTCTCAGACTTTTTCAGCATCCAGAACAAAGACTCAGTCTGTGCAGCGAGGGAAGGAGAGCTGGCATGGGAGCCATGCTCCCTGCAGGACACTTAGCTCATCTCAGCCATCCCTCTGCTGGGAAGCAGCACAGGTTAGCCCTCTTGTGCTCTAGAGCCTCACCTTCCCTCTGGCCCACTCCTAGCGATGCTGACCTTGTTGGTCCTTGAAGCCCTTCTGTGGAATGTCTGCCTCAGGGATCTTGTGTGTTATTTTTTTCTCTCTACTCTGCCTTCTTACTCCTTAACGTGAACTGTTCTTTTCTTTAGGAAAAAAAATTTGTTGACAATTTCATACATGCACATAACCCATTTTCTCCTTCCTCTAAATGACATTTCTGCTCCAATGTTTCTTACCCAGGGAAGTTGCCCTGTCCCTCCGTGTAACCTGTTTGGTGTTATAGTATGCCAATTGTATCGTGACCTCCTCTATAATGGAAGCTCATAGGTCTTTGCCTAGTTTACTGCAACACTTAAAGCTGGTGGTCACTTTAAAATGTTCATTTAACAAATGAATTAATTAAATTTAATCTTACCTCAGGAGCCTAGTGCTTTCGCATTTACAATATATGAACAATAATTTCCTTAAAGTTGACAAAGGATGTGAAGTAACTTTATATAAGCACCTGCATTTGGGGGAAATCGACTACTTTCAGTTTTTTACTTCA
This sequence comes from Mus musculus, assembly GCF_000001635.26. Taxonomy (NCBI): domain Eukaryota; kingdom Metazoa; phylum Chordata; class Mammalia; order Rodentia; family Muridae; genus Mus; species Mus musculus. The sequence continues at coordinate 137,946,674 of NC_000069.6, forward strand.
AGCAAGTTCTTCTTCTAGAAGTATGACGTAATGTTCTTCCTCCACAGACTGGAACTCATTTCTCAAAAGAGAAAACAGAAATGTGGATACCTCAGAGCTCAAAGCTGGGAGAGAGAGAGGTGCCCACAATGGGTGAGCAGGGACAAGAATGACAATCTGACGAGGGCTCTGTTCTCTCAACTAGGTCAGTTCAGGATTCCGTGAGCAAAGTATACTGAGATACAGTCCTGGATCTATTAAAAAGCCTCAACTGTTTTGGTTGGTGTCATTACACAATAAAGTTCTTAGGCTTCTTCTTGTTATATTATGTGCTTTCCCTGTTGACCAAGCCCTAACCACAGTTTTTAAGTTCTCTCCTGTGTTACAGTGTCCACATACTTAGTCAGTTGAACTTTGTGACACATGGAGGAAGCAAACAAAAAGTAGTTATGACTTCCATAATTTGGTCTAAAGAGTCTTAGTCCTAGCTGAGACCAAAGCTACAGATCAAGTATTGGCTGACTCTTCCTACTGACCAAAGATAAACACAGGCAAAAGAGAGCAGATCGTAGGCTCACTGATGGCAAGTCTCTAGGAGCCTAACAGAGGCTAAGAGGGAAGGTGGGCATGGCTCCCACCACTAACCAAGAAGCTGTCTGCCACCGATACCTGCCGGCAAAAGAAAAATTAATTCTCTTTAATGGAGTCATACTGGGTATATTGGCCACAGTTCAGGGTAGATCTTAGACCCAGAAGTGGTTGTCCAATACAAATCAAACTCACTGGTGCTTGGTAGACTTTTTTTCTTTTAGGAGGCATTTTTTTTGTCTTATTGGTCTTTTGATTATGTATTTTGCTTTTGATTTTTTTGTGTTTTTATGGTACATTTCTTGGTTTTTGTTTTTTAAGAAAGAAGGGGCATGAATTGGATGGGTATGGAGATGGGGAAGGTCTGGGAGATGCTGGGGAGGGAAAAGTATGATCAGAATATATTGTATAATTTTTTTTTATCTTAAAAAACAGAAGAGGAGGAGACTGTGAAGATAAACAGTTGATACACGAGGTGGTTTTGTGACAGCTAAGAACAGGGAAAGAGGAAGCTACGAAGGGAACTGGCTGGCAAGAAAAGAAGAACTGAGCAGAGGTAGGTCTTGATCTGATCTCGGGCCTCGTCTGTCTCTGGAAATGTATCAATCATTTTACTTTCCTAGATTTCTCTAGCTCTAAAATCCAATGCTTCCTTTTGTTAACTCTTTAACTAGCTCTCCAACCTCCAAGTCTTTTAAAACCAATTTTCAGGATTTTTTATTTTTGATGAGTTGTAGTAAAATGGTAAACTATTCAAGCTACAAAGCCACAAGAACTTACGAAGCAATGATCCCTGTATATATGGCCTATGTGTGTGCCCACATGTGTGCACGTACATGGTACAGTATGTCTATGGAATATACATATATACAGCATAAACTTGAGTTTCTTTACCTTTCACCTTGTTTAAAACACATACCAGGTTGAGCTGGACTTAAAGCTTTTGGAGACTCTCCTGTCTGCCTGTCATCATCTCGCAGGGAATAAACACACGTATGCTACTGAGTGCTGGCTTTTAAGTAGGTTATAGGATCTCAGCTCTGGTCTTCAGATTGCATGGGTAGTGTTTTAACCACTGAGTCCTAACCCCACGCACTTCCCCTTTAATTGGCACAGCATCTTGCTACATAGTCCTGGTTAGCCTCAACTTGAGCCTCCCAGGTGTTGGAATTTCCAGACTGCACCATCACACCCAGTACGGCACATTTAAGAAAGTCTTCTTTTGGCATCAGAATAGAAAAAAAATCACTTTGGGGGGATAGGAAGGTCCCATCTGGTTTAATATGCTTGGTAGTTAATAACTGGAAGTGGCTGGTTTTTAAGTGTAAATGGCTTCTTGGTGTTCTATTTGGATGTTGCTATTTTTATCTTCTGCCCAAACTAAGATTTCCCCTACTAGAAGTGCTCAGCATGTTAGGAGGAGAGAGCAAGTGGAGGAACCCTGAGGATGGGAAAAGGAGGGGATGTCGGAGGAACCTGCAGACTGTGGCTCACAGAATACATAGCGATGACCTCTGAGATGAGCGATGACTCATCCCCGCATCCCATAATGCTCAGACTAAAGGGGAGTGGGGCCACATTGGCAAGAAGTAAGAATACTTTCTCCCCGTGGGTGCCATTCACTGGAGAACCAAAGATAGAAAACGGTACCCCGAGTTTTCCGGGGGGACTGGAGAGGTTTTTCTTTCATGGGTAGTTGAAATGCAAAGGAAATTGTTTCTCTACGTTTTAAGCAGCTTGTCAAGGAATGACTGCTTAGGCAGCTAGGTATCCTCATCTCTCACCTACTCTACCATGAACCTGTTTAAAGAGAGAAATATCAGTGACATTTTCTAAGTTTTTGAAATCCTATCACTAGGTCTCTCTCTCTCTCTCTGTCTGTCTCTCTGTCAGTCTCTCTGTCTGTCTCTGTCTCTGTCTCTGTCTCTGTCTCTGTCTCTGTCTCTCTCTCTCTCTCTCCTTCTACTGGGGATAAGACATGCATGATCTCACAATACCAGGCAAGCACTGTAATTCTGACCTACACTCATCCAAAGCGTTTGTGGGTTTCTGTTTGTTTGTTTGTTTTTAATTTTCCTTGGACCAGCTGAATTTAATTATAGCCTCACAATATTAAACCAAATTCCAAGTTTTGTATCCCCTCGAGAATGTACTGCTTTGTTGTTTGTTGGTTTGCTTGCTTGCTTTTCAAGACAGGATGCTACAAGACAGCTCCGGCTGACACAGAACTCTCTCTTTAGCCCAAGGTTGAGCTCATAGTGACTCTCAAGTCTCAGACTCCCAAGTGCTGGGATTATGAGTGTGTGCCACTAAGTTGGCTCCAGACTAGAACTTTTGTGTGAGCCAATGGACTTTAGTTCTTGCTGCATTCAATGGCAATCAGTGAAGAGCACAGTGGGCACTTACAGAAGGCGCAGTGGGCACGAGGTCGTTCTCTGTCCTTCCTGTCTGCATCGCTGTGTGAACCCGGACTGATTCGTAAATGCAAGGTTCTTCCACTTCCCTTGGATAGGGATGCTTCAAAACCATCAGAGTCCCTGCATGAAAACAGAAATATACATACATACGTACATATATAGTCCAATATGATGCTTGAGGGAAGATACAAATGTTAGCCAAGGTGACTGGCGGGCTTGTAAAGTCTATTTATAAAGTGTGTGTGTGTGTGTGTGTGTGTGTGTGATATGTAGAGGTCAGAGGACAACTTTTGTGGCCAGTTCTTTCTACCGTGAGACTCCAGGGATCAAACCCTGGCTTGTGAAACAAGCACTCTTCCTGTTTGAGCCTTCTTATCACCACCTCCATTATTAGTTATACTTGTGCTTACTCATCTCCACAGCATTCCGAGAAGACCAACTTTATACAAGCCATAGGACTTGGATGCAGAGATGTACAGCATGAGTTAGCTGAGAGATCAATATAGTCGCTTAAATGAGCAAGGTGATGAGACCCAGAGAATGGTGTGGACAACGTGGGATGCTCAGAACAGCTCACACAAGAAGCTTGACGGTTGAGCTGGACCTTAGGCCATAACTAGAAACTTTGCAAGCAGACTCTCATAAAGGTGTGAGAACAAAGCCGAGAACACGGGCACAGGGAGAGTCTCTGCTGACGTCCTTACTGCTTAGCAGCTTTGGAACAAACATAACAGATCAGTGGACTCAAAACCACAGCCTCCCAGCCCTCTCCCCATACTCTCCTCGCACCCCAGTGAAGCCTCCGACTGACTTGGGCGATCAGGGCAGGAGCAGATGGGAGCTCATTTGCAATTGCTTCCATGTCCATACAGAAGAGGGAGCCAGGCAGAAAGGGGGTTCAGCCCGGGCAAGTAGACCCTGGGAACATCATTCAGAGGCTCAGAGAACCTCTGACTCTGCATTCTGACATTTCCCATTCTGTGAACTTCCCCCAACCAACCAGTCAACCAGAAACTAGAAACTTTGACTAGAAGAAAGCTGAAGTCTTTGTTTTTCCTCTACTGCAATGGCTTCTTGCTAGTTTTCTTGGGGGAGGGGGGACTGCTAAAGACCATTCAGGGTCTTGGATGTGTGAGTCGAAAGCTCTACCACTAAGCTCTACCTCCAGCCTGCTTCCTGCTTTTTATCTTAAAAGGTCTTTTCTACAGCAGCTCTATTCAGGACTTTACTAGACATGAAGAAAATAATTCATCAAGTAATTTAACTAGTATTCATTCAGTTCTGTGCCAGGCACTGGTGCTGGCCATGGGGCTGCCACAGCAGATACACGTTCATGCTCTGATTAGGCAAATACTCAAGATTCAGGGGTCAGAAGTACTAGGCCAACACATTCCATGTGTAAGATGTGTTGGGGCTGGTGGGATGGGTCAGTGGTTAAGAGAACTGACTGTTCTTCCAAAGGTCCTGAGTTTAATTCCCAGCAACCACGTGGTGGCTCACACCACCTGTAATGGGATCTTCTGGTGTACTCATATACATAAAATAAATAAAACTTTTTTTTTTTTAAAGAGGTGTTATGAACAAATAAAGAGCACAAGACAGGAGATGGGGAAGATGGTGACATAGGCGACCATCTTTGAAAAGATGAGTTGAAAGACTATAGAAAATATAGACACCAAATTGGGGCAAAGGAGGGGCCAGTAGTGACAGAAAAATACCTCATTAGTATTAGGTGCAAAAGCTCTGAATGTTAATGATAACTACCCTCTAAGACATTACACAGTGTTTCTATACACATGAATGACTGTCAAATCAGATACCATGGACCAGATAACAGGCTGCTGTAAGGATGAAAGTTTGTTTAGAAAAGATGAAAGAGGGCTGGCTCACATGAAGAGATGGCTCAGAGGATAAGAGCACTGACTGATCTTCCGAAGGTCCCGAGTTCAAATCCCAGCAACCACATAGTGGCTCACAACCACCCATAATGAGATCTGACGCCCTCTTCTGGTGCATCTGAAGTCAGCTACAGTGTACCTATGTGTAATAATATATCTTTGGGCTAACAACATGAAGGCTCACAACCATCTGTACAGCTACAGTGTACTAACATACATAAAATAAATCTTTAAAAAAAGATGAAAGAAGGTGTCTCTGATTTTGCCTCAGAGGAGGATCCAGGCCCTCTCTGTATCCCTCCCATTCACGTCAGTGGCACCGGGCTCCCAGTGACAAATGGCTTGACAGTTATCAGAGGGCACAGTCTGCTCTTGCACGTTGCCTGTGCTCTCTTTTATCACCCTGGCCCTTCCTGAGAATTCATCAGTCCCGTGTGGAGCAGGAGTCAGAATGAAAGCAGAGGCATCAAAATCAAAAGCAGCCATGGAGCAGGCTCAGGGGCCACATGCAGAGCAGGCTCGAGGGCCACGTGCAGACTGCTTTCCTCTGCAGAGGCTGGGTGAGCTCAGGGCTGGTGTCGTCTCTACATTTGCCCTACCCCCAAGAAATATCCCACTGATATGCCAGGCAGTTGCTCTGGCATTGTGGAAAGACACCTGGACCCACCAGCTAAGACCAGCCTGGATCGCCTCTCTCCCCCGCCCCTCTGCTCAAGCTGACCTAGACTAGCCCTTCTGCCTGTTTGTTCTTCCCCTAACTAGTGCAAACAGCTAAACTTCCTCCACAAGGCTGAGCTGTGCACCAGACAGAGGGTGTTTGCAGAAAGATTGCAAAACAGTAGATAGTATTCTTCGATAAAGAACACACTGAAAAGTCCTTAAATGAAAATCCAATGACTGAATTTTGGGGAACTTGATTTTTTTTTTTAAAGACTTCATTTGTGTGCATGCTGCTGTGCACATGTGCACACTGATGTCTGCTGAGGCCAGAGTGTGAGTCAGAGTCCCTGGAGTGGGAGGTGCAGGTAGCGCAGCTGTTTGGAGGAGGTGCTTGGAAGGAAACTCTGGCCTGCTGCAAGGAGAGCATGCATTTCTAACTGCTGGGTCATCTCTCCAGCCCCAAGCCCCACACTTTAAACCTTTACATTACATATTCTCTCTCTCTTCTCTCTCTCTCTCCCTCTCTCTGTCTTCCTCCCTCCTCCTCCTTCTCCTCCTCCCTCCCCCTGCCCCATATGTGTGTGTGTGTGTGTGTGTGTGTGTGTGTGTGTGTGTGTCCTCATCCATCAGTTGGATTCACCTCACTTATTTCCTCCTCTGGAAAGAAGGCTCAGCAATGCTATTTCCTGGCTTCACAAGCATTGCTGTAGGTCCATGTTTGAGAGGCGTAGAGACAGGCTCTTGCAGATGACATGTCCAATCATCGACGCCTTCCCTGTTGCCATGACTACTGGGCTGCTTCCCTTCCTTCTCTAGTTCAGCTTGCTGCACATCCTGAATGAACATACTAAAGCGTCCCCCTTCTCCACGCACTCCAGTGTTTTCACATTTAGTCAGCTAGAGAAGCAATGGCTATCACCTCTACCCAAACCCCAAAACTATGCCTTCCCTTTACAGGAAAGGAAATCTGGGTTGGTGAATTTAGATTATAAAAGAACCACAGGACTTAGTTGGAAGAGTCAGATAAAAGGCAATGGGGACATGGGGGTGGGGGTGGGGGGTGGAGAAGTTGGGGGTGGGTGTGGCAGGAGACAGAGGGGGAAGAAGATGAGAAACTCTGCCCTGGCTGCTTGGTTCCAAGTTTCACTTCAGTTTCTGAGCTTCGTGAAGGCTGCTTCCTGCCGCTGACATGAGCCTGGCTTCAGACACGTTCAGCGTGTTGACGAACTGATTGATAAACATAGAGTTTATGTGACAGATAACATCTATAACTCCATCCACAATACCAGGAGTGTGTTACGATGAAACTTAGACAAAAGGCAGGGATGGCTTCAGGCCTCAGGTGTGTTGGTTGTTTTCATCTTTGTCTTATGCACTAAAGTTAGCTTGTGAGCTCTCCCTGAGGGGCAGACCATAAGGTGTTCCCGATCAAGAATGGTTTTTGAGGGGCCTGGGCCAATGACTCAGCAGTTATGAGCATTTGCTGCTCTCGCAGAGGCTCTGAGCTGAGTTTCCAGCACCTTCATGGTGGCTCATAACCATCTGTGACTCCAGTTATAGGGGATCTGGGTCCCTCGCCTGATGTCTGTAGGCACCAGATAGACATAGGGTATAGGCATGCCTACAGGCAAAACACTCATTTACATAAAAAGAAATACATCTATTTTTTAAAAGAATGGCATTTAATTCACCTCTCTATTTTGTCTATTTTAGCAGGCTGACAGTATCCATCTGGTGGTTTGTTCTCAATACTTATTTGTTAAGTAAGTGTGAAAATATTCACCTATGTTTTATTTATACTGCCCTGGGGTTCAGAACAAGGTTTTTCAATTGTCACTGTGTGATTTTCTGGCCCCTGTCATTGAGAGGTGGCTTTCTAGGGGTTGGGGTCCTGTACGAATAGTCCAGTTCTTTTTCTTGTCTACCGTGGTGCTTGCCTGGCACACTTTAACCAACATGTACACGTATCCCAAGTCTAGCCTCCCAGAGGCAAACACACTGAGAAAAGAGAAGTAGACCAATTCGTCAGGGCAGAAGACTTCGTTCAAACGTCAAGCCAAGGGAGGCCACTTATTTTGGAGTGGTCCCCTGACTCCACCACACATATGAGTACAATAGGGCCTCATGAACAGCCGATGAACACATCTGTCATTAATTGTTTCATGCTATACCAAAGATCTTACAGCTCCCGCCTTGAATCTGATAGAATCAATTACCACCACGGGGTTTAGTGAATGAGTCATACTGCAGAACGTCTCTGCTGAGAATCATTCTAAGTCTTTCATATCTGAAGTTGTTCTCCCTTCACAAGGAGGCACGAAAGTGTGAACCGTTACCGCAAGCTCGATTTTAGACGACGATGAAACCAAAGCTCAAAGCTCAAAGAGGTTAACAGTGGGCCTGAGAACACAGGGTTGGCAAACGGCAGACTCCAGAGTGGAATGGCGACCTTGTGGGTCTGCTCATCACAACGCAGTCACTCTCAGTCTCAGGTGTCCGGCACCATGGGAACCTGTGCTGGATGCAAACTGCTCTCCACGGTGGGGGGAGGTTCGCGCATGCGTAAATCAAGGTTTGACGAAAACGAGTTACAGGGAGTCAGCCTCAGGAATGGGGATATGCAAATTGGCTTCTTTTCTCATCATACCTGTTTTCTCCTTTGTAAAGGGGAAATTAAATGGTCCCAAGATACCTTCCGTTTCTACCTGCCTAGAAAGCAACTCAAACACACAGGCCCCAAAGCGGGAAGAGGATGGTGGTCCTGCTTCCCGTAACTATGCCACTCCTCTGAAGGACTTAGTTCCCAGCTCCCTTTCATGGTAGCTTCCCATTCTCCATCCTCAGGTAATTTTTCTTTACCTTATTTATTTATTTATTTACACAAGCAACTTGATGTTCTTTCTCGGGAGCTATGCAGTCAGGCCTACTATTTTAGGATGCTTTCTGGATAGGTTTTTTTTTTTTTAATGTTTTAAGATTTTTTTTTTTCCTAGTATAAGGCTTTGAATGGGGTCAGCGAGGTGGCACAGATACGGGTATAGGAGCTTGCTGCCAAGCCTGATGACCGGAGTTTCAGACCTGGGCCCCACGTGGTGGAGAGAAAGAATTGACTCCGGAAAGTTCTCCCCTGACTTTCTTATGGGCATTGAGGCACACATTAATACGCAAATAAAGAAAATAAACAAGTGAAATAAAAAATATTTAAACGACCCTCAAATGCCATTTTACCTAAATACCATGAGAATACCCGTAGTCCAATGGCGGAAGTTGAAGCGGATCCATTTTCTTTATAACGATAGGTCTACCTTACATTGCGAACATAGACAGTACCTGTTCCTTCCGAAGCTTAGCTTGGATTCCCTCCACCCTTGCACTGAGGCTTCCTAGACGCACAGCCTCGGGGGAAATAACATAAAGCCTCACGTTTTATTTCCTCATCTGAAAATGAGGTCACTGCCTGTATTCTTGTGGGCCACGGGGAAGATTAAATAATTCGTGTGAAAACCTCTGAGCGAATGCCTGGAACCTGCTAAACATGCCTCACTGTGGCTCCACCCCCCACGCCCCATCCCCACCCCTGCACCGTTTTCATTTGCAAACACGCCTCCCCTACCAACTGAAACGCATTTCGGGGCTGACCAGCGGAACGGAAGAAGCTTGACTTGGCAAAATTCCAAGTTGTCCGTTAAGTTACCTCCAAAAACACCTCAGGCAGTTCTTAAACTCTTAACTTCATTAAAGCACGACCCCCGGGAAACTTGCTGGTGCCACAAAGTGACTAATATGAGCTCTAACTTTTACCCAAGGCCCAGGCATCCCACATCAAAGCAAAAAAACAGAAGTGGAAATTTGGCTTTTGTGAAAGAACCACATAGGGTCTCCAACACTGCACCAATTATTCTAAAGGGAAGCTGCAAACAGAGGACCTGACTTGAAGCACTGTGCATGTTCTCATATGTGGATTAGGTGACTAAAGTTACCTTCAACTACTAAAACAAGCAAGCAAGCACCCCCAAAACTACATGGCAGTTTTCACTGGAAGCTATCTCAATATGAGCAAATGGTGCTTTCTCTTAACAATGCTTGGATGCCTACGTATAGATATCAGTGCGGGGAGACTTTGCTAATTAGAGGAAGAGTCAGTAAAAAATTAACTATACTAAAAACTAAATATATCTATAAATACATATTCTCAAATATCCAGGTCTCTGGAGTGCTGTGTATAAGGATTGTACTCTTTAGATACTATCATGGCAAATGGAATGAGGATTCTGGATTTAATCATCACCAGGTAGACACAGAACACAGAAGCATAAGCCTATGTCATGCTTCGCATCAGTTTTGCTGGTTAGAATCGCCAAAAGTGTTGGAGTACTGTGCAGACTACTGTAGGCTACCCCCCCCCCCCCCCCCCGGCATGTTAAGGAATCGATTAGCATTATTCTTTCAAGTTCTGGGATCTATCAGGACACAAAACCCACAGGAGTCCTCTCCTCATGGGGTTTATGCTAATATGCACAATAAGATAAAGTTAAGATACGTTCATTAAAAATTATACAACTATCAAATGTGCTGGAGGAAAAAGTCATCAGGTCCACTGCATAGCTCTGCTGTGGGCTTAGGAAATGATAACGTTTTGAGCATTAAGAACATCTTCAGAGTGTCTATGGATGGTTAGACAAAGACTTAGAATGAAGAGGAACTGTAATGGAGACCAGAGGAAGAGACCATTCTAGGGGGCTACACGTTGGCAGGAGCTTAGGTGCGATCTAGGAAACCTGTGTTCTTCAGACTAAGAAAATCACAAACTGGGCATTTAAGGAACAGAGAATAAGAATAAAGGAGAAAAAATTGACACTTAAATGTGTCCCTTTAGATCAACACTGCCAATTGTCTTTAAGACAAACATTTTCCTGCGACCTACAATCAAGAATTCTGGGTGCCATGCTACTGAAACTGTTATGCATCATTGTAGAGCACAAACGTGCAGTTTGTGTCATTTTATGAAGATCACCCTGTTGCTCTCAGAGGTCGTAGCATTCCCATCAGTGGGCAAATCAATACATCGCCTGCTGTAGGGCACTGTACATATTAGGCAAGCCCTATCTCTGAACTACATACCCAGCCCAGTTTTTAACAATAGGTTTTTTTTTTTTTGTTTTGTTTTGTTTTTTAAATTTGAGACAGTATCTTGCTAAGTTTCCAAGTCTGGTCTTGAATTTCTGATCCTCCTTTTCAGTCTCTTGACTGTGGTGGTCTGTGCCACTGAGCCGAGCAGACCATCTCTATAAATGCACACTCTTAGGCACTGCAGGCCAAAGCTGAGCCTGGGACTAAATAACAGGCACTGTCTAAGTTATTGGATTTTATTTCTGATTTTGGAAGACCTAGAGAAAAATGCTCTAGCAGAGCCTCGCTCAATGTGTGAACAAGTAGTTTTCCTGTACTCTTCTTTAAACCACAAGAAATTTGGCCTGGAGGTCTCCGGATCTGTCAGAGCTAACGTTAGGTACTAACACTTGTTTTGGTTTTGAGAGTGGGCCTTGCTATGTAGCCCAGGTGACTTTGAATTTAGTATTATAGGCATGTACCACCATTTGTGCCCACCAGAAGCCAATGCATAAGTGAGCAAGAAGTGGGCTATTTTTAGAAGGTGGCATCTTGCTTTCCATTCGCCATTCCTCATGGCCACAGTGGTGGCTCTGTGACTATTGCAGCCCTGCTCGGCTTAACAGACATTGTGACTTCAGCACACTATCTTGTGTTCCGGAAGCCTATTACTCCCACGGTGGGCAGATTAGAACACTCAAGTGTCATGAGTTGTGTCCTTTGAATAAGCTTGGATGGCTGTGGCTTCATCTGGTGGGAACAGATAAGCAAGTGGAATTAATGCATTCTAACTCGATGGCTTGAAGTCAGCAAGTCAAGTGCACACTCATCAGCTGAATCAGGGCTCCGGAAGCAGCAGATTGTGTATCAGATGATGGGTAGCACAGAGGACACCCCGTGGACAAGATGACGAATTTAGTTTTCGAGAATAGATGAAGTGGGAGCCTTGGTGATAACACACAGAACATTTTAACTTTGGAGGAACTACTCTATAAACTCCAATACTAACGCATTAAGCCTCTTTTTTTTGGTCAGGGTCTTGTTATGTAGGCCAGGTTATCCTCTACCTTGGATGTGTAGTCTAGGCTCACCTTGAACATGGGATCTTTTTGCCTATGTGCTAGAATTACAACTACCACTACACTTGGCTGTGAGATTTCTTTAGTCAGGATAATGTATTTACAAAGCGGCTGTACATAGCTCTAAATGCAATGTGACATTGACCCTACTGTGTGCAGGTGACCCTACTGTGATGCAATTTCAGGTGAGCCTCTTGTCTGATGACTGTGTGGGAACGTCTCAATCAAAATATATCGCATTCACTTTGGTCCCAGCCTTGAAATCTGCCAGAAAGCAAGATGTGTATGCACATCCATTCGCCATCCCCTCATTTTGAGAAGGTCCAGTAATGAGTACAGAGAAGCATAAAAAAGATTTAAATAGTGTCTAGGAAAGAAGTTTAAATGAAAGAATTAACTTTACTTAAAGAGGTGGCAAACAGATAACAATAGTGGTTTTGATGGCTACAGGATTCCTAAAAGATACTCATCCCTTCATTTATTTCATTTATTTCATTTATTTCTTCACTGATAGCAAATATGGGAGGAACAAAAGGAGAGGCATTCAAAAAAAGAATGTGGGGGCTGGAGAGATGGCTACGTGGTTAGGAGCACTGACTGCTCTTCCAGAGGTTCTGAGTTCAATTCCCAACAACCACATGATGGCTCACAACCATCTGTAATGGGATCCGATGCCCTCTTCTGGTGTGTCTGAAGACAGCTGCAGTGTACTTATATAAATAAAATAAATAAATAGTTCTGTAATTGAAGAGGATGAGGAGAAGAAGATAAGAAGAGGAAGAAGAAGGAGAAGGAGGAGAAGGAAAGAAGAAGAGGAGGAGGAGGAGGAGGAAGAAGAAGAGGAAGAGGAAGAAGAAGAGGAACAAGAAGAAGAAGAAGAAGAAGAAGAAGAAGAAGAAGAAGAAGAAGAAGAAGGAGAAGAAGAAGAAGCCTTAAAACACTCCTCTCCATTTCCAGAGATCAAGAATTGAATAAAACCAAGTGTAGGGTGGAGCACACACCGGGAGGAAAGCTGCAGAGATTAGAGAAGTCGATGTGCTCTCTCAGGTCAAGGTAGCAGTGGAAACTAATATTCCCATATGTATTTGTTTGTGAGAACGAGTTAAACACTGAGGAAACTGTCAGGGCTGATTGTGAGGATTTCCATCCTGGAAATTGACAGATTGACAGCTTTAGGTTCACACTCAGAACATTTTACCTCAAACCTCGTCTTTTTGTGAGCAGCCAGTGTGTGGCTCCTGTGAGTTGTTCATCTGTGTGCCAGACACTGACTCATACTGGGGTCTGTCCCAGTGACATAAGTGGCAACAGCAGTGATCAGTGATGCCAGCTCACCCCGCCACACTGATGAGCAGAAAGATCACTCCAGATATTACAAGAAAAATGTACAGATTCATGGCAATTAGCTGTGGCACCATCTCTCGGGCTATAGATTCTTGCAGTCTTCCCATTGTTGATAAACAGATTTTTTTTTATCATTTAAAGCAAATAAGGCTAGAATTCTAAACCATAAATTCAGAGGTGACCCTTTACTTTATAGATTATAGACAAACAAGTTAGAAAACTCAAGGGCCAGCATAGTGTGTGCTTCAGTATGTATAGAGAATGTCCATCAAAGGTCCATGTGCTAAAGGGATGTGACCGCCTGCTTGGTCTTATGAGAAGGTAGGAACAGTGTGAAAAAGTTAGGTCATTGGTGGTGTGACATTGAAGGGGATAGTAAAACAGGGATAAGCCCCACCCCAACTCCATCTTCTTTGCTTCCTGTTCATCTGCTGAGTGGTTCTCACTGCTGTGTACTCTCATCATGGTGACAAGGGGGTAAGGGGTCATGGCCTAAAACTGCAGATGCCATCAGACAAAATAAACTTACTTCCCTACCTGTATTCTCCCTTAGCTCAAGTATCCATAGTGGTTATACCAGTGGGATGTGGGCTGACAAAATGTGGTGTTTGATCTCTCTCTCTCTCTCTCTCTCTCTCTCTCTCTCTCTCTAATATATATATATAGAGATTATATATATATGTCTTCCACTTTGACTAACGACTGAAATGAGAAATTTCAAGTCCATACCAAGCTATAGGCCTAAAACTTTGGGTTTTTGTTTTGTTTTGTTTGTTTGTTTTGGGGTTTTTTTTTGTTTTTGTTTTTGTTTTCGGAGACAGGGTTTCTCTGTGTAGCCCTGGCTGTCCTGGAACTCACTTTGTAAACCAGGCTGGCCTCAAACTCAGAAATCCACCTGCCTCTGCCTCCCAAGTGCTGGGATTAAAGGCATGCGCCACCACTGCCTGGGTGAAACTTTGTAATAAACTAAGGGTACTATTATTATTATTATTATTATTATTATTATTGCTCATAAAAATGTCTTCTAGCCAACATTTTCAATATTGAGCACTTGGTTGCTGTGGGCATTTCGTGTGAAGTTTACCTTTGAAAATGTTCCTGATTAAGTTCTCAGGGTCTCACCTACACACACACACACACACACACACACACACACACACACACACACACACAGAGATGTTTCTAAACCTATCAGTTTTGTGTTACAAGCAGAGTTTCCTGTCAGGCCTGAAATGATTGTGAATTGGCTTGTGTTTTCTTTTCTTTATGTATTATAAAAGAGAACATTCTAAAGAAATTCTCTCTTTCCCTCTCTCCCTCTCTGTCTTATTTATTTATTTATTTATTTATTTATTTATTTATTTATGGTCTCACTATATAGACCTGACTAGCTATGGAACTAACTATGTGGATCAGACTGTAGCCTCAAACTTATATGAAGCTCTGTCTGTCTGTGTGAGCTTTTCATGTCCCATATCCCATAATTCAGAGCTTCTGAGGCTGAGACGAGAGGGTCACAAGTTCCAGGTGAGCTTGTGGCTGTGGCCAGGGCTCCGTGTTTGATGTATTCCTTCCCTATCTCTCACCATGCAATGTTCTCAGCCCCAGCAGAAGTCACCAGACTCCAAGCAGATCCTCATGCAGAAATATGTATTAATAACCATATTAATAAGCCAGGTATTTAGACAGCTTACCTGTCTCGCTTCCAATCAAAGGCTGATTTGCAAAATGCTTGACAAAATCCTTTAGAGATGAATACTCATTAAAGCCGAATTTAAACGAGTACCCAGTATATTCAACATGAAAGTGTTTGACAGAGTCTTTGGCTCTGAAAGAAAAGAAGAATATTATTTAACAAATGACAATTCTTTTTGAAGGTAAATATAGCAATGTGTTAGCATCACCATAAATAAGCCTTTGACGATGCGGAACACACAGCCATCAAAATCGCCAAGCACTTTAGAGGCTGTCACGTGTGTCTTCTGTCAGGGAATACTCTCAGGTTTTCACTCTACTTGAAGACATGAGACAGTTCCCCTGCCTTCTCTTCCACTGACGGCAAAGGTTCTTGAATATTAACGTCCATAAAGGCCATGAATTCAGAGACAGAGGTGACAGGCAGGACGTGTGTGTCCTTGGCCTTCCTCCCTAGTCTGGGAATCAGTCAGAAGCCTGCTTCTGTCGGTGAGTCACATGACCCTAGTCTTCTCCCTTGCCTGCCTGCATGATTATCTACGGAATAGAGTGTCACATTTCCAAGGCTGTCATTTTCCACTTCATCTTCAAGATGAAAAACGTTGTATAAAATCTCTCCTGCTCACTTCATTTGTTCATTTCTCTTCTCCCTAGTCTCACCTCCCACTCTGTGGCCAACACCCCAACTTCAGAATGTATCAGAGTCAACAGTAAGGTCTGAAGAGCCAGGTTGCTGGGTCTCATGCCCAGACGATGACTCAGCAGGTGGAAGGTTTTTAACAGACTCTCACCTCAGTGGATGTTGCTGATCTGGGGCGCCAGCTTCAGGGCCCCTGTCCATCTGGACCTGCTGTTCCTCTAGGAAGAGTTTTTTCCATCCTTGCTCCTTACCTACAATTGGCCCTTCCCATTGGTAAACAACCTTGAGTCTTCCTGAAACTTCTACCTCATGATAATTCTGCCTTATGTTGAGTGCCTTTTAATTTCTTGCTCAAAAACTTGCCTTCTTTTAAGCGATTGCTACACTTTGCTTTGTAGCAAGATTTGGGTCTTAGTGGCCCTATGAGACTAGACTTCTTCCCAACAAGGTCATCGAGTTACGATGGCTGGTCCAAGATGCACGCTTTCAAAGGTCTATTATTAAGGAAATGGACAAATAAATGAATAAAAATAACCATAACTCTAAACAACTGGCCTATGGATCCTGTCACCTCTGATGGTAGCTTCCCCCTGCTCCAAATGTTACCAAGTATTTGTAATGAAAACCAGTGATATTTATTTTAATTTTTCATGAAGGTGAAATACATGCAGTCTATTCATAAATAGCTTATGCTCAGATGAGTCACATGTAGATAAAACTTTAGTTACCATCTGTGATCTACCTGACACGCAGTGTAAGTACCTGTGTTCTCACATGTGCAGGTACATGTGTGTATAAGCACACGTGCACATGTATGCACATGGTTGTGGAAGCCAGGGGTTAACCTCAGGTATCATTTGTCAGGAATCTTCTCCATGGATTTTTTTTTTTTTTTGGCAAGGACTCTCACTGAACCTGGGGTTCATCAATTCAGCAAGTTCTGTGTGGCCAGTGAGCCCCAGGGATACCTCCGTGTTCTCCTTTCTAGCATCAGGATTATGAGCACATACCAACATTCCTAGTTTTCTACATGGGTTCTGGGAGTTCAACTCAGTTATTTTTATCTTGCATAGACTTAGCTATTACTGCCTAGCCCTATTTAGAAAATTTATAAATAAGACTTGTCAGGGTGACTCCAAATGTTACTAGATATAATTTTTCTCCCTTTGGCTACCTAATTTGTTTCCTATTCTGTACCTATCTCTCCTTCTAAAAAACGCATGTAGACTCACTGCCAGAGAATGGAAGTTATGCCAGGCAGAACTCATAGACGCTCCGACCCCAACTCCAATGTATAGCACTGTTCCAATTACCCAGGTAAGAACTAGTCAAGATGGAGTTGTGAAGAGATTTAGTGCATTGTTAAGTCTCCAAATTGGTTCACCTTAAAAACACGAAGAGTCTCTTGTGGGCCTGACCTCTTCATGTGAGCTCCGTGGAACGGAACTCTCTGACACAGGAGAGGGTAGAGAGGTGCTCTGGCTGGCAGGAAGGCAGCAGACAGTCGTGCCATGTGTATTACGCATGCAGGCCACACAGCACGGATCACAGTGGCATCTGTCAGTTGACACTGCTCCCTCCCTGATTGACAGCTAGGGGAACAGGGACCCTGGTGCTACCACAGCAGGGAAATGAAAGACAAGCAAACTAGGTAAGGAAAGGAGGAAGTGATGCAGGGGTTCTGCGTTTCTGTCAAGAGCCCCAGCTGCTGCTGAAAACATCTTTAAGTCAGGCTGGCAGAATTTGAATAGAGGCCCGGATTTTAATGTATGCAGGAACAGTGGCACGGTCAATTTGTGTTGTTTTAAGCCATGACAAATTTTTGGTGACTTGTTATATAGCATAGAAAGTGAATACCGAAGGGTCCATGTCTAAGAAGAGGATAAACAATATGTTAAACTCTTTGCTTTTGAGCTCACTGAAGCCTGTCAACAGTTGTTTAGAGAAGTACCTTTTTGTGTTTGTTTGTGTATGTGCATGCATAAACATTTACATGTGTGCAGGCATGCTTATATGTGCAAGTGCATGTGTATATCTTTGTGTGCATGTGGAGACCAGAGGCCAGTCTTGGTTATTGTTCCTCAGACAGTATCCATCTCTGGCTTACAATTCACCAAATAGACTAGGCTGGTTAGCCAGTAAGCAGTGCCTGTTTCCATAGCAACAGAATCGAAAAGATACACTACTATACCTGACTTCTCCCATCCATCCTTCCTTCCTTCCTTCCTTCCTTCCTTCCTTCCTTCCTTCCTTCCTTCCTTCCTTCCTTCCTCCCTCCCTCCCTCCCTCCCTCCCTCCCTCCCTCCCTCCCTCCCTTCCTTCCTTCTTTCCTTCCTTCCACTGCCCCTCCTTCTCCCTCTCTCCTCTCCCCTCCTCCCTGATTGAGAAACAGCTAAGAGAGTAAAAGTATTTCCCAGATTGGGAAGCTAGTGTAGTTGGTAAAATACATGCTTTGAAAGCATGAAAACCTGAGTTTGGACCCCAAAACCGAAGAAGAAAGAAGAGGGGGGAAGAGAGGGGGGAAATGGAGGGAGGGAAAGATGGAGAGGGAAGGGGAGAGGAAGACTTAATTAATAACAAAACCCAAACCCAAATAAACCAAAATGGCTGAACTAGACGCAAAGGAGCGAGGAACAGCATCTGGGATGTAGTGACTACCATCCCAAGTGTGCAAGGAGGTCAGGAACAGAAAGGAGAGAGGGGAGAGCAAGGCTTCCTGGGTTTGTGAAAGTGCTGCCACAGTCATCCAATAGCCCCCCCCCCCCAGGGTCATTATTAGCATAGAGCTTTTGCTGCATGTCCAGCCAAGGCCACAAGAATTCGGGAACATTAGATGCTTGCTACTAGAAGCCAGCGTGTCAAGGGTTCAAGACTACAAATGGGGCCAATGGGGGATTGGAGGAGAAACCCTAAATGCACTGAGTGTCCTTATAGGTGCAACTCAGAGGGACTAGATTAGCTCACCACCTGGGGGAAAGGGATGGAGTCCATAGAAAGAATTTAAAATTGAACATTACCCATTTAAGTCTGTGACTATGAACACTGCACGGTCACAAACCATTCTGCCTTTCCCAGGCAAGAAAGAAATCACAAAAAGGGGCTCAGCCCAGGAATTCAGATGTCAGCGCTGTCTCACTGTTGATTGAGCCGAGACAGACAGCCTGCTCCTTTGGGTTTCACGGTTTTCGTGTGTCTAATGACAAGTTGGGGTTAAATAATTTTCAGTCTCCTTTGGTTTTGACATTTTTTTTCTGCAGTGAATAGAATGAGAAATAATTTTTTAGTGCATGCATGTGTGCATGTGTGCGTGAGTGTGTGTGTGTCTCTGTGTGGTGTATGTGTATATAAGTGTGTGTGTGTATGTGTGTGGTGCATGTATACATAAGTATGTCTGTGTGTGTGTGTGTGTGTGTGTGTGTGTGTGAGAGAGAGAGAGAGAGAGAGAGAGAGAGAGAGAGAGAGAGAGAATGTGTATATATGTGTTTCTGTGAGTGCAAGTGCCCAGGTAGCCACAGATGTCAGACCTCCCTGGAGCTTGAGTTACATTGTGAACTCCCAAACAAGGGTGCTAGGAAGCAAACTTGGGTCCTCTGCAAGAGCCCAGTGCTCTCAACCATGAAGCCACCTCTCCAGCCCTGGACAGACTTCCTTACAATCTTACCATTCAGCATTTGAAATCCTTTAATCTGGTGACTGACCAGGAATCAGGGGGTATGTGTTACCTGGCAGTGTGAGTGCTGTGTAAAGAGAACCAAGTGACAGATGGGACTGAAATCTACCAAGTCCCTAGGCACCTACCTCACAGAGAGAGAGTAGAGCCCAGTCTGCTCATTGCTGTCCCGCAGCAGGTAGCTACCATCACGTCCATTGGAGAGCAGAAGGGCTTCGGCAGCATGGCGGGTGAGGTTGCCGTGATACCACCTAGAAAGACCAGAACAGGGCTTTCCTTCAAGATGAGCCATGGGGAACCCTTCTCTGGGGTTTCCCCTCAGAGATGAATTAGCAATATTCTCCATTTTAAGGATGCCAGAGACCAGGCTCTCAGCCCAAAGGAGAACTAGGAATTTCCCAGACGAGTGGGAGAAACACCAGTGGCACCTAGCAGTAGCCTATAGGCTGTGGTCAGAACAAGCTCCCACATTATCCTAACCTCCAGCTCCTAAGAATGCGACCTTATTTGAAGAGAAGTGAAGACAAGGCCGGTCAGGTGGGCGCAATCCAGTGTGGCTGGAATCCTCCTGTAAAAAGGGAAGGCTGGGGGACAGATTTCCATACAGAAGAACGCTGTGTGACCAGGATTGTATCCAGAGAGCCAGAGTGACCAAAACAGGTTCTTCCTCGAAGCCTTCTTGAAGGAGCCACTGTCATAGATGCTCGGTTTTGAACTTGGAGCCCTCGAAGCTACGAAATGGTCAATTACCCTTTGTCAAACTACCCAGTTTGTAAGACAGCCCAGTAAATGATAGTGTTGTTTAAGGAGCCTAAGCTAAAATAGCTATAACAGAGGCCCAGGGAGATGGCTCAGTGTTTAAAGTATTTGCCACATGCATGGAGATCAGAGTTTGTCTGTTTGCTTGGGAAGGGAGTTGAGGGGTGGGGGGGGGGAGTAGGAGAGAGAGAGAGAATGAATCTCTAGAGCAAGCTGGCTAGCAAGACTAGCCACGTCCACAGGCTCTGGCTTTGTTTGAGAGGCACAGCCTCAGTGCATTAGGTGGAAGAACTATGAAGAATGCTTTCCAACACCAACACTTAGCCTTCACATTCACAAGGACTCCCTCCCACACAGATGCGTGTGAACCTGGGTCCTCTGGAAGAGCAGCCAGTGTTCTTAACCACTAAGCCATCTCTCTAGCTTCGCACAGATATTGTTCTCACATAGATATTGTTCATCTGACTTTGGCTGTAAGGGAGCTGAAGTGGCTCAGACAGGTGAAGTACCTTGCCTAAGGTCTTGTTTCAAGTGAAAGGCATCACCTGGATTGGGAGCCCTCCACCCGCATGTCCACACACATGCAAGCATGCGCACAAACAATGGGGGGGGGGAAGTAAAGAAAAAAAGGTCCATAAATGCATTGGCCAATTTCTCTTTCTTTTGTCTGCTTTCACTCTTTTCCGAAAGAAGGAAACTTTCATGAGAAAAGCCAAGCTGTCCAGGGTCATGAGAAATACGAAGCTGTCCACAAGGAACCCTGGGGTTTCAGAGTGAGCATCCACTCTCAAGTCAAACTCTGTTTCAAGCTGATGATTATCCAAGGACCTGGGAGTTCCAAGGAGACTCAAGCTGACCGTTTCACATTCCTGGAATTTTAATTGATCTTTGTGGTTCAGAAAAGGTGTCTCCAGGAGACAGTTTCCCACATAACCATATCTCCTCCTCAGAGATCATCTGTGAATCTAGCTAATGTTCGGTTCTATCCCCATGTCCTATTTCGACAGGGATAAGAGCAGTCCAGGCCATGACCATGGCCATGTACTCTGGGCCTTTCTCCGAGAGAAAGGTCCTTCACTTGGTCTTTAAGCAGTGCAGTAACTCTGGAGTCATGTTGCCTGGGGCCCAATCCAGGTGACTCACTGCTCTTCCAGAAGACTCAGGTGCAATTGCCAGCACTCACATGGCAGCTCACAACTGTCTCTAACTCTAGTTCCAGGGGACTTGACTCCAATGCACATGAAATAAAATTAAATATTTTTCTTTAAAAAAGTAATATCTATTCCTCCTAGTCCAGCGATGAGGACTGCTCATGCCAATACCGCTGAAGTGACAAACAGCAGTCCTCAGTAGATTAGTGACCTTCCCCAATCAATGAGATTCACTCAGCTTATACCAGGCAGTGTCTCCACTGTGGTATACGATCCTTATTCTAGTTACTATTTTGACTTAGTCCAGAAAGCTGGACACTAGAGGTAGTTGCCAACTGCAGGGGGGCCCAGTCCCAGGGAGCTGGTGAGGCAGAGATGGCTAGTCATTCAGATGATTCGGGTGGCGTTAGGGAGGCATCGGAAGTGTCCAGGCAATGAGAAATCATTTGGTCAGCAGTGCAGGCATCGGTTGTGATGTGGCTGGGGCACGAAGCCTCCACCTGAGCCGCTGAGCAGTAGAGTGGGGCTGTGGAAGGAACCTGTGTTGGCCAATGTCACTTTCTCTGGCTGACATCTCACAGATAAAATTGAACAGTAGCTGGCGGAGTCTGGAACATGCCCCTTTCTCTGTCTATCATCTTTGACATTTCTTTTTATCACAGGCTTTTGTGTCCTTTATCTCCCAAAGTACTCTCTCCAGAGTACCTTTTAAGATTTGAATTTTGAATTGTCCCTAAAAGCTAATTTCTGATGTGCGGACAGAGCAGCACCTAGTTTGCCTGGTCTTGCTTCAGGGCACGCACAATGCCTCCTGCGCTAGCTCTGGTCTCTTCAGAATTGCATGAGGAAGCTCACACAGAGCCTGTTGTGGACAAAAGTTCCCGCCCATCATTTTTCTCTGTACCTTTGCAAGACTGGTATTTTTAGAATGACGTGTAGTAACAAACCAGTTGACTAGTGGGCACTTCGAAGAGAAAAGGTGAGCTAATGGGCGTCCGGACACCTTGGACCCAAGCAGGGGTGGGGGTGGGAGGAATGAGGTTGGGGGAAGGGAGTAGCAGAGCAAGAAGAGGTTAGCTTTCAGTGTGATCCCTTCTTCAGTGGCTCCAACCGCTCCGACCACTTTAGCTTAGCTTAGCAACTCTGTGGTCCCTCTCGGTAGCAACGTCAGGTTGTCACAAATCAAGATGACAAGGTTTTCAAAGAGAAAACCCATATTTTCATGTATTGAGATGCTGTCTTCTGTTATACAATTTCCCCAGTTCCTTAACTTTTGCAAGAGAACAAACCACAATTCTCTTATCACTGACACGCCAGACATTCTCCTAGCCGCTGGTGACACGTGACTATGCAGTCTTGAATAAGTTTTATTTTCCAACTCCAAGACTTTTGGTCTTACTTTCTCTAAAGAAATGAAAAGAAGAAACTACTGCTGGTAACTGTTTTAGAAGGCACCGTGTTATAGTCACGTTTTATTCCTATGGCTTATAGATTTTTACAGTTGTGTCTCAAGGTCAGAGGCAGTAAGAGTAAAGATGTTAATCTAATTATAGACTAGAGCAGAATACTTGCATTGGGTTTATAAGAATATCAAAACTAGCAGTTGACCTTGAAGGAAACAGCGGCCTTATCTCTCCCATGATAAGGCAGCAAATTAGGAAACACCCACCCACTAAATAGTTTTCATAACTGCCTCTCGGAGATACAGGAAATAAACTCAACCACAGAGAACACAGGCAGGCTGGATCCGGAAGTTCCTTCTCAACTCTGCTCCTCCTGCCTTCATCCCAGTGCCTCCTCATGCTGGAACCTTCTAGGAGACTGTTCCAACATGCTAGAAACACCAAGGTGTTTTATCCTTTGGGTTTTAATATTTTAATTTGCTGGTCTAAGTTTATGTCTTGTTTATGCTATGTCCGTTGAAGGAAAGACTTTAAAATTATTGAGGTAACTCACAGTACGTTAAAATCACACTCCAAAAAAAAAAAAAAAAAAAAAAAAACAAGTTACAAGGAAAAATATCTTTCTATATGCTATTTACTTAAATCATTTTGATATTTATTTTGCACAAATATTTATATAAACCACTAAATTCACTACCAGACAAACCACTAATGAGTTGCTGTTGGAAATCAATACAAAATCTTGCTACTCAAAATTTGGGCTAGCCCGAGGTCTTGGTTGAAATGTATATTCTTGTCCCCAGCCCCCTGACTGTGGAGGCTCAAGTGATCTCTACCCTGCTAAGAATCTGAGAAACGTGAACATCCTAAGAAACTTCCTTCAGTAGCCCTAATGGCTTGACTTCGATCTTTGGCATCTGGGGAAAAGGGCAAGGTGAAGTAGTTTCTGGGTTTCCATAGAGAAAAGAAAAAGGATCTGCGGGTTAGCAGTCAGAGATCCCCTGTGGCTGCCGACCTCGGGCTGTGTGCTGCTGGATCTCATGGAAGGAAGGACAGAGCCAGGGAAGCTTGATGGCGGGAGATGATCGATCGCGCTCTGGGCTCGACTATGGATGTCTGATCCATTAGGGAGTGAGAGAGGGCATCTCTAAGAGGAAAGAGCACAAGCTAAGACGCTGGGGTCGGTTTGTGTATGGACAGCAGAATGCCTAGCGGAAGCACAGGGTCCATGCTGGGGAGTAAAGCAAAATAACAGAAAAACTGGTGGTTTGTGGCCTCATTTAAGACATTTTTTCCCATTCCTCCCTCTCTTCCTTCCTCCTCTCTTCCCTCCTTCCTTCCTGGCTGTACTGGGCATTGAACCCAGGGCCTTGCGAATGTTAGGTAAATGCTCTACTAAGCAAAGCCCTCAGCTCTAGAGTATTCATTTCTCATCGAGAAAATGTCTTGCCTACAGATTATTAATATATTTCACTGTACACCTCCATTCCTGGCAAAGAGAAGTGACCTGGAACTTGGATTCTGTTTATATTGAGTTATAAAGGGACATATATACTCAAAAAAAAGTTTTTCTTTTTTTTTTTTCCTGCTTCAAAATTGTTC
Source organism: Mus musculus (assembly GCF_000001635.26). Classification (NCBI taxonomy): domain Eukaryota; kingdom Metazoa; phylum Chordata; class Mammalia; order Rodentia; family Muridae; genus Mus; species Mus musculus. The sequence continues at coordinate 137,970,668 of NC_000069.6, forward strand.
TCATTTTAGAAAGACAGTGACACCCTCTGAAGTCTTTGGGCCCCAAGGACAGATGGATAATGTGTCTCTCCTTCTCTAAGGCCATGACACAGATGATGGATCTGTGATTGAACCTACAGCTTGGCTTCACATTCCCTGTGAACAGGAAACATGAGCTGTCTCCACCGGGCTTTCCCCATCCAAGCTGCTCTCACTTGGGTTCACCTGACTTTAGCTCCTGAGTTGCTCCACCAGACTGGTCGGATGTTGATCTCACTTGTGTACCTGTATTTAGAGTCAGTGCTGGATGCTTCAACTGTGGGAAAGGCTAAGCTCTTGAGCTCTTGGTGTCATCAGAAATTGCCGGTGTAGAATAAGACACCTCTCATTTAGCACCAGAGCTTTCAGGGCTGTTGTACTACAGTCAGGCTGTATCTAAGACAAGACTGTGTTCCATAGGGTGGAACTTCACTTCTCAAGTAGAAGGAGGCAAGCAGAAGCTTCCCACAGGGTTGAGGAAGTTCAAAAACAGCTCAGGTAGGTGCAGCGCACTGTCCGGGGGAGGCTGAGCCTCCCCACGGTCTTTCCAGCCGGGAGTTTTCGGTGATGGAATCAGCAAGGTTGGGACTTTCCACATCGCTGCTTAAGTGTCCCGCCTATCCACCTTACTAGCAGGGCTGAATGGTGAGCCTAGTTGTCCAAAGCTTTAGGAAACAGACCTGGCAGAAGCATAGCATGCAGATATCTACCCACTAAAGCTGGGTGCTAAACCTCAGCTCACAAACAAACAAACAAACAAAGCAGTGCTGAAAGGAGAAGTGTAGAAGTATTTTTATGAGGGGTTTCTGCCCCGCTCTAACCCTGTATAGCAGTCTGTAAGCCTAAACTGGACAGGTTCTGAACTATTTTAACCTACATCACACCCATAGGCCAACCTGAGTCTAGCTCTATTTGCTCTGCTCCATGTGTGTCCTCAGGGCAAGTTTCTCCTGGCCTCGTGCTCATGGTCCATCCTCATAGTCTATTCTGACTCTTGGAAGCCTTCTTCTTCCCCCATCTTTTTTTCCTTCTCCTCGTGGTCCCTACCTGAGACCCTCCCTTCCACCCCCTTCTTGATCTCCAGTCCCACCCTCTCCCTCCTGACCAGGGGATCATTCTTTATAGCACGTTGGTCAATACAATGCCTATGTCCAGACTACAACCTGATCTTGGGGCACAGAACTCAGCATCTCAATACACAGAGCACAAGACCAACCCCAACACAGAGGTACTTAGAGAGCAGGATCAACCTGTGCTTGAAGTCTGATGATAAGGCAGGAAGTGCTGGAAAATGGAAACACGAAGACAGATGGAAGAAGAGAGGCAGAGACTCGGAAATATGGGAGTCAAAGAGAGACAGACAGAGATACAAAAGGACATGCTGTGCAGGCCAGTGATCATAGCACCCAGGAGAGCAAGACAGGAGCATTGGGAGACCAAGGCCAGGCTAGGTTACATAGTTGAACCAACTTTGAGCAGATAAGGGAAAGAATGAATAAAGAGAAAAGGGCGGGGGGCTTCTCTCAACAGGATCCACCTCCAAGTGAAACTAAAGAAGGGGAGAGATTGAAAAACAGTAAAGGAAGAAAGAGCAAGAGGGGGGTAGGGAAGGAGCTGGAGATCACATATCTCACCTCTCACACAGTCAGCAGAAGTATGTGTACTGTGTGCGGCCAGGAACGATAAGTAGTGACTTAGCAAGCATACACAGAGAGGCACAGTCATCTACGAGACAGAGGCAAAGAACATAGCAGTCCCACACGGAGAGACTCACAGAGCAGACCCTGAGACAGAGCCACATGCCCAGAGACGTTAGATACTGGGAGCAGATGAGGGACACAGTCACTGACTGGAGATAGGAGTAGAAATTGTATCTCCTCACTACAAGTTGCTTGTGTTCATTCCCAGGGCAGCCTGCAGTGTTACAGCATCATTCCCCAAAGAGTGTGACAAAGGGCAAAACATTCTGTGGGTAAGAGCCTAAAGTTCCTCAGAGTGGCTGGTCAAGGATCGCAAAGCCAGCATTCCCTCTGGAGGCTCCCTCTCCTCAGGACATTGAGTCGACTATGCACTTGCTCTGATTGCTCATGTGTGCCTCAGAAAATGCTGGCTAGGATTAGCTGCCTTAGGCCATGCTTGCTAGTGGAAACCTACCGCTGTGGGCACAGGAAAGAGTCCCGTACCTCAAGAGATGTAAAGCTCACAGGCGGGTAGGTCTTTATTCCATCCCTCCTCTGTAGACTGCGTGCTTCCAATTTCTAACCAGCATCGGTTTAGTTCACCAGTTAAAAAGCCTCAGATGGAAGGGGACTCAGTCTAGAGTGTGGCATCACTAGGCTGAAGTCAGCAACCTTGAGTTCTGGTCTTGGCTTTGAGTCAACGAACACTTAGACACCTGTTCTTCGACAAAAGGTAGGCTCATACAGAAAAGGTAAACCGAATGGCCTACATCCCTGCTCCTAAGGGGCTCCCTTCCAAGAGGAGGGGTGAAGTCAACACCACAGCATCCACACCTGCCAAGTGTCCATTGTGTACCCATACTGTGAAAGGCCCAGGTGCGCGTCAAAACAATAGGAGCAGGAATATGAACCCGGGCAGCTTTAGGAAGGTACAGCACTCAGGCAAACACAGACGGGATTTAGGAGATGTTTGTGAGTCTTAAGGTTTTCCCATTGCCATGTATGTAAGTATATATTATATATACATAATCACCCCAGCTCAGGGGGAGGGGGGCCACAAAACAACAAAACAACAACAAAAATATTCAAAAGTAGTAGAGCTGTGTTTGTCGGGGTGTGAGTCACTCAGTGGAAGGGCTGGCTTCCACCCACACTCCCTACTGTGTCATTTCTCAAGCACCAATCTGCGCCTCAGGACTTCTAGGCTCCTGAGCCATGGTTGCTTATCATGTCCAACTACCTCATTATCCTATTGACACATAAAATGTGGTGGCCCTGTAATTAATCCTGTATCCCTACAAACACTCACTGATCCCATACCATCCCGTGATCAAATCTATCTCAGACCCTCTGGAAATCCAGAGGAATTCAAGTACCCAAAGACTAAGATGGAGAAACGCACCCACCCCCATCTAAGATGAGACCTATACTTTCTTGAACAGAGGCCAAGATAATGGCTATCCTACCAAAACACAAACAAACAAACAAAGCAAAATTATGACTATAACTCAATCTGTGTATTGACGTGTGTGTTCACAGAAAAATATACTTATAAGACAGGAAAGATTTTGAACAATGTCATTTTAGGTAGATATATTCTTTGGGTAGAAATGACTGACCTTTACAATTTTCCCCCAACTTCTAATAATTGCCATATTCGTATAACTTAACTGTTCGGTATAAATAATTTCAAACACAAAGGAAAGTGAGAAATAGCCTAAACAATGCTTCTATTTAAAAACACCCACTAGCTTGAGTGCATGGGAAATTGGCCATTCCTTCTATAATACGAATTAAACTCAGACTTTCAGGATTGGTGACAAATGCTTTACCCACAGGGCATTCTCTCTGGCCCAGTAGTAGCTATTCTTTCGGGAGAATATATTTTTGCCATATGTTTTGTATAGTTTTTGATGAGCAGTTGTAAGGTAAAACAGACATATCATGATATGCCAGCCCTCTACAGTTCCATATATTTCCAAAATATAGCATAATTTCATGTAATTCTCATGTCAGTATAAATTAAATGGCAACATATTTACATTTTAAAGGTGTAAATACTTTTAGAGGACCGATAACGTGGTCAGGCACTAGGTAGCAGGGCACGGGCTGGATATCTGGAGGTCAGGTATCTGCTACCGAGAAGTTGGCGGAGGGCAAAGACCAGTAATAAGACCCAGCTGCTTGGACTCTGCTCAGCTATAAGCAAATGCACAGCCGGGGAGCAGGAGTGTGAAGAGATACGATTTGAGCCAAGATTCAAGCAAGGCTTTCAAAAGCAAACTCATGGGGCTGATTCTCAAAGTGAAATTCTACAGCAGCCCGGTAGATGCTTCTAGTGAAAGCAGGCTCTCCAGGACGGATGGAGGATAACCAGGTCTGAGGTCACATAGGCTGTTTGTCATAGTACTCCATCTTGTCAGGTTTCCCCCTCTACTCATGACTCCCACCCCATATAGTGCTATATTTTCACATTCAGCTGATAAACATCGTCGGGGCCACCTACACTATTGCCGGGGTTTTTGCTATGCGCGCAGGGTGAGGTTTGCTTCCCTTCCGTATCCTCCCAACCTTGCCCAATGTCCTCGTTCCATAGACGGGTTTATGAATGAGTGGGAGAACAAAGGATGCAGCGAAGCAGCCACTCCCAATGTGAGGAACTCACAGGGCAGATTTCCAATATGTAAGTGGAAGGAAGTCACACACAGGAGGAAAAGAAGAACACACCTGAAGAGGAAACGCACATGAGCCAAAGCATCCCAGTCAGTTCACTGATCACATGGCACCACGCAACCACAGAACAAAAACTGCCCGCCCTCCATTTGTAGAATTCAAGATTTCAGAGTGGTCTACACTGCATGAGCCTCATTGTGCTATCTGCCGTCACATCTCTGTGGACAGTTTTGACTTGATAGTGTTCTTAGCCTGTTTTTATTGTTGTTACTCGTTTGTTTTTTGTTTGTTTGTTTGTTTGTTTTGTTTTGTTTTTCTGGCCCAGAAAATTGAATGTGCACAGAATTCATCAAGGTTCTGGCTCACTGGGATAGTGGCCTGTCCATGTGGGACACCTAGTAGTCAAAAACTGAGTTGACATTTTTAAAAATATATATAATAAGTTGTGTTGATTTGTAGAAGTCATAGAATTTTCTTTTTCCCTCCTCAGTTTACATGTGCACCAAACAGTGTACCAGTGAGTAAAATTAGGAAGCTGCCTTTGTGGTGCAGCTTGCAGGCTCTGTAGACCTGGCACACGGAAAGAGATAGATTGGTTCCTCTCTTTCTCATCCGTAAGTGCACATGGCCTCAGTAACACCAGCAGTGTGTGAATTAAAGAAGTTCCTGCAGGCAAAACGGGAAAGACAGTGCTTGTGAGTGGGAAGCCTGCGAGGCTGAGTAGTCGCCATTATTGTTTAATTGGTGGGAGCGGCAAGGCAGCAATGCACAGTGGGACTGTATCAGTTGTTGGGCGAACCATGTGTGCACTTAGATCCACTGGGTAGGAGGCCTATGGCGGGCTCGGTGCACGTGGCTTTTCCAAGCCACTGTCTGCTCTATGAAATGAATATCTAATACCACATCGTGATGGTTGTGAAGGCTAAATGCAGCGAAATGTGCGGATGGTATGGGGTTGGTGCATAGCTGGAGGGCATAGCTGCGGACTGTGACAGTAGGGAAGCTGCCTGGCTTGTGAGCTACGCAGGCGCAGTGGACTTAGCGAGTGTGGAACTTCGGCCAGGCAGATTCCTCAGGTGCTTACTGTAAAGCTGGAGTAAGTGTGTCTTGGGAGGCCAGAGAGAGTGTATACAACGTGGTTGCCCTGTAATAGGGATGCATTGCATTTATCGTTATGTACTTCCTGCGCCAACCGTTTGTTTTGTGTGGACTGAGAGCCAAGAATGGTTGAACAGATTGAAATAGGGGAAAATGTGTGTGTGTGACAATTGTAGATAAAACTCACACGTCATTGCCTATAAGTAGTGTTTCCTTTGGGCACTTGTGTGTATCTTCTCTAATGTTTGTTTAGTGCAACAGAAACACATACGGTTGTGAGGCCAAAATCATCTGTCACCTTTACCTTTACTACAAAGATGACCGTTTGTTGTTGGTGTTTTACTTACTCTTACATGCAAGGAACAACAAAAGCTCTTCCTTCCTTCCTTCCTTCCTTCCTTCCTTCCTTCCTTCCTTCCTTCTTTCCTTCCTTCCTTCCTTCCTTCCTTCCTTCCTTCCTTCCTTCCTTCCTTCCTCCTTTCTTTCCTTTTTAAAGACAGAACCTCAGCATGTAGCTCAGGCTGGCCTCAAATTCACAAATCCCCCTGACTCAGCATGCCAAGTGCTGGGATTACTCACATGTGCCGCCTGCTCTGCAAATCAAATAAGGACAGGCAAACTCTCATTGTTTTATATATATATATATATATATATATATATATATATATATATATATATATATATAACCAGGACCTCCCCCGTGCTCCTCCGTACAGTGGGCCATCTAGTTCTAAAAGTTCCATCATAACCTATGATTTCAGCTTTGCAGACTGCTTAGTGAATCTCCCAAACTGATTTACCCTCGTGAAAATGTCAGCCCCTGAAGAGAATATGTCTGTGTGCACCAACGTTTGCTTGTAAAAGAATCAGATCTTTGTTTCTGCTTACAGTTTCTGTGGAAAGAAGTGGCCATTGCATTAGGTTTAGGCTGAATCCAGTTCCCCGGTCTGAGGCTAGTGCCTGTGTACTTTGCCTGAGGCTAGGAAGGTGTGGAGAATAAATCAGTGAGGAGAGGGCATGGGGGCACTCCTGGCAGCTGGCAGCTCAAGTTCCAGGGACTCTTAGAAAAGAACACAACGGTAAGGCCTCTCCTCTTGTTATAAGTAGGATCAATAAAGAGGGCATTTCTGGTCTTGACTTTCCAGGCAAGGCTCCACAGGGAAGGCTTAATCTACATCTGTCTTAATCTCTGCACTCTTTCTCCTAAACCAGCAGAGGTTGTCATGCCAACCACGGTCCTTTCTGTACCACCAGAGAGCTGGATCCGCTTCATTAGCAGTTAAAAGCTAGGAAACGCCCCTGGGGCTTTTCCTGGAACCTGTTTCCTAACTGTAAGCGAACCACTGGAACCCCCACCCCTTTGCCCTTCTCTGTGGTCCTGATGAACCTGAAGTGTGGCCTAGCTGCCCTTCCATCAAGCGCATGTTGGGGGTTGGGTAACAATCCCTTATCAAATAGAACCTGGGGAACTGAACATGAGGCCGGTCCATACCTCCTACACTGCGAGTTCTTGTGGTTCTGGGGCCTTGTGCCTTGACTGAGCGCTGGATGTGGGGAGCTCCTGCAGGAAGGCTGGAGTGCTGAGCCTCTCAGTGCCTGACCCACCCCACATCTTGCTTTGGAAAGCGGAGGAGGAGTAGACCTAGCCGTTCCCAGAGCTGAGCCTCCCCTGCCTGGTTCCCTGGGCCTGCCCTGTTAGTCCTTACACCTCCACAACAAATAGGGCTTTGTTTTTCTTCTCCTTTGAGGCCCCCTGATGCACTGAAGAGGAAAATAAATGCTTTTGGATTGGTACTGCAAAGGGACTGAATGGCTTGATTGGGTCCAAGTCTCCCTTAGAGACTATGCAACACACGTTCTGCCAAAGTCCTGCGTTTTCTGGGATGGCCAGGGATGGGTGTACTGCAGCTCTGGGTCTGGCTCACAGCATCTACATATTCCAGAGCCTGAAGAAAAGTAGGTACCAAAGAACCAAGATTAATCCCCTATCTCTTTCTCTGTGTGTATGCCTCCACTAAATTATATCAGAGTAAAATATATAAGGCCTCTGGTTTCATCTCTGGCACCACACAAAACAAACCACTAACAACAGAAAAGAAATATCTGATGACTGGAATAACCCATTAAAATCATTGTAAAATTCAAGTCACTAAACCTAGACTTTATCTATCTTTATCTATCCGTTAACTAACTAACTAACTAAATAGAATTTTATGGAGCTTTGAAAAAAACTGGATTATTCTGGAGGCTTGGTATTGATCACGCCTCACCCAAGTGGATTAAAGGTTCAAAGATCAAGTTTCAGTTATGTTCGGAACGTTGGTCTTTGCCAACGTTCCTCTGCTATCTCCTATGGAAAGCCTATCACTGATGTGACAGGGGCAAGGGCCAGCTTCTGTTGGTGCTTAAATATTCAGTTTTACAGAATGGATGCTGAGTCCCCAGCAGTTTGAAATTTGCTTATTCCCTGGTAGATCAAATGGCTCAAACAAGACAATACTGAGAAGTAAGAGTTCTAGAAATCAAGGTTTTTGTAGGTTCCCCAAACAGCTAGATCACGGATTGTGTTTACCTGGTTTGTGCTCCTTACTGGTTTTCAAGGGAGGTGAAAATCTGCTACCACCGGCTACAGTGACAGTCGCGCTCTTCAAGTTTATCTTATGTAAAATGCACCTCAATGAAGTTATTATTGGCCACAGGCCCCAACCTCTCAACAGAATGCCACAACTCATTAGTGATTTTAAAATTTAGGGGCATGCCCTAAATTAAAATAAATGATAAAACTGTACCTAACCTAACCCGTCAGAGAATATACATTTTATACCTTGATTCTTAATTCCAGTCTTGCTTTAGAGGCACGTAGAGGAAGAAAACAAATGTTAGCTCAGAGACATCTCTCTCTCTCTCTCTCCCTCTCTCTCTCCCTCTTTCTCTCCCTCTCCCTCTCTCTCCCTCTCTCCCTCTTTCTCTCCCTCTCTCTCCCTCTTTCTCTCCCTCTTTCTCTCTCTCTCTCCCTCTCTCCCTCTCTCTCTCCCTTTCTCTCCCCCCTCTCCTTTCTTCCTTCCTTTCTTTTTCTCTTCCTCCCTCCCTCCCTCCCTCCCTCCCTCCCTTCCTTCCTTCCTTCCTTCCTTCCTTCCTTCCTTTCTTAGTTCATATGCCTAGGAAGTACTCAGTTGGTAGAGTGCTTGCCTTGAATCCTGGAAGCCCTGCATAAGTGGGGTGTGATGTTATACACCTCTTATCCCAGGCCTTGGGAGGTACAGTCAGGAATATCAAGAAATTCAAGTCATCCTTGAATTAGAGCCTAAGCTATATTAGGCCCTGTATCAAGTATAAAAACAAGAATAAAAATAAGCAAATAAAAAGTTCCTTAGTCTGTCTAGCATGTAGAGAGAGTTGAAACCCACACTATAGAGCAGTTTCTTCAACAACTGAAGTTTGCATTGTTTCTGAGACCAAGTTCTGACATTCAAGAAAATGTTCAGGTCTTCTGAACTAAAGAGATCTGGATACAAACGTACCATTTATTCCGTGATAATAATAATAAGGGTCCCCGGACTTAGTACCAGACGTCTATTCTTTGCCTGGGAAGGGAAGCCTGTGGTTTACCTGCACTGCCTGTCCCCAGACACATGGTCAGGTATGTTTGTGTCCTGAGTGTGCTGACAATTCCAAAGCTTAGATCCTGCTTTCAGGATAGGATTTGTTTAATTAAAGAGACAGAGTTGAATATTTTCTGGATCTTTCTTCTCCTTTGGGTATCTTAACTTCAGAGGCTGGAGAGTGCAAAAAACACAGGTACAAACCTTGGGAGCTGGCCAGTAAGGTCGGCTCTGAACTGCTTGATTCTGGGCTGGATGCTCCCAGAGAGGCCCTTATTCTGTTTTTTTTATTTGAAGAGAAACGTGGAGAGTTTTTGGAGCTCTGAAGACCTCATAAGGAGTTTCCCTTATTGAAAATCCTAGCTGTCAATACCAAATGGCAGTACAGGTCCTTGGCTTTAAATTTAAACAGAGAATTATTGAGAGCTGCTTTTAGACTTTTTATTAATTATCATTACATGTGTGCATGGTGTGTGTGTGTGTGTGTGTGTGTGTGTGTGTACCCGTCTGACATATCATCTGTGTGGAGGTCTGCCGAGTGGGTCCCAGGACTCAATCTCAGGCTTAGCCAGGCTTAGCCGCAAGCACCTCTACTTGCTGTGCCAGCATAGTGCCGTGAGAAATTTTACAGTAACACAATATAAAATGATACAATCTCTAGTGTAAACAGAAATTTCAACCCATTCTCAGAGGAGGATGGGGCCTCTGGCAGGTAGCTGTCTCAGCTTTGTTATTTCACTGATGTGACCGATAAGATGGGGTTTAAAACCCTTTCGTGTTTATTGCCATCCTATGCAAGGTGACAGTATGTCTTTATGTCATTGGGTGATGAGGAATTCCAGCCACTTAGGTAGACAACAGGTCCAGAGTCCTCTCTCTTGGGAAACACAAGCGTGTAGGTGCAAGGCTTTGTCTCCAAGGAAACCTCCTTTCTTGTCTGAGTAGCCCTTTTTTCTTTACTAAATGTCCGGATGAGCTGTGTCATCAGGGTCCCTTCTGATGAACTCTGATGATGTCACCTAACCTAAACCTGTCTATCTGAAGCCAGGCTGTTGTTATCTTGTGTCTAAAGGCTATGAAAGAGCTCCCATTGCTGTGTGAGAAGGAGGCACCGTAGAAACATGATTGTCGTACAAACTTCCTCATTCTTTTTCTTTTGAAAAAAAAAAAAAATCCCTCTTACTCACAGCCGTGTAGTCTTTCTGTTTATGGAACCAGTGACACAGTTCACTGCCAAGAGGTGCACTCAGAGTTCTTCCACCTCACTTTAATGATAAACTAGCCCAGTATCAAAGAAACAGACGATTGTATGCACACTCCCCAGCTGCTGAAGGATGCCCAAAAGTTGATTTTTTTTTTATCACATTCTCTCAGTGTAACTGTTCTCACTTTTAGAAAAATATCTTACACTTTTACAATGAATCAGCGCCCCCAGAAGGAAGTTCCTACAGGTCAATTAAACTGGCCAGGTAGACGACCATCAGGTGGCAGTGGGAAGAGACTCGAATCCTGGAAACACTGGTCAGAGCGGCGATTTTTCAAGGAACTGGGAAGTTGTACTCATCGAAAAAGCGCTCTTACCCCAAATCCTGGAGCAGGTCTGTGCCTCCATCTGCTCTGCCCCACAGCTCTGAGGGATCCTGGGTACTCATGTTCCCTCCTAGAAGTTCTGCTCTGCCCATAAGTTCCTTTGCTTCTGATGGCTGACTCCCCGCCAGGTGCTGTATGAAGAGAGAGATGGGATCGGCTGCTGCTGGACGCGCTGCTCCTCCTCGCTAAGGCAGGAGCCGGCTGGGGCTGAGTCTCTGGCTAGCAAGGAAGTGAAACTTGGTTGCTCCTCCCACACTGCCTCTGCCACCGTGGGCCTGAGGCATAGGCAGGGGTGTTCTGTCAGTCAGGAAGTGTGCTAACTAACCCCTCTGGCAGCAGAGCACCTCAGTCACCACAACGTATTGTCAAGTTAGATTTTGCCAAAGAAAACAGAAGGACCACCCGCCCAACCAGGATGGGGCGATTAGGTCAAACTCTTTCTAGGAGTCCAAACTGTAGCTTCTCCTTACCAGGGTTTGCCTGTAGTTTGGGGGGGGGGGCGGGGAGGGGGCTATGTGCACGCGCACACCCACCTCACACAGCGGCACAAGGAACACCGAGGAAGCTTCGACGTCAGATACATCTTCTGAAGGGGTTAAAAAAATTATAGGTAAACAACCAGTCCTGCTCTAACCTACTTTGTTTCTGGTACTGGCTCAGGATTTCTTTCCAATATTCCCTTGAGGTTTCTGTAGGGGAACACTTGTTTCTCTTATGGAAGAAGGTTTGGGGGCAGAGGCTGTCGCCAACATGCCCAAAGACCTGGGTTCCATCCCCGCACCCCATAAGATCCTGTAATCCCAGCACTCTAGAGGTAGGGGCAGAAAAGTCAGAAGTTCAAGGCTATCCTCATCTACTTGGTGAATTTGAGTCCAGCCTGGGCTATGTGAGTCCCTGTTTAAAAAACAAACAAGGCAAAGGACTGAGTAAGAAGGCAGAAGAAAGTTAAAGAACAGCATCTGTCGGGGGTGTACCCAGTAGGCTGAGCTACGCTGTCCGGGGGTGTACCCAGTAGGCTGAGCTACGCTGTCCGGGGGTGTACCCAGTAGGCTGAGCTACGCTGTCCGGGGGTGTACCCAGTAGGCTGAGCTACGCTGTCCGGGGTGTACCCAGTAGGCTGAGCTACGTACGCTGTTCGGGGTGTACCCAGTAGGCTGAGCTACGCTGTCCGGGGTGTACCCAGTAGGCTGAACTACCCTGGATGCAGTGGTGTTTAGACTCATAAAGAGGAAATTCCATCTGCCTGGATGTGTATCAGTGGATGGATAAAGAGCTCTCTCTCTGCATGTTCCCCCTCCAATATCCCAAGATGAACTAGGGTTCATCTGAGGGCTGTTCCATTTGGTATCCTAAAGAGACTGATAGAACGAAGACCTTGTTCTACACAGGCTGCCAATGTCTCCTTAGGAACCGTCCTCTCTTCTGTTTCCCAATGGTTCCTGGGACTCTGGCTTTCTCTGGTGAGAAAGTCCTCAGTGCCTAGAGGCAGTCCTGGGGAGAAGCAGCTCTGAGAACACACATATAACGAACCGGCACACACTGGCTGCTATAGTTCTCTCAGACAGAGGAATATAAAGTGTCGGGCAGTGGTGGCGCATGCCTTTAATTCCAGCACTTGGGAGTCAGAGGCAAGTGGATTTCTGAGTTCGAGGCCAGCCTGGTTTACAGAGTGAGTTCCAGGACAGCCAGGGCTATACAGATAAATAAATAAATAAATAAATAAATAAACAAACAAACAAACCAACCAAACTTAAAAAAAAGATAAAGTGCACGTCAACAGAAAGGGGGCAGGGAGGGCTCCAAATCACTGGGCAAGCCATGCAACAGGTCCCCTGCTCCTTCCTGCACATTTCTCCAGTGCTGGACTGTCCTTTTCATCCCATTTTAGCACATTTGGGGGGAGGGGGGGAGTCCCATTTCTCTTAATCTCTTCCCTTTCATTCTTTCTTTTTTCTTTCTTCTTTCTCTCTTCTCTCTCTCTCTCTCTCTCTCTCTCTCTCTTTCTTTCTTTCTTTCTTTCTTTCTAGAACAACCTAAGATGATTGACTGATTTCTTCCCTCCCTTCTTCCTTCCTTCCTTTTTTCTTCCCTTTTCCACCCCCCACCCCCCAGCCTGCCTCTCTTAACTTGCTTCCCATCTACTGCCTTCTCCTTTGAGAGCATCTTCCTGCTGGCTACTCGTAGGCTCCCCACCCTGTCCTCGCCTGCTCTCCACCTCTGCACCCAGCACTGTTCAGCACTCTCCGCCACAATGAAGAGTTGGTGTCTACAACGCTGGATGTGCATGAGAGCACCTAACAGCACACCTTATGTTAGGCCATTTATATGGTGCTTTTATCTCAGCTCTACTCTATTCGGTGCATATCAGTGCTTGGTCTGCTTTTATGCTTGTCTGTTGCCCACAGAAATTGGAAGAGATCCCCTCATTCCCCAGTACTGTAGGAACTGAATCACGGGCAGTTGTGAGCCACCGTGAGAGTGCTGAGAATCAAGCTGTGGTCTCCTGAAAGAGCAGTACCAGGGCTCTTAAATCCTGAGACATCTCTCTAATCCCTAAATGTTAATTGTTTTTTTTTTTTTTTTTATTAAGGAAACCAATTTTTGCTTTCAAATACCCTCTCAAGGTGTGTGTGTGTGTGTGTGTGTGTGTGTGTGTGTATCATTAAACAATTTTGGATTACCTTTTTTGTTGTTGTTGATTTTTTTCCCCTTTAGCAATGCTGGGGACTTAACCCAGGCCCTCATGAATTCTAGGCAAGCATTCTACCAATGAGTGATGTCTGGAATCATTGTGTGTGTGTTGTATGTGTTCACATATGGACAGCTATGTGGAAGCCTAAAGTTGATGTCAGGTACCTTTTTTGGTTATTCACCACTTTATTAACTAAGCAAGGTCTCGCTCTGAACCAGTTCTGATTAGTCTAGCCAGCCAGCTTGCCTTGGATTCCAGCCGCCTTCATGCCTGCCTGGATTCCAGGTGAGTCCAGGGTTTAGGGGAAATTTCATACCCTTAGTTGAGCAGGTTATAATCCTATTTAGGGGTTCTCATCTAGTATAGAACCTGAAGCTCTTCCTATGGACAAGAGAGCAAAACGAAGCAGAGCACAGATGATTTAAAGCACGCGTTGACTCAGCCTTTGAGACAGCTCAGCATTGTAGCTGAGACCTCAGAACCGACCTGAAGTAAAACTCAGCAGTTCAACGCAGAGCTCGCCCACAGAATTAGAAGGAACCACAGTGAACACTGCTTTAGGAAATTAGTCTGCAGCAAAAAATGATTGGCAGTTATTCCTGTAGCTTTCAACTCAGTGTGAAATGAAGACTATTCTGTTCATAAGTGGGGGGGGGGGCGCAAGTGGAAACAGAGAGAGGGTCTGTGATGGTTACACTTGATTGTCAATTTGACTGGAATTTGAGACACTTAGGTTAGCAAAGCACACTTCTGTGTGGTCTGTTTTGGTGATGCCAGAGATGATATACATACATACATACATACATACATATCTCATATTAACATATATGTCTATATGATATATGTCTTAGTCAGGGTTTCTATTCCTGCACAAACATCATGACCAAGAAGCTAGCTGGGCAAAGGGTTTATTCAGCTTACACTTTCACATTGCTGTTCATCATCAAAGGAAGTCAAGACTGGAACTCAAGCAGGTCAGGAAGCAGGAGCTGATGCAGAGGCCATGGAGGGATATTACTGGCTTGCTTCCCCTGCCTCGCTCAGTTTGCTTTCTTATAGAACCCAGGACTCCCAGCCCAGAGATGGCACTACCCACAATGTGCTCTCCACCCTTGATCACTAATTGAGAAAATGCCTTACAGCTGGATCTCATGGAGGCATTTCCTCAAGGGAGGCTCCTTTCTCTGTGATAACTCCAGCTTGTGTCAAGATGACACACAGAACCAGTCAGTACAATATATATCATATTCTTTGAATTTCACCTTTGCAGTTTATCTTTTAGAACTGGTGTGATGGATCGAGTGTGTCCCGTCACCCACAGGTTCACATGCTGAATACCTAACCACCTTTGTGATAATTTTTGGTGGCAGGACATTTGGAGGTGATCAAGACCCCGAGAATGACGTGTATGAGTGTAACCAGTGATTATATCTTTTTTAAAAACCTCTAGAAAACACTCTTATCTTCTCTACCATTCAAGGTTATAATGAGGCATTGTGCTCACCCGGCCTGAGCTAACCTGGCCGGCCACCCCACTGCTCTGACCGCTATTTTCTCATTTCTCTTGCAAGCTACTCTGCTTGCTTTAGGTCAGTTTTTCTTCTGCTTATCCATTTGGCCTATGTTATGCTGAGCAATCCTTGGTCTCCAAATGTGCTGTAGTGTGTGTTTGGTACTGCTGCAAGTGGAAGCAGAGATGCCACCAATCCCTCATCATTTAGTGAATGTGCTTCAAGTTTATATGGTTAATGTTCTGTCTATATGTCTGTTTTTATTCAAACACTTTCAAAAGCCCAAAATCCAATCAATGTGTTTTCTGAGACCAATGGGAATCTATTAACTGTGAGCTCTTGTAAAACTAAAGGCGAAAAGGTGCCTACTTCCAGAACATCATCGCATGGAGTTAAACATTTTAATTCCAAATGTGATATAAACGAAAGCAGCATATAAACAAAAAAACAAACAAACAAAAAATCAGACCAAGACCAAACATAGAAGAACAAAATCAAAAACCCAAACCCTGAAGCTCCACGTCTTTGGAACTCGTGACGACATCATGTGTGCTCCACTGGTTCTGTGTCCTGAGACATGCGACCCCAGTGTTGGGTCAGCACTGCCCAGAGCCTGCAGCTTTCCTTGGTGAATGCTTCATGGTTCTGGCATCTCCAGCACCCTGGAATCTCCATTGACTCTTAAGCCTCACCTTTATAGCTTCACACAGACATCTCGCAGGGTCTCTGAATGGGAAATCCAACACTGCCGCTCATTGTCTGACCTCAGACTTTTTGGAATCACAAGCCTACATGACTCCTTAATTCTTGAATTTTTCATGGTATCAGAAGAAGCACCACCAAGAGGATAATGCATTCTGCTTCCAGAGATGTAACCCCACCCCCCTGGACCACAGGTGCAGTACCGTCTGTGCCTGGTTCAGCTTGGTAAAACACCTCCCTAGGCAACCACTTTCCACGAGGGAACCGTGAAGGCTGCTGAAGCATGCCTCTTACATGGATGTGCACTGTTATAACCTGGAGCTCTCCGTATGCTGAAGCACTTCTCTCTGTATGTGGACTCTTCCCCTTGAGGCAGCTTTAGACCTCAATGCAAGGGCTGTGGATTTTCTCTGATGGTGCTAACCTCTTTAACAATAACAAATTCTTTGTCTCTATCCATCTGCTCAATTTTCTCATCTTTCTGCTCCCTCTCGGCTAGAAATTTGACTAAGAGTAGCGAGGAGCAACACTGTCATAATGTGGATATTATGCGTTCTTAAATTTCCCACCAAATAAATTAGCTTAACTTTGAATGAGATCTCACGCAAGTTTTCTCCAGAACAGCCTAGTTCTTGATAACCTCCTGGTTCTCCTATAAAACCTCACAGGCTTAATCGTTCCTGACTGTATTTTTTGGCCTGCCTTCCTGCATTCTGAGCTCTATTCAGAAAACCCCATCATAAGCTCTGCTTACAACATTTCAGGTCTTCTTTATCCCTCATCTCCAGACATGTCTTCATTCTCTCAGGAAAGACATTTCCAAAGGTCTAAGAACGACATGCCAAGGTTCAGTCATGACAACTGCCCTCGATTCCATCATCAGTCTCCTGTATTAGGTACAATGCTCATTGCTGTAACTAAATGCCAGCCAAGAAGCAACTTAAGGGAAGAAGCCTTTATTTTGGCTCACAGTTTGGGAGGGTGCCGTTAATCATGGTGCAGAAGCCATAGCAGCAGGTGGGACCACAGCAGAGGCAGGGCACATCTGGGATTCCTCACTGCCGCACATCATGGTGTAACAGAAATCCGAAAGATCAAGCATAGTTTTGGTGACTTCCTTTGTCCATCAGTATATGTCTAAGTCACAACTTCAGACAGGAACTCTAAACTCTTATGCAAAATAATGAATGGGCCTAAGTAGGCCAAGCACAGGAAGTTGGAAGCAGTTTATGATATGTGTTTCTGGTTGCCCCATTGTGTCTTGGAGACTGTGTTTCCCTGTAGTTATCCACGGCCTCTGTTTATTCTGCTGTTATGCCCCCTCTGAGCCTTGGCAGGAAGAGGTGTGATACAGATGTCCCATTTAGGGGTGACCATCCTGCAATCTCTTATTCTATTCTCTGCATTTAGACTAGCTGTGTGTCTCCATGTTAACCACCACCCACTGCTAATAGTAGCTTCTGAGGGCTGCTACACATATGAACTCACTGTGCTTGTGACAGTGTGGTGATTTGAATAGGTTTGGCCCCCATAGACTCATGTGTTTGAATGCTTGACCCATGTTAAGGGGCACCATTAGGAAGTGTGGCCTTGTTGGAGTAGGTGTGGCCTTGTTGGAGAAGTGTGTCACCATGGGGGTGGGCTTTGAGGTTTCTATGCTCAAGCCCCATGCAGTGTAGAACTTGAGTCTCTTCCTGGCTGCCTTTGGATTAAGATGTAGAACTCTTGGCTCCTCCACCACCATGTCTGCCTGGATGCTGCCATGCTTTCTGCCATGATGATAATAGACTGAATCTCTGAAGCTGACCATATTCCAGGTAAAGTTCACACATCCAAGAATATATGGATGCACAAATGGGTCTTCATGGTTGAAAGAAAAAAAGGGAATAGAGGGTTGGGTGGATCTGAGGGGAATTAGGGGAGGGGCCAATATTATCAAAACACATTGTATGAAACTTTCAAAGAATTATTTTTTGAGAAAAGAATTATGACTCTGTATTGCTGCAGTATTCACAATCATGAAGTTATGAAGGCAAGCTAAGTGTCCAACAATAAAGGAATGGAGAAGAAAAATATATTTCACATACACAAAGGGATTTTTTTTTCAGCCATAAGAAGAATGCAATCATATCACTTACAGGAGAATGGATACAGATGGAGGCAGTTCTATGACGTGAATCAAGCTAATCTCAGAAAGAAGAATATTATAGCTTTCCCTTCATCTGTGGTTTCTAGATTCTGTATGGTCACATAAATCATGAATATGTATTTTAATTATATAGGGGCAAACATGCTCAACATGTAGTACATATTGCATCAGAAATTTATTTATTACTAGAATAGCTATATATATTATACACACACGCGCGCATGCACACACACATATAATTCTGTCTCCCACCTTTGCTCCTCTCTGGCATAGCACAGGCCTTTTTTTTTTTAGACAAGGTTTCTCTGTATAGCTCTGGCTGTCCTGGAACTCACCTTGTAGAAGAGGCTGGCCTCAAACTCAGAAATCCGCCTGCCTCTGCCTCCCGAGTGTTGGGATTAAAGGCATGCACCACCACGCCCAGCTGCACAGGTCATTTTTTGAGAGATCTTGCGTTATCATCATGTCTGTTCTTCTCCGTGGTAGACTAGAATTTTCATCAGCGTCATTGTAATCTAATAAGAGTACATAAGCTCATACATGCTTAGAACGTCTTTCCCCTATACCACAGGGCCAACTCGCTCTCATCTGTCAAATGCCAACATAAGCTTTCCTTCTTTTTGTCAATCTCACCCTACAGACTTGAATGGTTTTTTTGCTGTTGTTGGTTTGATTGTTTTTTTTTTTTAGACCTGCTATTTACTGAATAGCTTATGTGAATTTCTTGGTCGTTAAAGTTTCCTACTGGTGGGATGTACCTTGCATACGTATCTCAGTCACAACATTTTGCTACCATGTTAAGATGAAACATGCTTTTTCCCCCTTCATTTCTTGGTTGCACAAAGAAGATATTTAGGCGAGGGTTTGTTTCCCGTGACCTTTTTAAAAACAAACGTTCAGATTTGCTTAAGCCCTTTTCCATCAGAGCAAGACGTACGCTTTGTGTAGATGCTCATGGTCACAGCACTTAACAACCTCCTATCACAATGGATCCACGTGACTCTGGACAGCAATGTTCCTAGGGCATTCCAGCAATCAGAAGAAGAGAGCCTTGCAGTCCACACTCCCTAGATTCCTAGAACCGCAGAGCGGCTTTCCAACTTGGATCGTCAGGCTCTCTGCTGCCAAGCCCTCACCACACCACCAGCTTTACCACTTCAAGACACTGTGTCCTGAAATATGCTAACATCTGCATTTGAGGGTTAGCGCGACAGGTGCTCTTGGTGCTGATGAAGCGAGACACCATCTGCATGGAAAGGTCGCGCTTAATCATCTCAGCTCTGATTTCTGAGCAGAGAAAGCATGGGCTGAAATGAAATCTCCAACTCTCCAGTTATTGTATTTAAGCAGCAAAAGCAGCCGCTGACTCAACACAATGAAACCAAGTCAGCTGAGCACCCTGGATGCTGTGGGCCTTATCCAGATACTTCACCTTCTTTGTTGACCCTTACCTATTAGTGATGTCAGAGATGGTGAGCAAGAACGAGGAAGGCAACTGTCCAGCTGAGGTATCTGTGAGATGTTTGACTTCCTAGAGTGCCCAGCATAAACTTAGACAAGAAAAAAATGTCAACTTTAAAATTCCCACTGGTGGCAAGAATAAGGAGACGGGTCAGCCGAGGTGTCTGAACACTTTGGGATTGGAGTTCCAAAATGAATGGGAGCCCATTCAACAAGAGGGAAACTGTGCCTGGTAGTGGAAACCTAGCCAAGTCCCTAGCAGTGATGAAGTCATGGGTCTTGGAAGGGAACCTACAACTGCCACTCTACCAAACCAGCAAAAGCCCTAACTACATTCTGAGTATCTCTCCTAATACCTGCAGGTACATAGTCCCCACACCACATCAAGGGGACTTCTCTTTGCAACAGATAGACTGTCATAGAAAACCACGACCCATCAAAAATGCAGAGTTGTGGTGCTCAATCCCAATAGATACATCTACCTACAGCACAACTCCTGCCCCTAAGGCTCAGGGATCACAGGAGGAAAGTGGGTGGGAAGAGCGTATGAGAAGAGGAGCAGGAAGTTTGCTGTGAGATTGTCTCCTAGAAATGTCAGAGAAGCTGCCCCATAAAGTCTCACCAACATGGCTGCCTAGACAGGACCTGAACAAGGGTGGTACCAACAGATATGCTAATATGTTGCTTTTGAGGTACCAACCTCAGACAAAGAATACAGGCAAGGAAGGAATGCTGAAAGCAGGACAAATAGTCTTTCTTACGGAAGGGCACACCAATAGGTATCCGATACCCAAATGATCGTTGGGTATCGGATAACCTATTGGTGCAGCCCTGAAAACATACATACAAGTAACATTATACAGACTTAGCAGTTGTATTTAAGAACTCACACAGGCATATACACACACACACACACACAGATGCACACACAATTAAAGAAGCTATGAATTCGAAACAAAGCAAGGTGTGGGCACCTGGAAAGAGGTGGCGGGAAGAAAAGGAAGGGGGAAAAATGATGTAACTATATTAAAGCATCATACGAATAACAGTTAACAAAGAGAGAAATGAGTGGGAGGGGACTTAGAACTTCTGGGGAGCATCGTGGAAGGCATGGCTTCAGTTTTGCTGTGTGACAGGTTGGGCCGAGAAGCTTGGGAACAGGGAGACACTGTGGCTTAGGTCTGCCAGGCTTACGAAGGGCTTGACACGTTGCCTTAGACCACTGTTCTTTCCTTACGGACTCCAGGGATTCAAAACCCAGCTCTGGTGCTGTTTTTAAAATTACAAAATATTTTCTGAGCTACAATTAAGTCAGTGGTAAAGTCAGACTTTAGCAACATGCTTTTGGATGTGCTAAAGGTCCTTGAACGACTTTCCTTGAAATTGGATCAACAAATAACGTATTTCTTAC
Source organism: Mus musculus (assembly GCF_000001635.26). Taxonomy (NCBI): domain Eukaryota; kingdom Metazoa; phylum Chordata; class Mammalia; order Rodentia; family Muridae; genus Mus; species Mus musculus. The sequence goes on from NC_000069.6 coordinate 137,991,254, forward strand.
AGTAACCCTGGAAGCTATGAGTTGGCACTGTAGAGAATAGAACTCCTCTCGCCACCCAGCGGTGGGTGGCCTTAGTTCGTGGACCAGGTACCCAGTCTCCCTCACGGACTCAAGCAGGACCCCTGTGCTGAGGATATCTCACCACTAGGTGGCAGTCATACTGTATTGGGGCTGCGATTGTTTTATGTGTTTAGCTCTCCCATTGCTTCACCCTCCCGTTTACATTTTCTTTAAAATGGTTGATTCTAATGATTTTCTCTTACATTCATGGAAGATACTAAACTACACGTTTAAAACGATTCCGGTGTAATGTCTAACCTGTCTTGTCAAGCTCTGCATGGTTTAATTCTTAGTTCTACTTTACATTAAATGCTTTGGAGGGTTTGTTTTTGGTTTTCGAGACAGGGTTTCCACTGTGTAGCTCAGGCTGTCCCGGAACTCACTCTGTAGACCAGGCTGGACTCGAACTCAGAGATCCGCCTGCCTCTGCCTCCCCAGTGCTAGAAAGGCCTGGTTTGTTATTGTCAGGAAAGGGCCTTAGGTTTCCCAGCTGTCTTCAAACTCCATAGGTAGCAGAGAACTCCTGGTCCTCAAAGGGTTTCCAGCCTCTGTTGCCACACCCAGTTCATGCAAACTTCGGCTCCATGCTAGAGGAGTAATAGTTTACCAACTGCACTACATCCCCAACTTCTAACACTGAGATCGCTACCAAAAAGATTTAAATGAACGAAAAGAGATTAGAATAGAAAGCTTCCATTTTATTCCTGAAACGCCCCCAAGTCCCTCTGCCCTGCCTCAAACACGCTACGCTTTTAGCGCTTAGTTTTATTTTTGTTTCTTTGTTCGTTTTGTTTTTTAAATCCTAGCCTATTTAGTAAAATATAGATTTTCTTTTTTTCATTTAAAATAAGACCTGAATGTATCTATAGAACTACTGAGGTAAAAATCCTGCCTAATAATAATAATAATAATAATAATAATGAGAAGGAGAAGGAGAAGGAGAAGAAGGAGAAGGAGAAGAAGGAGAAGAAAATCCAACCATAGGGCTCTCAGAATTACAACGGAAACAGTTTACAATAGTTCCCTGCAGGGAAAATTTATTTGGATACAGGAAGGTGGAACTGGAACAAAGAGAAGAATTAAGAAGAACTAGAAGATGTTTGCAGAAAAAGTATTGTAAAGATAACAGGGAAGAGAGGAGGGCACAGATGAGATGGTGGAATCAATGCCTGAGACCTAGAGGAACAAAAGCCCCGAAAGGAACCAGAGATCTAAAGGCTGCAGAGAAACAGGAAGTGTGCGCTTCACAACAGCCACCCACAGGGGGCCGTGTAGAGCCCTACACTGAACATAAAAGCCAAGGGCTAGAGTTTTGACTCTCACAGGTGGTCGGTCACTAGCCTGAAAATCCCCCACCGGGGTACTGGTTCATTATGTTTAAGAGCAACCCCAAGTGAGTCTCATGTTCTGCAGAGTTTGAGTACCATCAGCAAAGCCCATGCCAGAATCTGCAGATCAAAACGGCATGGTGATGGATTTGTAGTTCCTAGACAAGTGATTTATACTGCGAGTTTGTGTCAAGTCAAAGTGCCCTAGGACCTAAGCCACTTTATGGCTGTGTCCATCAATGCTTCTAAACAAAAAAGGTCCCCACCACCCCTAAGACTAGGACCTCCAGTGTAAGTGTGTGTGTGTGTGTGTGTGTGTGTGTGTGTGTGTGTGTGTGTGTAGACACCAAAATGTCTGGATTATATAGGGAAGAGCCTCTGGGAGAAGAGCAGTCCAGCCTCTGGGCTTGAAAGTTCAGGGTAGAGGGTATAGTATGCCAGGTAGGGACTGAGGGATGCTGGGAGAATCTGGAGGCCATGCCCACTTTAAGTCCATTAAATATTGTGAGGTCCCTTGTCTCTGTGCATCCTGACTGCAGCGTATGCAAGAGGAAGGCAGGCAGCAGGGCCCAGTGGGTCCCATGGAAGCACCCACACTCTTTCCATCAGCAAGGCTTCTGTGGCTACAGAGGTAGCTAGTTCACACTCATGACCTGGGGCCTAGATGTCCCATGGAGTGGGATCTCGAACTTGGTCCAGATTCAGCAGTTACAGCTATGCAAACCAGTATGAGACACGAGAAGAGGAGAGAGGTTTGGGAGCTGATTCCAGGGAATGATGAAGAGGCCTCTGGGGAGTTGATCTCAAAGGTGAAGAAGACCCGTGTCCTCTGGGCTCAGGTTAGGTAGATTCCTGGTCCTAGTGACCTAGTCTACCTTACTGTCCAGTGAGATTTCTATATCTTGGAAGGAGACAGCCCGGTTCTGCTTAGCAGTGTCATTCCTAAGTAATGTTTCCTTTAATAATTCACAATAGCAATAATTCCAGGTTCCCCTACTCCATGTGGTTTGGCAAATCTGGTAACACCACAGCACACCAGAGAGATTACCTTGGACTCTGAAGGCTTGCCCTCTCATGGTTAACGCTTTCCCAACTTCTCACTGCCACAGAAATGTAGGTGATTCTCCTTTCCACTTTATCTGCCCCAGGCTCCCCCACCCTCATCGCAGCCTTCTAGCGAAAGTGTTGAGGGACCAGATTTTCACCAACAGTTTGCTTTACGACAGGGCAGCCAGTTTATATGGTTCGAGCATAGCTTCTACGTTTGTAGAAGAAGCCTTACCATCCAGTGGTAGGTTCTAGGCTGAATTTCGCCAACACCCTCACAGCTCATTGCGGTGAGCAGGTTGCTGTGCTCACTATTCCACAACCTGCTCAGGGGCCTTCCCTGCTCTCCAGCCTTGACGGGCTCATTTGAAGGGACAGAGTCTCCCCTGAGAGGGAGGCCAGCGTTTGCACATGCTAAGAGCTCTACGTGATAGCATCCTCACCAGCTGTGCTCTGGGTGTCAGGGGAGGGAGTGTGTCCCCCTGTGCTGTGGGGAGTTGGAGAATTGTCTCTGCTGCATCATTGACTCTCCTGCCACCTGAGGGAGGAGCTTTCTTTCTCCCTTAAGAACAGAAGACCTGGAGTGACAGGCAGCAGAGCAGCAAGTCACTGTGAGAAACCCCCACTGCTTCTCTATACAAACATGGGGATGCGGTGTTGGCAGATGGATGGCTTGGATCCAGAAAGCTCAGGAGCAAACTCTACACTGACTTTCCTGGGATGGACAAACTGATGTGACCCAGGGGCCAATAAAGTCACTAAGGAGGAGGAGGGGTGTGTTGTTTCGCAAAGTCTCACATTTATGTGTCCAAAAGATACACCATCTTTTCAACATGCCAACCAAAGGTGGATAACTACCCTAAAGTATGCTCACAGCATCTTAAACTTTAATGTCTAAAGTACACTTCATCAGGAGTGCTGTTTGATAAATTCTGATCGAACGGGTCTGTGGTGAGGACTGGAGCCAGGGTCTCCATTTGGAAGAAGTGAGGCTGATGGTTCTACATGCCAGGGCCACACTGTGAGAGAACGCTCTGGCTACCCTTCACCAGCTGATAATCCTAAAGACGGGAGGGAAAAGACCGCCAACCTAAGTCATTGTGGCCGAATTAATCGAAGCAGGAAATCGATGGGAGCAAGCTTTTTAAATTCATGTACACAGGCTGCTTACCCTGAAGGTAGCGCTCAAGAGGTCAGCACGGAACGTGAGGAAAGACAAGGTTTTTAGCTCAGGGGTAGGGAGTTTCCAAATGGGGAATTTGTTGGGTAAAATCGGTGGGGTTACAGGAGCAGGAGGTAAGCACAGCAGGCTAGCATCGCAGCAACCTTTAGGAACAGAGGCGATTGCCATTCCTGGAACAGACAATACAGAGCTGTTGGTAGCTATGCCGAGGGAGAGCCCAGTCCTGGAGAAGCAGAGGTTTAATCATAAGCAGAGATGAACCTAGTTTGTCTTTACTATAAGATGGCTTTTAAGCCTAAGACGGTGCCAATGACTAGCTTTGGCAACCATGTGGTGGGTAAACTGAGGCAGGCAGCCGTTGGGGATCAGTGCTTAGAACCACTGACCAGGGTGGATCCAGATACCCACGGGGGTTGCAGTCAAAGGCAGCCAGTGATTAGAGAAGCAGACTATTTCTGAGGGAACAAAGCTTTATTTACCGGGGCTGGCACTCTCTGTGTGGCGGAAATTCTATGAGCTCTTTTAACTCCTTGGGGCCAGCAAGAAAGAGAAGGGAAGAGAGAAAAATTCACGTGCACACACACACACACACACACACACACACACACTGAATGGACAATATGCAAATACACATGCACACATACACACACAATACATGTATACAGACCTACAGACAGACAGACATATTCACACGTAGAATGGTTAGAACGAAGCTCCAGCAAGCAGACTCCAAGTCTTGCACACATACATGCATACAAACACACAATTGGTGGCTGGAAGGAGCAATGCTCCAGCCCCCACCCGCACAGACGTTACACATGCACACAGTCGATGGATGGGAGAGACAATGGTCTAGCCACTCGGTCTTTTATTCTTTCTTCCATCCCTTCTACATCCCAGCAAACCCTTTCAATCAGTATATAATTACCGTTTTAGTTTTCTTCTAGTAAATGATTATGAAAGAACAATGTGTTTTCTGGCACCTTTATAAGAAATAACACTGCACAATACAGGTAAAGAAAACAAAGCATTCTTTAAAATCCCGGGTACATTCATAATCAAGCGACTTGTTATAGATGAACAAAGTGTAGGCAAGCAAGCCAGTTTTCTCAGCCAGTTTCCCTCACTGGCAGGCAGCAATTTGCAGTTACAGAGAAAGAAGTAATTATTTTATTATTTACCTTTTAAAAACAATCTTTTAAGAACCTTAAAAGAACCACAAATCTAAACTTTTATATAAAAATCAGTCGTCTCTATATAAAATCTTCAAAATGTATATCTACTCATCAGCAATTCTTGACAAATTATATCAGGAAGCTGAGGGTAAAAATGGGTACAAGAAATCATTCATCACCAGGCCAGCCTCAGTGAGAGTCAGGTCAGCCAGTGCTGCCATTGATCTTGTTCCCTGACCATAAAGGGTCCCTAGCTTAACTAATGAGTGTGCCTTTCTGAACTTCATATTGTTCCCTAAGATCATCAGAGCCAGTAGTAAAAACATCTCACCCTAGCTTCACTAACAACTTCATTTTCCCAAATGTTTTCTAAGAGTGGCAGTCATTGCTAACAATCTCCATCTCTAAGTTCTTCTCCAGGCCGTGATAGAACCATAACCTGCTCCAGCAGCAATTCCTGAGAGATCAAGCATTAGTACTATGAGTGCCAGAGGTACTGCCCAGCAAGGGACTGGAAGCCTCTTTAAAGGTTTCATATAATTCTTAGATTACGAGGGATGTGAGGGCAGCAGGCAGAGCAGAACTCCTTAAAGCATGAAGTCCTCAGGACACATAGTCCTCGGGGCTGGGCCACACCAAGGCCCACCCATGTGGCTGTGATAACCCATGGACTGCAGCCCATGCATTCTAAAGCCAGTTGTCCTTGCTCCTCCTGAATGGACTTCTGCAAGATGGGGGTAAGATGGTTCTTCACAGCCCCTATATTTGCAAACAAAGGCAAAACATAGGTACCCAGCAGAAGACAGTGTTTAATTCCAGAGGCTATAAGGTGGCTAGCTGGAGGTAGACTGTGAACTCTGCATTAAGGAAGGGAAAGGAAGAGAAACAGAGTATGGACCACCTTAGGGTTAACAGCAATTGATGTTATCCTTGTTGGACATGCTCAGCAGCAGTAGGTATGAATGGAGTCCCTGCTGTAGAGCTCTCTCTCTCTCTCTCTTTCTCTCTCCCTCTCTCTCTCTCTCCCTTTCCTGAGGCACTTGGCTATTTCTGGCTCCTTAGTGTGGCTTGAGGACCAGGCTGTGACCTCCCTCATAAAGCTGCTAACAGTGACATTAGATGAGATTTGACCTTTTCATCATAGAATGAAAGGACGGGGCCATTTTTGAGAACAGGACAGGAGAATTCACGGGAGAGCCACTTTAGTGACTCTAACCAGTTTAGAGGAGCAGCTGGATGAATGTCCATCCACTCGTGCACGTTCCTTTTTGAAGCAAAAACAGAGCTTCCACCTCAAGAAAATAAGAGCACATTTATTCTGGAGCTAAATCTGAGAAAGCATGGCCCAAGAACATGGAACTAGGTTACCCCCAAATCCCACGTTCGAACACAGAAGTAGTTTCATTAAGGGTTTAAAGGAACAGTACAGAGAAAGGTACTTTCGATCAGAAAGGCGGGTTACAGCAGAAAGGAGGAAGAAACGTCTGTTGTGGGCCTCCGGCGCTCCCTAATAATAATCTTAGCTTTTGAGTTGGTGGAAGCCATTCGTCTACCGAGGTAATACATTCCAATGACAAACCAAGGCCTCTAGGTCAGGTCCAGTGGAGGCAGTATATGGCTCTTCAGAGGACTAAAGACGATCTGGCTCTGGACTTGCAGCATTCCAAACTCCAGAGCTGCTAGCGAAGTCCAAATCAGTCAGCCTTGCAGGTTTGGTTTGAAGATACAGCAGGAAAAAAAAAAAAAAAAAAAAAAAAAAAAAAAAAAAAAAAAACCCTGGGAACAGTTGTTCCAAGCATCCAAAGCAAAGTGTGTCTTCTTGGGCTTCCATCCGTTGCTGCAGTAGAGTCTAGATCCACAGCCGATGCTATCTGATCCTTGACTCACATACAGGTCTCCATGTCCCTCTGCAGAGCAGTGGCCACCAGGGATGATGGTTAGAGTGTCCAAAGCAAATAACACAAGACTGCCCACCCAGAACCCCAGAGGAGACGGAAGTCTCAGAGGTTACCAAGAGTTTTAGCAGGAAACATGAAGGAATAGACTCGAGTTAACAAGAATAGATCAAAGGAATGGACGAAAGGTGTTGGTGGAATACCGTGTTTCTACCTTTGTAGGAAGTTAATGGCGGAGAGTGGACTGAGCAGAGGACAGGGAGGGCTTCCACGGTCCAGACCTGCTGGTTTATACTCTCTTCTTGTGCCTGGAAAACTCAGTCTGAAGGCTTTTCAAGAAACCTCTTAGCAATTTAAGGGTTCTAAGCGTTGCACGGCTCACTAACTACCACACTCACTAACTACCACACTCACTAACTACCACACTCACTAACTACCACACTCACTAACTACCACACTCACTAACTACCACACTCACTAACTACCACACAACTGCTGAATTAGGTGTAGGTAACACATGGAGAATATACCACCCCGAATACCATTATGAGATATTGATTATTTTGGGTTAAAGACTCTTGACGGTTGGCAGATTTAAGAAGGGGCTTCCCCCATCTGTCTTCCTAAAAGGGTATGAAAGTTCCCTCCTGTGTCAGGAAGAGCGGTGTTCTAAAAACCAGAGCTGGTGTTGCAGGAGGGTAAGGGCTGCAGAACCCCGTGTCAGGATTAACCCAGGACAGAGGGAGTTGGCAGAGAGTGGGCAAACCTCCCCCACCTGGGCTTCCTTTCACTAAAAGGAAGTTCGCAAAACCACGGTGCTCAGCTGTTATGTAAGTGCCCTGTAAAGGGTCACCATCCTTGTGATCCAGGGCTTTGAAGTTTTCCCCTCAGCTCACTAACTGGCTTCTAGTCTCAGGAGGCTTTCCCTTAACACAGTTTCTATTTCTGACCAACTGACCCCGGTGAAATCCTTTGTCCGGGGACACAGCAATCTGGACTGGGGTGCTCTCGGTATCCAGTATTTAGCATCTCTTTCTCTTTATCTCTTTATTTCTTATTTTGGACCTGAGCCTGAAGCCTACTCTAAACCCACTTTCTCTGAAACTCTGGGCTTTCTCACCATTTCTCCGAAGACCCGCCCTTTCCTCACCTGCTGGCTGAGCTCTGTGCCGACTTTGAACGGCTTTCTGTATTCTCCTTCTTCTTGGCAGCTGCCGACATTTATAGTTTGCCTGCCTTTGGTTTTTCTTTCAAACTCAAATAAAATGATCCCGTGCTTCCCTCTGAGTCAGCTTTTAAACTCTTTTATAAATGTGCCCAAGAACTCACAAGAGGCACTGCTCGCTTCCTTGGTAACAATGAGGGAGTTGAGACCAAGAGAAATCTGTATGCCGGCCATTGTTAAAGGAACCCACAGTAAGCTGCCTTCGCCTAAGCACCTTTCTCTGGACACACTAGGTACTTTACTGGTCGCGTCAAACTTGGTGAATAAGCCTTTGCCACTAACTACTTCTTTTGTCTACATTTTTTGTTATGAGGGGCCCTGTGTGCAAATAAAAGAAGTTAACAACTTATCTCGAGTTTTCTTCTTTTCTCCTGTCAGTGTTTTGTCTATCCTAGCTGAGGATGTGGGAAGACTCTCACCTCCCCTACACAGGCAGTGAAAGAGACACCTAAGGCCAGAGGACCAAGGCTGGCCAGAGGGCCACTGCTGGCCAAAGGACCACCGATGAGAACACAAACAATGGCAGTGCGTCAGAGCAAGTCAGCTGACTTCACTCACTTGCAGTGAAGAAGGTGAACTGACTTTAAATCGAGAGACAAGCAAATGAAAAATTGGGGGGTATTTGAAATGTTAGTTAAGAATAGAATCACCCCTCCATATTTCTGGTAGGTAGTACAGTAAGTTATTCTCTGTGACTTATCCCACAGGGTCGCTGCTACCCTCTCCCTGCTTTGCAGTTCTAGAGGCTGAGCCCAGTGTCACCTGAATGTTCGGCAAATTCTCTATTGAGCTACACCCCTTGTCCTATTTATTTATTTATTTATTTTTAAATGTCGAGACAGGGCTTCACTAAATTACCCAGGCTGGTCTTCAACACAACCTGTAGCCCAAGGTAGTTCTTCAATTTGCAATCCTCCTGCCTCAGCTTTCGAATTAGCTAGAATTTATAGGCCCGAGCCACCTGGCCCAGCTACTAATCTTTATAAAACTAACACTACCCCTGTGCCTGGTAACTGATATCTGATAGTCTATATCAAATGGTTTGGCCAATGCATTTCATACGCAGTGAAGTTGACTACTTATTAAGTTGCCACCTAAATTATTCAAGATGATTATTAGATGTTACAATTCCTTAAAGGTACATTCATTGGGGTGGGGGGTGGGGTCACTTGCCACACCCTCTGTTAACCTTTTGAGCCATGCCCACATCTGCATGGGAGAGGGTTCTGTGCTAGGCTTTCTGAGATGGCGCTCCCTGTGGGTGAAGATGCAACCCCTCTTGCTTACAGGCTGGCTTCTCTTCCTCTGCATGGTACAGAGATCTCAGAATGTGAGGCAGACCCAGAAGTCCCAACCCACACCAGTAGGGAATGCGAATCCCAGCAAGGAAACACAGTCACCCAGTACGGAATCTTCTAAGAAAATCACTTTGCATGCTCACTGTCATGGAAGGTTCTCCTTCCAAAGAGTAACTTTCCCTTCCTCGTCCCCCTCACCGCCATCTCTCTTCAGCCTGAATTTTATGACTATTCAGACAACACTAGGAATTAGACTCATTAATCATTTATTTTGGGAAGAGAGTTAAAAGAGCCTTGTGGCCCACCTGTGGCAGTTGAGCCTCTCTGAGTTCTCTCTGTCAATCACAGAGCTGGGGCCCCAGTCCTGGCTGCTTTCCAGCTTGGTTGTTATATTTAGCCTGACTCAAAGTTCTCCCCAGCAGTTGAGCCCAAGGCCACGTTTTCATTTCCCGGAGCTCGCATGTGGGCTGACCCATTTCCTTGGGGGCCTATCTTATGAACCTGGCTC